>NC_083444.1:3598112-3902196 GCF_020745735.1 Hemiscyllium ocellatum | reverse complement strand
ATCAAAGCAGGACAGTCAACATTTCAGGAAAGGACCCTTTACCAGGACCTGAAGGAGGGTTCCAGCCCAAAATGCTTGCTCTGATGTGGTCTGACTGCTGCGCATCTCCAGCTCCAGATCTACTGACTCTCGTTTCCAGCATCTTGCAGTCCTTATTGACTCCAGGTAAGATGGCAGTTTCCTTCCCTAAAGAACATTAGTGAACCAGATGGATAACTGAATATCTAAGGTTTTCAGGAACAAAGAGGAAAAGGAGTTGGGATAGCATTGCTGGTTAAAGACATTAATACTGTCATGATAAAAGATTAGCTCCAGTGAAGATGAATCTGTATGGGGGTAGAGCTTCCAAACATCAAGAGGCAGAAAGTGAGCAATGTTGGGAAGGTATTAATTAGAGCCACAAGCAATGAAGGTAATTTTTGAGTGACTTAATCTACAAGTGTATCAAGACAAAACAAATCAGTAAAAGCACGCCATAGAAAAGAAATTCTTGAAGTGTGTATTGGATGCTTTGCTGCAATATGTTGAGGAAGCAACTCAAAAACAAGTCTTCGCATTGTACAGTGAGAAAGGAATAGTCAGCAATTTTGCTGAGGGGCCCATTACAGAATTGATAGAATATCAAACTTCCATTATCATGGAGTATGACAGTGGATTCTGAGACAATGGTCCTGAACCTAAGCAGGAGATGACATCTATGTGTATTATGAGGCGTAAGCTGTTTATGATAGATTGGGAACATTAGTTAAGGAATGATGGCAAATGGGCAATAGCAAGTGTTGAGAGTGCATGGTAGAACTGCAATGATTGTTCATCTATTTGCCATGTATGAAATAGATCTATGTGACTACAGCACAGCCATCAAGGGAAATTAGGGACACTTTAAATCCAAGGAAGGGCATACAAGTTGGCCAAAGAGAGCAGACCTGAGGGCTGGGAACAGTTTAGAATTTAACAGAAGGTATGATTGAAAGAAAAAAAAACTCAGCTAAGTGAGAGCTTGCAGGGAGCATACTTAGAGAAGCTTTTATGTGAACAGGAAGAGAAGTTAGTGGAAATCATGTTGGTGTTGGATGGGGAATAAAAAAGTTAGTATATTTTGTCATCTTTACAAAGCAGAACACATTTATAAAATTTGAGGTATGTATATATAAAGTGAACAACAAGTGTCACTTCCCTAGAATGGGGGATTTCAAGACTCAGACATTTAATGAGAGAAAGATTTAAAAAGGATATGAGGAGAAAACATGCCCCCTAGTGGTTCGTGTGTGGAATTAAGTGCCAGAGGAAGTGGCAGATGCAGATACAGTTACAACATTTAAGAGACATCTTGATAATTATATTAATAGGAAGGGTTTGGAAGATGTGGACCAGGTGGGACTAGTTTAGTGTGGGACTATGGTCAGGATGGACAGGTTGGACCAAAGAGTCAGTTTTCATGCTGTATGATTGACTATAACAAATAACATCCAAAACATTTTGAATACTAGATCTAAAGGGGAACAGAAGGAAATCAGTTAGTACAGAAACAGTTGGGAAAGTAATGGGATTAAAGGCCAAATTCTTTGGGCCTGAATCTACATTCCAGAGAGGTCCTAGAAATAATAGATGCATTAGTGGTCACCCTCCAAGACTCTAGAACAGTACCTACACATGTGGCTAATGTAACCCTACTATTTAAAAAAGGCAGGAAGAAAATCGGAATTATAGGCTGGTTAACCTGCCATCAGTAGAGAAAATGCCAGAGTCCATTACAATGGATTAATAGCGAAGCAGTTGGAAAGGGACAAGATTGGACAGAATTAGCATGGATGTACACAAGGGAAATCATGCTTAATAAATCACTGGAAATAGAGGCTGTTACAGAGTTAGTCCAAGGAAAAACCAGTGAATGTAGTTTACTTAGACTGCCAGGAGTCTGACAAGTTCACAAACAGGAGTCCAACATTTAAAATTAAAACACTGATTGGGGGGCAACATACAGATGTATGTTAAGAACTAACTGGCAGGAAGGGAACAGGTCAGAATAAACAGGTCATTTGCTGCAAGAGAGCCAGCCACCAGGTGGGACAACAGGGATCGGTGCTTGGACTCCCAGACGAGAACACCAAAAAAAAACTTTCATATTTGCAGCCAACACAAAGCCGGATGGATGTTTGAAGTGGGGCAGGATGCAGAGATGCTTCAGTGCAGGTTAGACATGTTGAGAGAGTGAGCAAATACAAACGTTGGAGTATAATGTGTACATATGGGCAGTTATCCACTTTGGCAGCAACACAGGAAAGCAATTTTCCAAAATGGCAACAAATTAGGAAAGAGATAGGGCAACGCCACCAGAATACCCTTGTACACCATTGCCAAAAGGAAGTATGCAGGAGCACTGGATAAAGGTGAATGATTTCCTGGCCTTCCTAGAAAAAGGATTGGAATACAAGAACAGGGATACCTTCCTGCAGGGACCTGGTGAAACCACAGCCAGCATAGAACAAAAATGCAGATGTTTTGAGGAATGATCTGGGCAGGCTATTTAGGATTGAGAATTTCCTTCTCCAATAGTGATCCTGTGAAATTCAATCAAAGTAATAGAGTCTAAACCACTATTTTCAATAAAGGTTAGATAGAGGGCAGCATGGTGGCTCAGTGGTTAACACTACTGCCTCAGCACCAGGAACCCAGGTTTAAATTCCCACTTGTGCAAACTCCGCACAGTCATCCATTCTCCCAATGTCTGCATGGGTTTCCTCTAGGTGCTCCAGTTTCCTCCCATAATCCAAAGATATGCTTGCCAGGTGAATTGACCATGCTAAGCTGCCCATTAGTTGGGGTAAATACAGGGTAGGGGAAAATAGGTCTGGGTGGGTTACTCTTTGGCTGGTCGGTGTGGATTTGCTGGGCCGATGGACCTGTTTCATACTATAGGGAACCTAATCTAATGTCACTAAGGTTTAAAAGGTATTAAACAGAATGGACCAAAAGCAGGAGCTGAGTAAGGCACAAATTGTATTGAATGGTGGATCAGGCTTGAATACACTACCCCTGCTTCTAGAAGGCAGCAGCACAGCCAACAATATTTTGTACTTGCACCATTTAGCCCACTGCAAAGTTTACCCAGCTACTTGTGTGTAAGGTTGCACCTGCAATGGTCACTTCAGCGTAGTCTACTGCGGCAAGCAGCTCAGAGCTCAAACAGGTTCCGGTTCCTCCTCTGCATCTGACTGACAAAGCAGTGACTATATGGGTTTTTCAGCCACATCATCTGTGCTGCATTCCAAGTTCTGAATAAAAGTTTGCACTGAATGGTATCTCCAAGTTTATCTCAGCACAAGTTAAAGAAAACCCATTCAGTCTGAAAGTAGCAAAGCAAAAAGTACATGTTCTGTAGGCCACACAACCATGGAAAAAAAACCAAAGACTATTCAAGCCATGACATCTACACTGGCTAAAAAAAAACCTGTCAGTCTTCCAAAAGGAGCAACATTTAATTAACATTTTACATTTAAAATGACATCTGCCACTTGTACAAGTGGCAGAAGTCAGACATTCCAGATACAGCATGAGTGATGTCTATGACAGTTTGTCCATTGTAGAAAATTGCTTCTTTGTTTGCTCAGGTTAATACGAGCCCAGGGCTAAATGGAGGGCTTGACCAGCTTGTTAATAGTCAAAGATCCACAGATTACAATTCCCCCTACCACCAAGGCTGACAGCAGCAGAGCCACAGCCCCCACTACTCCCACTATGATCATCAGGTCCACACCATCTGGGGAAAGGAAAAAAGTCATTGGTTAGCTCTTAATACAGGGAAGGTTCGAGTAAGCCAGGTGATTCTAGATCCTTACTGTGCTCAGGAGTTCCTTGCCCATTTGACATATTCTGGTTTTCTCTTTGCATTCTAGAAGCCAGGATTACCAAGGGTCCCATCTGAATTTCACCTGCCTTCATTAGTGGATCTTCCTGAGACAGATACACTAAACAACAGTGTTTATACATGACATTTAACATTTGAAATGCTAAAGTGTTCATCAATCCAACATGAAATTGGGAGCCAGTTGGCTGGATGGTAGGTTTGGCAATGCAGAGTGACAATCAATATCCATAAGAGATGCCTTCTCAACCTTACCAAAGGTATGACAACTCAGATTAAACCACCAGCCATCAAGTGAAAGTTAACTTGAAACAGTAAGATAAGCCAGTAAAATAATTTGCCCCCAGGAATACATACCAGCTGCTCTCTGCTGAAAAAGAACATTTCTTCTGCTACCTCTGCAGTTCCCATGGTCACAGCATCGACAAATTTCATTCAATCCCTCGACAGGCACCCACCTATAGAAAAGGGAAATTTCTCAGCTTGCCATCAGTAATTTGCAGAGAAGCTAAAGGTAAGGCACTTACTCATTGTCCAGTTTCTGGAAGAAACAAGCTTTGTTGACTGAATCTGGTACTCCATCTATCGCAGTGACTTTTAAATTACAGGTGATGAAAATCTGCAATGGAAGTCTCAGATCAGAGGCCATCTGTATACTATAGACTTAACACTAACTATTCAGATTAAAAGAATCAGCAATAACATTCTGAAATAAACTTTCCAGAGACAAAAGGGACAAGGAGGAATTGCCTAAGGACAGTATGCTAATTAACTATCCTGGGATGACAGAGGGGAAGCAAGCTGATTTTTGGGGGGAGGAGATGGTAACTGCTTGATAACCTCCTGCCACGTCAAATGGGCAATTCAGATGATTACCACCAGACATGCCTTCTGCAAAGGGATTAATTCCTGGAAAACTGCATTGTGAACAGAGTCAATGCCAAATGTAACAAGGAACAGAGAAGCTATCAAGGTCTGGACTTAACTCCAGAAGTTTAAATGAATGCTGTAGATGAATGAATCTAAAGGATCAATGATGTCACTAATATTACAAGACAAAACTCCAATAAGTAATCAGTTCAGGAGTCTTCAGTAGCAGAAGCTCAAGAACGCTACACAAGTATCAAACTCTGAACATCAAGACAGACACTGTTGGTTGGACTCATAGCTAAATGTTCTATTAACCAATTAAGTGGTAAAGAAAATTACATCACAAGAACAGGCCGTTCAGCCCTCCAACCCTGCACCAATCCCAGATCCTCTATCTAAACCTGTCACCTTATTTTCTAAGGATCTGTATTATAAAAAATGTTTTTGCTCTGCCTACACTGGTGTTAGTGGAGTTACACTCCCATCCGCCCTCAATTACAGGATCCTTTAAACTCAAGCAATCTGCATAATCAGGAAATCTCCCCAAATCTAGCAACAGTATGACTAATATAGCACAAAAAACCCGCTTCATAGCACTAAGTCCACGCCAGCACTCAGCAGCAAACTAACATTACCAATCACACATTCCTAAAGTCCTGCAAGTTTACTTTTCTCTCCAGTATTTATGGGCAGCACAGTGTCTCAGTAGTTAGCACTGTTGCCTCTCAGCACCAAGGACCCAGGTTCAATTCCTGCCTCAGGTGACTGTGGAGTTTGCACATTCTCCCCATGTCTGTATCGGTCTCCTTCAGGTGCTCTGGTTTCCTCCCACAATCCAAAAGGTGTAGATGTCAGGTGAATTGACTATGCTAAAAATTGTCCATAATGTTAGATGCATTAGTCAGGGATAAATATAGGGTAGGGGAATGGGTCTGGGTGGGTTACTATTTGGAGGGCTGGTGTGGACTTGTTGGGCTAAAGGGCCTGTTTCCATACTGTAGATAATTTAGTCTAATTAGCTTTTGAAAATTACTGTTGAAGTTGCCAATTTTTCAGCCACTGCATTCTTGATCAGATCTGTATCCTTTGGTTGAGACTTTTGAATAGTGAGCTTATACCCAAAATGTCAACTCTCCCACTTCTCGGACACTGCCTGACTTGTACTTTTCCAAGCACCACACACTTCACGCTGATCTCCAACGCCCACAGTCCTCACTTTCTACTTCTGAATAGTGAAACAGTTTCTCCTTGCTCGACAAACCCCTGAATTTTGAGCTGTTCAATCAAACCCCTCAACTTCAAATTGGAGAACAATCCCAATAGTACATTGTTCCAGAGGTGTTAACTCAGAGGACCTTACCAAATTCTTTTCCTCGGAGAATCTGAATGCACCCAAGTTGATATGGAGTTTCTTCTGATCAACTCTTGGAGACACAAAAGAAGAACAGGAATCACGAGCGTGACTATCCATCAGGCAACTGGAAGGAAGTAGACAGAATGCAGTGTACTAGTAAGACTAAATAACAAGCTTTATCCAAGACTAACTGTTCATACCCTCACCCATTGAAATCAATAAGTTGGTATCTGGGCGTGGAGTCCTTGTATGGAGTCACTGTTGCCACACAGCTGTCAACATAAAGTCTCAATGGCTCATGGTCTATTGTCATGACAGAGGCTTCAATGTGGATGAGCTCTCCTAGATAGTAGACATTTGATACACGCTCTGCATCCCACTTATCTAGAAAGTGGATGAAAGAGTCAAAGATGTTACAGGTATCACAGTTTATACTTAAAAATAGTTTAAAATTCCAGCTATAGTTTAGAACAAGCATCATGGGCCTTACCATTCATCTGTCGCAAAGAATATGCTAGAAATCCTCCTCTCTTGAAGAGAGATTTGAAGGGGAGCCAGGTGGGCCACACAGCTTGACTATTGACATGATCCTTCCTACCAAAGGAAAAAGGCCATCAACTTCCAGTTTACACCGAAAACCAGAACATTGAGAAAAGCCCTGGGGAATATTACCTGGGGTAATGGCACTCAATGAGAGCAATGTCTGAACTAGTTCTCACTATAGCCAGCCTGGGTTCCTTTAGCATATAGTACAGGTGGGTGGAGTAGAGGAAATGGTGCTTGGCTACCTGAAGAGTAGTAATTGTTAACTTCTTAGTTAAGGATAAAAAAAAGTTAAAACAAAGATGAAGTAGTCATCCTCTTGCTCTTCCCCTAAAAAGGGACAGAACAAGGAGAACAGGCAAGATACTAGTGGTTATCTAATTCCACCATCTTACCATTACAGTAGTGCCACACTCAGGGAGGGGATAGTAAAACAGCACAATGTTTGTCCCTGCATCCACATAAGTGAACAGGCACCCTGCAGGCCCAAGAGTCAAATCCACTGCCTGGATTAAGTAGCCAGTTCTAAGTAGGTCTAACTTGACTATCACTAGTAATGCCTGCTCCCCACACAGAGCAGTAATAGCATGCAAGGAAGAGGAATGGAATACACTTGTAATGGAGGCAAGAACCCAATCACTAGGAATGAGGTCAGGAGTCACTCTGAAGCTGCCCTTCAGAATCTCTTGCTGCGTTAAATATTCACTATGATTACAACAAACTACTCCAATTAAAAGAACTGAAAATAAGGACCACATTACTAACCACCTTTCCTACACACTGCTGAATAAAAAAAACCCAGCAACCATGCTGATTAGAATTAGCCTGCTTATATTCAGCTCAACCCACTCACTTCCTCACCAATAGGAAGTTTCTAAAGAATGCACAGCCCAATTGAATCAATTATAATAATCATGTGTTTTAGCATCCTCTGTCCTGCTAATGTCACTCTGTCTCAGAGTTCATATTAGAACTATGGAGGGTGCAGTCTCCCCTTTCAGTTAATTTAATAAGAATTATTAAATCATCACATGGGAATATTTAAGAACTTAAACAATTAAGTGGCCTTTCCAAAGGGCTACTGTGTTATATTCTAAATTATGATACAGTTAACTCAAAAACTTATCAAATTGTAATTCTGTTTATTAAATACACAATGCTGTCCACTCTATCTGCTGCCCCTGAGCCATAGAAAATCTCGAACAGACACAGCAGGCTGTTACTCTGAACAATTGAACACCGTGATAGCTACAGAATTCAGGCCAGTGGGCAGCTTGGTCAAATCCCCCTGTTTTCTGTTCTCTGTTTGGATCTTTAAAGGTAGCTATCATGGTGAGGCCAGGGACAGATTCAGGAAGAGATCCTCTCCATGTCTGGCCAGCCAATTGTCAGGAGTCTGCATTGCTAGAAGCAGCAAGGAATCCCCAAATCCTCTCACGTTTCTTATGATGGCGGATGGGATTGGAGCAACTTGAGGTTAGCGTATTTTCATCTGCTCCACTGAAATTGGGTTTGGATTCCCTGCTATCCAGAGCCGGGGACAGTGGATATCAGGAACAGTGGGGATTAGACCATTGAAGAGGCCTATTCTCAGTGCATTTCTTAGAAATAACCTGGGTACCTCTTTGAAGATCTGAGGACTGCAGGTGTCCCACCTTGAGAATGGTGTTTGGGGTGAAAGTCAAGTTCATCATCAATATGGTGGAAGATGAAGGAGCAAAGAGTGATGATTTGCACCTGTTATGCACAGAGGCAGCCATCCGTGAAAAAGACTTACCAGGAATTCTCTCAGCCCCATACTACAATTAGCTTAATGAGTTGGACACACCAAGTTTGTGCACTGCCTGTCACTATGGAATCAGCCCTGGTATATCACAAATTACAACACCCCACACCCATAAATGGGACAAATTCATTTTAGTACTCCATTCCATGGAATTGTTTGGGGTGGGGATGACATAGTTGGGTTTTTACATTGATTTGAACCTGCGCTGTACCTTCTGAATGTGTGCTGCTTGTTGACCCTGCCCCAAGCCTGTACTACTGACATCATTCACTCAAATGAGTTTGACGACGGACGTTGACTGACTAGGTCGTGGCGCAGTAAACTCCACATTGACTAGTTGATTTCCACAGTGGGTTCAGTAGATGGCACTCTCTTTGTTCTACCAAAAATGTTTTGTGCAGTTTTACTAAATTGATTATTTCCAGGATGTGGTTACCGCCTTGCTCCGCCTACACTACCCTTCCTCTTGCAAGAAACTGATCAACCGCCTTGAACCCACACTCGCAGCCTTTCTCTGGAGAAGATGGACAATTAAAGGCAGAAGATCTTTGCCATTGCCCCTTTATCCCCACATCAGCTGGCCAAGATGACCATATCTGTGGACTTCGAAGAGTGTCTGAAGGACTCCCTGAAGTTCAGGTAGGACTGAGTCATCTTCAGCCTCTGGTTAAAAGATTAATATTTTCGAAGATGTAAGTCACAACATCACCCACCATTCCTACACTCTGCTACACTCTTTTCACAAAGTGCTGCTTACGAAATTGATTCTTGCCCCGTAACTCCAAACTAAATTTGAACAATTTAAACTACATTGTATTAAAAATGCAGTGTTTTAAAACTAATCATTTGCATAGACCTCTTTTTGGTTCAGAGGAGAAGGAGTTAATCATTGATTCTCTGCTCTCTTAGAAAAAAACAATCTAGAGAAGGACCGGGCTCTTCTCACATTGTGGTAGAGTCCCTACCTCCACCTAATCGAGTTCAGTCCCTTAATCCAGATGTAGAGCGTCTCTGAACATGTTGATTAGAAAACATCTACAGTACCTCAGGAAGTCATTCAGCCCACTTTGTTGGCCCTTTGATGGATTTGAATACTCCATTTTGCCAATACTTTGCTATACTGTGTTAAAAATAAAAGAAGCTGTTTCCCATGATGCAATGAAAAATTAAAACATCCACCTCTTGTTTTGTTGCCTAATATCCTTTCATTGCATTGACCTGTTCGAAAGAATTGATGGAAGTTTCTCAAATCTGTCTAAACTGTCATTTGTGAATCCAATACAAGTTATGCTGTTAGTCAAGAGCTTGTTCTGCCTACCAGACATAACCTGTCACTCCTCTTTCGCGTTATGTATCATTGAAAGTGTTGTCCTTTGGATGAGCTGTTAGACTTAGATGCCGTATTCACTCTCAAGTAAGATCAGTGATGTTGTGACACTGTTGGGAGAGAAGGGGATATATTCCATGTGTCCTCAGCTAATATTTCTCCTTCAATCAAAACCTGAAAACAAAGAATGCATTAATTTACAAATACATTAAAGAGAAAAGGGTAACTAGGGACAGGATAGGCCCCTCAAAGATCAGCAAGACGGCCTGTGTGTGGAGCCACAGGGGATGGGAGAGATATTAAACGAGTATTTTGCATCAGTATTTACTGTGGAAAAAGACATGGAAGATATAGAATGTAAGGAAATAGATGGTGACATCTTGAAAAATGTCCATATTACAGAGGAGTAAATGCTGGATGTCTTGAAATGCATAAAAGTGGATAAATCCCCAGGACCTGATCAGGTGAACCCTAGAGCTCTGTGGAAAGCAAGGGAAGTGATTGCTGGGTACATTGCTGAGATATTCGTATTATCGATAGTCACAGGTGAGGTGGCAGAAGACTGTAGGTTGGCTAATGTGGTGCCACTATTTAAGAAAGGTGGTAAGGATAAGCCAGAGAACTATAGACCAGTGAGGCAAAGGTGAGGACTGCAGATGCTGGAAATCAGAGCCTAGATTAGAGTGGTGCTGGAAAAGCACAGCAGGTCAGGCAGCATCCGAGGAGCAGGAAAATTGACATTTTGGGTAAAAGCCTTTCATCAGGAATGAATTGACCCGTGAGCCTGGCGTCGGTGATGGGCAAGCTGTTGGAGGGAATCCTGAGGGACAGGATGTACAGTTTTTTGAAATGGCAAGGACTGATTAGGGATAGTCAACATGTCTTTGTGCATGGGAAATCACATCTCATTAACTTGATTGAGTTTTTGAGGAAGTAACAAAGAGGATTGATGAGGGCCGAGTGGTAGATGTGATCTATGTGGGCTACAGTAAGGCGTTTGACAAGGTTCCCCATGGGAGACTGGTTAGCAAGGTTAGATCTCATGGAAGAATTTCTGAAGAAGGGCTTATGCCCGAAACGTCGATTCTCCTGCTCCTTGGATGCTGCCTGACCTGCTGCACTTTTCCAGCAACACAATTTTCAGCTCTGATCTCCAGCATCTGCAGTCCTCGCTTTCTCCTAGATCTCATGAATACAGGGAGAACTAGCCATTTGGATACAGAACTGACTCAAAGGTAGAAGACAGAGGGTGGTGGTGGAGGGTTGTTTTTCAGACTGGAGGCCTGTGACCAGTGGAGTGCCACAAGGATCGGTGCTGGGTCCACTACTTTTCATCATTTATATAAATGATTTGGATGTGAGCATAAGAGGTACAGTTAGTAAGTTTGCAGATGACACCAAAATTGGAGGTGTAATGGACAGCGAAGAGAGTTACCTCAGATTACAACGGGATCTTGACTAGGTAGACCAATGGGCTGAGAAGTGACAGGTGGAATTTAATTTAGATAAATGCAAGGTGCTGCATTTTGGGAAAGCAAATCTTAGCAGGACTTATACACTTAATGGTAAAGTCCTAGGGAGTTTTGCTGAACAAATAATCCTTGGAGTGCAGGTTCATAGCTTCTTGGAAGTGGAGTGACAGGTAGATAGGATAGTGAAGAAGGCATTTGGTATGCTTTCCTTTATTGGTCAGATTATTGAGTACAGGAGTTGGGAGCTTATGTTGTGGCTGTACAGGACATTGGTTAGGCCACTGTTGGAACATTGTGTGCAATTCTGGTCTCCTTCCTATCAGAAAAATGTTATGAAACTTGAAAGGGTTCAGAAAAGATTTACAAGAATGTTGCCAGGGTTGGAAGATTTGAGCTATAGGGAGAGGCTGAACAGGCTGGGACTGTTTTCCCTGGAGCGTCGGAGGCTGAGGGGTGACCCCATAGAGGTTTATAAAATCATGAGGAGCATGGATAGGGTAAATAGGCAAATTGTTTCCCTGGAGTGGGGGAGAACTAGAGGACATAGGTTTAGGGTGAGAGGGAAAAGATAAAAAAGAGACCTAAGGGGCAACTTTTTCACACAGAGGGTGGTACGTGTATGGAATGAGCTGCTAGAGGAAGTGGTGGACGCTGGTACAATTGCAACATTTAAAAGGCATCTGGATGGGTATATGAATAGGAAGGGTTTGGAGGGATACGGGCTGGGTGCTGGCAGGTGGGCCTAGATTGGGTTGGGATATCTGGTCGGCATGGACGAGTTGGACTGAAGGGTCTGTTTCCATGCTGTACATCTCTATGACTCTGTGACTCTAATTATCTCTGCTGTTTGCAGGATCTTACTTTATGCAAATCACCATTTCTACTTTAAATCAGTGGCCACATTTTGAAAGTGTTTTATTAATATGAAGGGCTTTGAGGGGTCCTTAAGTAGTGAAAGATACTCTAAAAGTACAAGGTTTTCTTTCCCCTTCTTTCCTTATTTGATCAGTCTTCCTTTGTCAGCACCTCTGTGAACACAATTGCATCCAATACCGCAATTATATCATCTTGACAATGAAGGATATTCTATTCTATTCTGCGCACTCTTCCTTATCAATGCATTGGCTTCTATTTTAGGTAACACTTTACCAGGATCTTAAATCCTCACCTCCTTTAGCTTTTCAGTTTTTCAGGCCTGTTAACCATGAATCAGTTGGTTGAACTCTGGTTTCTGTGTTCAAGTCTCACTTCAGAAATCTGAGCACAAAAATCAGACAGTTGCATTGTCAAATGAACCGAAGCCCCATTTTCCCTCTGAGCTGGGCTTAGAAGACTTGTTGGCACCATGTCAGTGATAGAAATGAGTAATTTCTAGCTGCACCCTCTGGTTTTGAATGCGGATTGAGCTTACGCAGCTCTCTCTTTGCATTCAAGCAGCTGATTGGCACATTGGCACATCCTGACATCTCAACTTGGCTGATTAACTAAACTAAGTTAGGGCAGCATCAGCTTCATTGGTGTTAGTACAGCTGTCCTTAAAGTGCATGCCATCTGGAATAATGGAAGAATCAAGTGACCCTTAACAAGTAGACAACGGCTCTGAAGGCAGACAACATCTAGATCTGTGTCACATTCAGGGCACTCCCCTGATGAGGTGAACTTGTGGGCAGTCACTTTGAATAAGATTGGGACCTTACCAATTAACATTCCAATGTTAGCAGTTAAACCTTGCTGCTGATAATAGAAGTGACTGGTACATCCAAACCTCAGGAAGAGGAGAGAACCTGAAGAAGAGCAGGGGAAATCACCCCAGTAACCTGGCCGAAAGGCTCTGTGACACCTTCTCTGCTGGAATATTCTATCTGTGCTTGTAACTAAGTAAGCATAGAATGTCCTTGAATGCAAATAATTTAATACTGCTTTGAGTTATCTACTTCAGATAGGAGTTGGAAGCAAGGTCTAGTACTAACATCTAATTAATTCTAGGAACATTAGGGAGAAAAGAAGGTTACTATTCACTAGGCCTGCTTTTCCATAAAGTTAAGTCATGGCTGACTTACATCTCAGCTGCATTTATTCACCTCTGAGCCATTTCTCTTTTTTGGCTTTATTGTAGTCAACAATGATAGCAGCAGACCTTAGGAGGCAAGTGCAATATTATTTACTTTGACAGGGAGACTGAAGGTAGGCAATATGAACTAAATGGTACGATAGGAACTAAGAGATTTGGTTGAGTAATCAAGTCTCAGTTACTACTGGCAGAAGAGTTCATGATAAAACATCCAAGCTTAGATCTTAAAACTCCAACTGATCCCAAGAGGAGAGAAATGGAGAGAATGCCTGATTTCTATGACACTTTGCAACAAGCTTGACTTCAAATATCTTAGCTGTGATTAGAATATTCCCATTTTCTTCATTTCCCCAACAAAAGAATTTGTTTCTCATTATCAACTTATCAAATTCTTTTAATATTACAAGCACCTCAAACTCGTCATTCACTTGTTGCCAATACAATGCAGCCTAGCCTCATAATTGAACACTTAGTTACAGTGTTAGTGCAGTAAATTTGAGCTGTATTCCCTCCAAATCTCGTTAAGAACAAGTTAATACGCAGTAAAATCAAAGTCAAATAATGCAAATGTTGGACATCTGAAATAAAAACAGACAATGCTGAAGAAACTCAACAAGTTTGGCAGCATCTGTGGAGAGAGAAACAAAATTAACATTTCAAGATCCAAATGACTTCTCAGGATTCTTTGAACTTTCAAACAGTAAGTTAATCTGTTTTAGTAATGCTGATTGAGAGATTAAATATTGTTCTGCTCTCTTCCCATGCCTCTGTATCATCCTCACATAAATCCCATTGCACTACTCTCTCTCTTCATAGCCTTGTACCAATCCAAGGCTAAACCCATGGACTCTCTCTCATCATAGTCTCATCTCAGTACAACCCGAATCACACTGTCTCATTCTGTCTTCGAAGCGCTATACCGTATTATTGTAGCCTAATCATAGATTGTATCCTATTCTGCTGCTTTGATAGATTTGCATCAATCTAACATTAATCCCAATGTCCCAAACTCCTCACAGCCCTGCATAAATCTCAAATTAATCCAACTGTCATGCACTTACCCCATATCCCTGGATTAATATAAAACTAATGGCACCACCATTTATCTCTTTATGGCTCTGTGTCTATCTAAAAGTAATCCCACCATCCTGTCACTTCTCAGATAGTCCTGTGTCAATGCATCCATGCCTGTGCTCGCTTCAACGTTCTGAATAAATCTAAGATTATTCGTACTGCCCTGCTCTCTCCCTTCTCTGTGTTTGTAATATTTATCTGGTTGTTATGTTCTCTGTCTTCTCTAACCACTCTTCTCCAGCCTCTCTGACTTGCAATTTCCAATTGATGATCCCTTATCTGGGACAATAAACAAATCACTTCTTATTCACTCACCTAATTTAATAATTTAAAAGTGGTTGTTCAATTTCCTTTTGCCTTTGCTCGAGTTAAAGCACTTCCAGTTCGAAAGGGAAGTGAATAATTACTGGGATAAAGTTCTTTCACTTAATGGTTATGGAGATGCTGAACACTTTTGGTTACAGTGTTAGTGCAGTAAATTTGAGTTGTATTCCCTCCAAAGTCCCATTAACAACAAATTAATACTGAGTAAAATCAAAGTAAAATAATGCAAATGTTGGACATCTGAAATAAAAACAGACAATGCTGAAGAAATTCAAAAAGATTGGCAGCATCTGTGGAGAGAGAAACAAAATTAATGTTTCGAGAGGAGAGAACAATTGCGGGCCGTGGGAGAATGGGTGAGGGAATTAGGACAAACTGTCACTCTTTAAAGTGACAGCTCAGATATGACGAATCAAAATGCCATATTTTGTGCTGTATCATTTTTAATTGTCTCTTTGTAAGCAGGGAATTTCATCCCTGAGTTACCTTGGTAAATCAACACACTATCTCTTTCCAGCTCTAGCATCCTTTCTATAAACAGGCATCCACAGCTACACACACGACAGTGCAACTGCAATGCAACCTCTTTAAATCTGGTTATTTAGTCCATTGTCTAATACAATGTGGTAGTGGATGAGAAATATATTTGCATCGTGCCACTTCTAATGCCCACTGGAGATCAATGACTTATCATGTTATTCCTGACTACATTTTAGCCTCCAATGCACGTGATCAAGTGATGTGCAATTGCTTTCAGTCCTTCTCCTCAGGCTACTATGACAGATTGCAAACAAGAACTCAAAAGAGGAACAAAAATACAAATTACTAGAAAAACTCAGCAGGTCTGGCAGCATTTGTGGAGAGAAAAAAAGAGTTAATGTTATAGATCCAGTACTCTTCCTCAGAATGTTTCCATGCGATTATGGCATCATCTCTTATTCATATATACCGTAAATGCTTCAGCATTTGCTCCGTAAGTCTGGATCTGGATATAGCCTTGTGTTCAATTTGCAAGAATTTCTAATGTATCAATCTTTTACTTCATGTTTCATTTGAGAAAGAACTTGCCTTTTAAGAAAATGCAGGCCACTATGCATAGCAGTGCTGTTTGCCCTCCTGTTGTGTGCAGGATTGAAAAGAAAACATCAATGCCAGATGCCCAAGAACTAATGCCATAATCATTTTGAAGAGCTGATTAGGTAAATATTGTCAAACCACAATTTGAACAGGGGTGGGCACACTGCAAATTATGCATTCTGCACCCAAAGTTCTGGGTAAATCCATTTTGCGCCTAATGTAACTGGGTTGGCAGGTCTACCCAGGTATACTCCTGGAGGCTGAATCATGTGACTTCCTGGCGCCCAACACCCCACTCTCTTGGTTCCGCAGTTGGTCACCTGACCCTCATTTCCATGGTGACAAACTTTCCAATGCTCAACTGGAAAATGAACATTCTTGCCAAGTTAACTAATTGCTTGCTCAACAGCAGTTTTCCTAAGTTGCTGCATTATAACCATTAAGTGAGAGGATTGAGATGTAATTAGAGAGAATTTGACAGGAAGATCCCAGATAGATTACAAGTTTCTGTGTTGTAGTTTGAACATAGCTGAGATGGAGTGCAGGTGAGACAGCACTCATAGGAAGTGGAGGAAGGAAAAGGCTTTCGGACCCTTATCCTCGGCTTATAAAAAGGAACAGCATAAAGAAGAGAAAGTCAGACTTTGGTTAAGATTCATCCCACAATAGTTTATGACTTGTATAGCCAATAAATAATCACCACTTGCAGCAAGTGTGCGGTATGGTGCTCCAAGAAGGAAGAGAGCAATGCCTAAGAAGAGTAGAAGGAATACCATTAGACGAAGGTGAACTCAGATGGGGCGATCAGCACATTCTCCACTGCCCCCCACCCCCCAACCTCCTTTCTCATTGTGATTGTGGTCTGGCTAGCACTCTGCTGTAGAGGGTTGTGTGCTGGTTGTAGCCTGTGGTGGTTTGCACTCAAACCAAGTATGGCTGGGAGTTGTACTATCAGTGTCACACAGATTCAATCACAGGATGTTGCAAGATACATTGCAGCGCTTCAGTCGAAAAACCACAGGCTGCCTTTTCGTACTTCAACAGGCGCACGGGGAGTTGGGCCATTGTTTCCACGAACAGGAGTTTGGTGAATTTTCTGTTCTGCGTGACCATTGTCCATTCCTTTTCAAGAATGACTGCAACACTGGGTATAATTAGGCTTGCTGTTCCCTCAGCTTGTTTCATTTTCCCCTCTGGTTTTTAATCTAATGGATGGAAGTAAGGCCATTACTTCACTAAACTAGCTACTGAAATAACACTTCTTCAGTGGGTAGCACTCTTCTGTCTGCACCAAAAGATTATAAATTTGAGTTCCACTTAGATAGTTAATCACAAAATCCAGGTTGACAGACGCTGTGCAGTGCTGAGGGTGCTCTGTGCTCTTGCAGGTACTACCTTTTGGAAGAACTGTAAGGCCCTGTTTGCCGTCACTAAAGGCTGGAATCTAACCCGACTCACTGGCGCTGTGATGCACAGTACTAAGCGCTAGAGCACGTTGAACTCTAGAACTAAGGCAGCCACAGTAAAATTGATTTCCTGCCCACTGAAGTCTTATTCACTTGTGATTTTGAAATTGCTAATTTTGTTCTTTTAACAATCAGCATTTTCATCACATCCTCAGAGCAGTGTTATCAGTATATAGTTTGATATAAGAAAGCCTATGGTCACTGCTGAATGAAAAATAGAGCAGTTCTCTTGTTGTCCCGAGAACAATATTTATCCCTCAGTCAATATGTGGAGTTTGCACTTTTTCCCTGTGTCTGCGTGGATTTCCTCCGGGTGCTCTGGTTTCCTCCTACAGTCCAAGGATGTGCAGGTCAGGTGAATTGGCCATTCTCAATTGCCTATAGTGTTAGGTGCATTAGTCAGCGGGAAATGGGCCTGGATGGGTTACTCTTCGGAGGTTTAGTGTGGACTTGTTGGGCCGAAGGGCCTGTTTCCACACTGTAGGGAATCTACTCTAATATCAGTTAGAAAACAGATTATTTGGTCATCATTATGTGGAAGCTCATTGTGTGTATGTTGGCTGCCGCATTTCTCTCATAGAGTTCCACAGAGAAAAAAAAAATCAAAAATCTGGCTGGAGAGGGTTTTAGGACGTTCTGAGGTGCTGAAAGGCTTTCTGTAAAGGCAACACTTCCTAACCTTGAATGTTGACAGGTTTAACCTTACCACAAACATTTGAAGTGAAATTTTATAGCTTCACAGTTCTCCGTAGTGAAGGCATCAGTGTTCCACAAGGCAGAGGAAGGCCCTGAAGCTGAGAAGGCCTGGCAGAGAATAGGAGATTATTGAGTGGGAAGTAATTCAGCCAATGTGTATATGCATTGAGTTCTTGGGGTGGCACGATGGCACTGTGGTTAGCACTGCTGCCTCACAGCACCAGGGACCCGGGTTCAATTCTAACCTTGGGTGACTGTCTGGGTGGAGTTTGCATATTCTCCTCATGTCTACGTGCGTTACCTCCGATTTCCTCCCATAATCCAAAGATGTGCAGGTTTGGTGAATTGGCCATGCTAAATTGTCCATTGTGTAGGTTATGAAGTCATGGGTAAATATAGGTTAGGGGTCTGGGTGGGTTGCTCTCCAGAGGGTTAGTGAGGACTTGTTGGGCCAAAGGGCCTGTTTCCACACTGTAGGGATTCTAATTCTAAATTCCAGTATCAATTGAGGCCATTTAACCCTCCGAAGAGCAACCCACCCTCACATCATATCCCTGTAACTCTGCATTTACCATGGCTAATCCACCTAGCCTGCACTTCTTTGGGCTGAGGGAGAAGACCAGAATACCTGACCAAAACCCACACAGACACAGAAAGAACATGCAAACTCCACACAGACAGTCACTAAAGGCTGGAATTGAACCCGACTCCCTGGTTCTGGACTGTTAATCCAAAGCCCCCAGATAATGTTCCGGGCACCTGGGTTCAAAACCCACCACGGCAGATGGTGGAATTTGAATTCAATAAATACCTGGAATTAAGAATCTAATGATGACTTTAAATCCATTGCCTAGTTGTCAGAAAAACCCATCTGATTCACTCATGCCCCTTTAGGGAAAGAAGTCTGGCCTATACGTGACTCTAAATCCACAACAAAATGTTTGACTCTCAACTGCCCTCTGGGCAATTAGGGGATGGGTAATAAATGCTGCCCAGCCAGCGATGCCTTCATATTGTAAAATAATTTTTAAAACGTCCTGGGAACTTATCAGCCTTTCGTACCAGTAATATTCCTGACACTTTTTCACTATAGGAAGAGGCTGAACAGGCTAGGGCTGTTTTCCATGAACCGTCAGAGGCCATGGGGTGACCTTATAGAGGTTTACAAAATTATGTGGGGCATGGATAGGGTAAATAGGCAAAGTCTTTTCCCTGGGGTCGGGGAGTCCAGAACTAGAGGGGCATAGGTTTAGGGTGAGAGGGGAAAGATATAAAAGAGACCTACAGGGCAATGTTTTCACACAGAGGGTGGTACGTGTATGGACTGAGCTGCCAGAGGATGTGGTGGAGGCTGGTACAATTGCAACATTTAAGAGGCATTTGGATGGGTATATGAATAGGAAGGGTTCGGAGGGATATGGGCCGGGTGCTGGCAGGTGGGATTAGATTGCGTTGGGATATCTGGTCAGTATGGACAGGTTGGACCAAAGGGTCTGTTTTCATTCTGTCCATCTCTATGACTCTATGACTAGTGATAGGGATTAAATTCGTTCTTCCCTCCTTATCTTTTGCCAATGTTGGGATGCTTTTTGTCTCTTTGACCATGAAAACAGTTCCAAAATGCCAGTAAATAAAGTGAACAAACCTCAGCCTCAGAAAATAATGTACCTAACTGACACGTAGAGCCGAAAGGAGGGAAGGCCTTTATTTACTGATAACTCTGTCCTGAAGATGTGATGAATATGCTGATTGTTATAAGAACAAAATTAGCAATTTGAAAACCACAAATGAATAAGACCTCAGTTGGCAGGAAATCAGTTTTACTGTGGCTGCCTTAGTTCTAGAGTTCAACATGTTCAGTGCATAGTGCTTAGTACTGTTGCATCACAGCGCCAGGGAGTCAGGTCCGATTCCAGCCTTTAGTGACTGTCTGTGTGGAGTTTGCATGTTCTCTCTGTGTCTGTCTGGGTTTTGGTCAGGTGCTCAGTTTCCTCCCTCAGCCCAAAGATATGCAGGTTAGGTGGATTAGCCATGGTAAATGCAGGGCTACAGGGATAGGGTGTGGGGATGGGTTGCTCTTTGCGGGGGGGGGACTTGATTGGCCAGATTGTCTCTTTCTGCGCTGTGAGTTCCAGTTGGGCCTGTAAATATTACTCAATTCTTGGTGCTGGGGAGTGTAGCAAGAAAGATCCCTTTTTCTGTTCTGTTGTGTATTCTCAACTCAGTTTAGGTGATCATTTCACTGCTACATTTGCCCTCGATTTCATCTTGCACAGCCCTCATAATAAGCTGAGGTTTCCACTCTTGGCTACTGTCAGCGGTTTGTGCCAGCATGGGAGGTAAACTTGTTGGTGAGGGAGTAAAAGTCTCATTTTGGACACTTATTTCAACTCTTTCAATATCATGCTGTTGAGGCTCCATATCAACTGCAGTTGGAACTGTGCCAACTCAATTCCGTTAAATTGATACTAAGCCATTGGTCCAATGGCCTATAATTTAATGGAGTGGCTGCAGAGTTAGTGAATGCATTGATTGTAATCTGCGTTAATTCCCTTGATCCTGGGAAGATCACAGTGGATTTGAAAACTGCATATGCAACACTTCTATTCAAGAAAGAATGGGAAATTTTAGGCCAGTTAGCCAATAGTTTGACCTGTTTTGGGAAAATGATGCAATCCATTATTTTGAACATAGTGTGTCAGTGGCTAAAAGGCAGACAGTAGATGAGTGTTTTCAATTCTAAAATCTACTGAATAAAGTACCCTATGAAATGTTGTCACATCGGAAAAGAACTCATGGTTTTGAGGGTAATAGAGGACCGCAATAGAGGATTATCTAATTAACAGGTATCAGAGAGTAGGGATAAAGAGGTAGTGTTCAACTTGGCAAGCAATAACTAATGGAGTGACATACTGGTACAATCTATATTAATGACCTGCATGAAAGGCCCAACTGCATTATGGCCAAATTTGATAATGATGCAAAGACCGATATAAAAATAAGCAAGTTACAAAGCGTTTACAGAGCAATGTGGATAAGATAATTGTGGGTAAAAATTTGAATCTGAACATAGCATGTCATTTTTCAAGAAAGTTTATTCAAAGAAGATAGGTGTTACTGGCTTGACTTGCATTTATTGTCCAGAAGGCAGTTCAGAGTCAACCCCATTGCTGTGGCTATGGGATCATATGTAGGCCAGACCAGCTAAGGATGGCAGATTCCCTTCCCAAAATGGCAGTGAACCATCTTGTATTTTATAACAGTTAATAGTAGTTTCATTGTCAGCATTCGGTCAGCTCTTTATTCCACATTTTCTTCAAATTGAAATCAAATTTCATCATCTGCCATGGTCAGATTTGAATCTGTGTTCCCAGGATATTAGCCGGGGTTTTGGATTACTAGTCAAGAGTGTGTGCTGGAAAAGCACAGCAGGTCAGGCAGCATCTGAGGAGCAGGAGAATTGACGTTTTGGGTAAAATGGATGAAGCGCTTATGCCTGAAACATTGATTCTCCTGCTCCTCGGACCTGACCTGCTGTGTTTTTCCAGCACCATACTCTCGACTCTAATCTCCAGCATCTGCAGTCCTCACTTTGGCTTTTTGGATTACTAGTCCAGTGATATTACCATTCCATCAACACCTTCACTTTGATGAAGGATAGGAAAGCAGAGAGACTGCAGAAATCTGCAGTACAGAGAGATCAAGGTGCCACATTTCCTGAATAGACATCTACGTCTGGAACCAAAAACCTGGTTGGAAAGTGCTTTCAGTAGTTATGAATGGTGAAAGGCTTTGTATGAAGGCAATTCTTTATTTTCCACTCATCTTGAATGTTGACAGCTTTTACCTCACCACAAGGCCTTGAAGTGAAATTTCACAGCTTCACAAAGCTCAGTAATGAGGGCATCTGCAAGTAAGGGGAGGGGCCTAGCCTTTGAAAGACAAATTAACGATTGTCTATTGTTGCAAAACAGAGGGTGGAATGTAAAAGGAAGGAAGTCTTGCTCCAACTATCCATGGCATCAGTGAGGCCAGTTCTGTACAATTGTGGCTTCCTTAATTAAGGATAGGTTTTTATGTTCCTGTACTGGATATGATAGTTCATGTGGAGTAATTATCCTCAAACTGTGCAGAACCAACTGTCTTTTTAGATAATGGCTCATTAGATAAATGCACACAATTTGGAAACAGTTCAGGTCAAGTTAATACATGAGTTCCTGGAATAAAGGGATGGGCTTATAAGAAAGCTTGAGTCCATGTCTGGAGTTTCTAGGAGGGGAGATCTTACTGATACATGTAAGATTCAGAGGGAGCTTGACAGGATAGATACTGAGGAGATGCATTCGCTCCTAGGGGCAATGAAAAGGCACAAGATGGAGAGGAACTTCTTCACCTAGAGAGATTAGATTAGATTAGATTCCCTACAGTGTGGAAACGGGCCCTTCGGCCCAACAACTCCACACCAACCCTCCAAGGAGTAATCTTTGCAGTTCTCAACCTGAGAGAGTGTTGGGTGCTGAACTAATACTTTTTATGTTCAAGAGATTTGAGGATAATGGGTTTTGGCATGAAATTGAAATTAAAGCTGCAAACAGGTCAGCAGCAATCACATTGAATGGTCCAGCTGGCTCAAAGAACATGCTTGATAATGCTCCTACCTCTTTATTTTTATATCTCTGCTCTCAATGGCACAACACCACCATCACAGTAATACAAAGGAGTTTGAGAAGGAGTAAAAGCTCACTGTTAACAGATTGCAAGCCACTTAAAGAGATTCAAATCAAGACTGATATAGCTTTTCAATTGTGAGAGTTTATTGACTTCCTCAGTCTTAACTTTCTCATTCCATATCCAGTGGAGTCAATTAGGTGGATTGATTAGGAAAAATATTTTTCCAAATCAACTTGTTCAGAGATGTTTTGACTGACCTCGAGAGAAGGTAGAACCAAAACCCAGGTGTCCTGGCTCAGATGTAGAAATACTACCACTGCACCACAAGTACCTTTCGTGATTGGAACCAGGTTGACTCGTTGACTACAAGATTGTTGCTTAGGGTATTAACCTGGGCCAATCCAGAAAGCCCTGGCTAACCAATATTAACAGGAAATTTGGAATTGCCTCAGTTCAGATGACTGATTCCAAGCTGGCTAGCCCTAGCCAGTGTACTGTGCACAAGTGAATAAAGGGTGACTTGGTGATGGGATACTAACCTCTGTGCAGTTATTTCAGAACCCCTAGTTTTAATCAACCCGTACAGGGATCCAGCGCAAGTTTACATCATTTGTTTATATTCCTAGGAATATGTTGCTTAAACAGCTCAAAAACAGCTCTCCTGCTGTAGGAAAATTGACTCTGATATTTTGATCACCCAAGTCTTTCTTCAAAACCCCAAGCCATTGGTCTGATATTAACCTAAAGGAATCAGCAGCAAACATCTTTTCTGTATGCATCTATCAGTATTGTAAGATGCAGGAGAAGCTCAGCAGGGCTGGCAGACTCAGTGGATAGGGAAATGGAGTTAACAAGGTAAAAACAATGACTGCAGATGCTGGAAACCAGATTCTGGATCAGTGGTGCTGGACGAGCACAGCAGTTCAGGCAGCATCCAACAATGCTGCCTGAACTACTGTGCTCTTCCAGCACCACTGATCCAGAAAATGGAGTTAACATTTTGAATCTGGTATGACTCCTCTTCAGACCTGTGATATAAAGCTGCATGTTTCCTATCCTGCACCTCAGTGTCAACACCAAATCCTTTCCAACATTTCTTTTTTGCGTCCTCTATCAACTCAAACGTCTCTTCCAACCTTGGTCTGTTCCCTAATTTTTTTGTTCTCTACTCACTCTTCAGTCTGGGCTACTACACTGTCTCCCTCTTGTATGATCAGAGTTCCTTTCAACAGTCTGTGACCTTTCCCTAGGTCCATGTTCACTTCCAAGCCTACTTTCAGAATTCATTCTGTACTTCCTTTACATCCTTATCTCGTTTTGACAAATCATTTTCCTCATCTTGCATTTTCATCATTTTTGCTGTTGGCTTTTTCTTCTTTCAATTTCATGGGAGCATCCTTCCATTTAATGTCCCTTCTGTGGCACAGTGGCTCAGTGGTTAGCACTGCTGTCTCAAAGCGCCATGGACCCAAGTTTGATTCCACCCTCAGGCGACTATCTGTGTGGAGTTTGCACTCTCTCCCCGTGTCTGCATGGGTTTCCTCCAGGTGCTCCAGTTTCCTCCCACAATCCAAAGATGTGCAGGTTAGGGTGAGTTGGCCGTGCTAAATTGCCCATAGTATTCAGGGATGTGTGGGTTAGGTGCATTAGTCAGGGGTAAATGTATAGGAATAAGGTAGGGGAATGGATCTGGGTGGCTTCAGAGGGTTGGTGCGGACTTGTTGGGCCGAAGAGCCTGTTTCCACACTTTAGGGCTTCTAATTCTAGATCTAATTCTAATTCTGGCGTACAAATGTCTCTGGCATGTTTAGTGACCCAAAGTTTGGTCTAGGTCCTCTTGAAAATGTAGCCTTATCTTGTCCATCGATATTACTGTGTCCACATTCAGTGAGCTCTTTATTTGCCTTGATCTGCTCCTCGGTACCGTCTGTTTTACGCACGCAAAGGGCGAGGTGTTTAGATTCTGTGAATGCATAAGCTCTGCCTGTTAACCTTGAGGAATAAAGCAAATAACTGCAGGTGTTGGAGATCCGAAACAAACAAGAACAGAAATTGATAGAGGTATTCAGCAAGTCTGGCAGCATTTCTGGAAAGAACATTTCGAATCCTGTGACCCTTCTTCAGAACTAGCCTTGAGCAATGCATCCTAACAGTCTGATTGCCACAGTGTAAAAATTATCTGTTTTCTTCATCACTATCCATAACCTGACCCAGACCTTCCCACTTCTTCTGCCCCTCTCTTTTGCAATATAGCATGTCTCCCAGATTTCTATTTCATGATGCTGCAGGACTCACTGAATTTTACTCTAACCGCAGCGTTAATGAATGCCTTTCTTTCTGCACACTGAGTGTTCAGATACTCAGAAAAAGCAATGAAACTAATTGCAGTCTCTTCCCAAGATAATCGCTCCTTCTCCAAAAACCAAATGCTCGTGAATTAACCCCACCAATCCTGAATAAACCTTTTCCTACCCATGATTTTGAATTGAATTGAATTTATTGTCACATGTACCAAGGCACAGTGAAAAGCTTTGTCTTGCAAGCAATACAGACAGATCACAGAATTAAATAGCGTAGATAAGTAAGTAATAGGTAAACAGCGGCAAAAACAATAACACAGGTAAAGATGAATGTTAAGAGTTTGTGAGTCCATTCAGTATTCTAACAACAGTATGGTAGAAATTGTTTCAAAACCTAATTTACTGAATTCTCCCCCCACCTTCCTTTTAAACACTGTTGCACCCCTTTACAATTGTAGCACCCTGTGTGGCCATGAAGGTATGCATCATGCTGGAATGGTTACATTTAAGGCTACACAGAGAGAGAAATAAGGAAATGCCGGGTCAGAGCACTGATATTTATTTAAAAAGGGATAAATAGTGTCTAGTGCATTGTCACCCGTGCTCCCAAAGTTCCTTCAATAGGGTTTCTTCTTTTTCTCCCTCCACTACATCTCAGTATACTCCCTGGTCTGCAGCTGCTGTGGAAACAAACTGCTCAGGAGCGGAGGCCATTGGAAGTTTGTTCGGGTGACCCCATAGGCCTTTATGTCTGGGCTGTACAGATATGCCCAGTGTTTTCTCGCAACAGGAAACTCAACCCTCCCTAGTATGATCTTCCAAGGGTCGGGGGGGAGGCAAGGAGGGTGGAGGAGAAAGGCATAGCCACCTCGAGTGCGTTGACCGGAGTGGGCTGCGTGAGATTTCTCCTCTGGTTGGATGCCTCCTGGTAGCATCTTGTCCCCTTGTGAGAAAGGAGAATCTCAAGCACGTGCTAGGTTTCCCAACCCTCCGTCAACATGACTTTGTTCCTATGAACCAAAGACTCGGGAGACGGATTGCAGGTTTATGTACCTCTCCAGCAGCCCCAGTTCTCTATTGCAGCCACCAGCACTGTTCATGGAGGCAGGCAGAGGATTGCATGGTCCACTGCATGACTGCAGCTCCTGGTACACAGACTTATGGGATGGGAGCAGGTAAAAGGTACTTAAAGTCTTCAATCAGCCATGATTGCATGGGTTGCATGGTGGCTCAGTGGTTAGCACTGCTGCCTCACAGTGCCAGGGACCTGGGTTTGATTCCAGCCTCAGGCAACTGTCTGTGTGGAGTTTGCACATTCTCCCGTGTCTGCATGGGTTTCCTCCAGGAGCTCCGGTTTCCTCCCACAGTCCAAAGATGTGCAGGTTAGGTGATTTGCACATGGTAAATTGCCCCATTGTGTTCAGGGATGTGTAGCTTAGGTGCATTAGTCAATGGTAAATGTAGAGTAACAGGACAGGGGAATGGGTCGGGGTGGGTTACTCTTCAGAAGGTTGGTGTGGACTTGTTGGGCCAAATGGCCTGTTTCCATACTGTACAGATTCTATGATAAGTTGTCTCACTCCATGGATTGGCTCTGAGCTCGCTGGTCAGAGTCCATGTCGTGTGCTCATGTAAATATAAGGTGACTCAGTGACAAGATACCAGCCTCTGCACTGTTATTTCAGTAACAATGAAAGAAAACACTCCGGTCCTGAAGAAAATTCACTCATGGCAGCCGTCTTTGAGTTAGGGTAAGCATTCCTGGCATCATGCCTTTATTTGGGAAGCTTGACTTGTTTAATCCTGCTCTCAAAGACTGGGCCCAGTATGTGGAAGGAATCTGTTATTTTTTTCCGGGCAAATGACACTGGTGCAGAGGAAAGGCAATGAGTAATTCTTCTGACTGCTTGTGGACCTGCAGCATTTTTGGCTATTAGGAGCCTAACTTTCCCTGAAGCACCAGATCCTAAAACCTGTCAAGAGTTGATGGATTTAGTGAACGAATATTAGAACCCCAGCCTCCTCTAATTCTGTGATGCTATCAAATTTATTCGGCACTTCCAGAAGTAGGAGAATCCATACTGGTATTATTAACAAAGTTGTGACTACCAGAGGCATACGATTTTGGGTTAACCCTGAGTGAGATACTGAGAGACCATTTGGTGTGTGGAATTAATGATGTAACCATGCAAAAGCACCTACTAACCCAACTGGACATCAAACAGACAGGCTTTGTCTAATTGCATGTAATTCAGGTCTCCTTCCTACTGGAAGGATGTTTGAAACTTCAAAGGGTTCAGAAACGATTTACAAGGACATTGCCAAGGTTGTAGGCTGTGAGCTATAGAGAGAGGCTGAATAGGCTGGGGCTGTTTTTCCTGCAGCATCAGAGACTGAGGGGTGATCTTATAGAGGTTAATAGGATAAATAGACAAAATGTTTTTCCTGGGGTGGGGGAGTCCAGAACAAGAGGGGATTAGTTTAGAGTAAGAGCGAAAAGATATAAAAGGGACATAATGGCCAACTTTTTCACACAGAGTGTGTTACGTGTGTGGAATGAGCTGCCAGAGGAAATGGAGGAGGCTGGTACAACTGCAACATTTAAAAGGCATTTGGATGGGTATATAAAAAGGAAGGGTTTGGAGGGATATGGGCCGGGTGCTGGCAGGTGGGACTAGATTGGGTTGGGATATCTGGTCAGCATGGACGAGTTGGACCGAAGAGTCCATTTCTGTGCTGTAATCTCTATGTCACTATGACTCTTGTCATTAGAAAATGCAGCAAGTGGAGCGTATGAGCTACAGGGTATTCCAGTGGAAGTGGACACTGTCACCTGTCTGACTGAGCTGGGGGAATAGCACTTTAGTGTAGGAAATCACAGAGCCTGATGTAGGACATATCCTAAGAAAAGGAACTCTAGATCAGCCCACAGCAAAACCCGAAAACAAAACTAATCCTCGGCCAAGTGGCTAAAATGTTCTTCAGGATCCAGGCTGTCCAGCTATTGTAATTACTGCCGGTATGTAGACTTGACACAGCAAAGGAGTCCTTCGAGGCCTGACTTCAGTAAGAAAACTCATAGGTCATTATCCAGGAGAGTGCACACCCTGGAAAGTCCACCCACTTGAGGTTTGGATCAGTTAAATTGCTTAGCAACATCCAAATCAGAACCAATCAAACTAAGTGTCTGGTTAGATGGCCACCCACAGAAGTCGATACTGTCACACATCGAACAATGGTTGCAGAACCAACCTTTAACAAGATTCTCTCTGGACTCCGATCTTTAGATTTGTGCAAGACCTCGGCCAAACTGAAAATGCGCTTAAAAAGTGTGGCGCTGGAAAAGCAGAGCCGGTCATGCAGCATCCAAGGAGCAGGAGAGTCGACGTGTCAGGAATGATGAAGAGCTGATACTCGAAACGTCAATCCTCCTGCTCCTCGGATGCTGTGCTTTTCCAGCACCACACGTTTTGCCTCTGACCTTCAGCATCTGCAGTCCTCACTTTCTCCCAGACCAAGAATGTATAGTGGGGAACTGTTACAGATTAAGGCTATGACTTCGGTTCCGGTCTCCTATGAGAAACGGTTGGTGTAGTTACCATGGTTGGTAGAAAAAGGTTCAAATTTGATAGGTGGAATTGGTTGAGAAAGATTTACCTTGATTCGTTCAACATTTTTCTATTAGAAAATGGCTGCCTAAGTGAAATCCTAATTCAATACCCAGAGGTTTTTCAGCAAAGACTAGCGACTATCAAAGGAGCCAAGCTACCCTGCGATTGCCATTTGCCATAAATATAAAAGTAGAGGCAGAAATCAGGAGGCTAGAAAGTGAAGGAATCATCACAACAAAAAGACAATCCTTTCTGGACCAGTGTGACTAGATCATCGTAGAGGACAGCACATTCTCCCCGTGTCTGCGTGAGTTTCCTCTGGGTACTCCGGTTTCCTCCCACAATCCAAAGATGTGCAGGTTAATTGAGTTGGCCATGTTAAATTGCCCATTGTGTTCAGGGATGTTTAGATTAGATGCATTTGTTAAGGGTAAATGCCGAGTAATAGGTTCGGGAAATGGATCTGGGTGGGTTATTCGTCAGAGAGTCAGTTTGGACTTGTTGGGCCAAAGGGCGTTTGCACACTGTAAGGATTCTATGATTCTGTTATTCTATTATTTTGGTGAACAAGAGGGATTGTCCCAAGTAAAGGTTGCTGTCAGGTACTGGCTGAACTCCACCAAAGTCATCCAGAGATTTCCAAAATGAGAATGTTGGCAAGGAGTCATGCCTGGTGGCCAGAATTGGCTGCCAACATAGCTGGGTTGGTAGGCCAGTGCTCAGAGCCAACAAGGACAGAAATTATTACCAACATGTCCCCACGTGCAGCGGAATGGCTAGATAAATTCTGGACTCAGTCACACGTCAGCTATGCCAGTCCTTTCATGGGCTCAATGTTTTTGCTCATCGTTGATGCCCACCCAAAACGGTTGGATTTACGTAGAGTTTGTTCGTCAGATTCCAGGATGATGACTGTAAAGCCGTGAGCATTGTCTGAGATACACAGACTCCCAGAAATACTGGTCATGGACAATGGGATGTGATTTACCAGCAGGGATTTTGAGTATTTTTTAAAGGTGAATGGCATCCAAACCATCCATCGTCCAATGGTCTGGCAGAAAGGACAGTCCAAACATTGAAGGCTGGCTTAAAGAAACAGCCAACAGCTTCACTCGATACCAAACTGTCCCGGTTACTATTCGATTATAGAACCACCCCTCACATAACTAGAGAGAAAGTTCAAGCAGATTTGCTGATGGGGAGTAGACTCCGCACCAGGTTAAATCTGATATTCGCAGGGTGAGAGGGTGAAACAGCATCAGGAACGCCAATGCTGGGCACATGTCCTCTCTAAGTGAGAGAGGCAGCTTACCTCAGGGGACGAAGTTTGGTGTCAAAACCACAGAAAAAGTCCTGCATGGGTATGACACGAGATCAGATCATGTGACATACCCAGTTTGGGTTGGTGAGGCGGTCCTGAACAAACATGTGGATTACATGAAAGCTGCTACCTGAACCACCCAGACGAGTGAGTAGGCCTAGCAGAAGGCGTGCGATGTTAGTGGTGTTGGAGGCTCAGGGGTGTGAGGGCTGGCAGCACGAGACGTTGCAGAAAAGAGTGAGAGTGACAGAGAATGAGCCTTGGTGCGAGGTAGTAGAGATAGTGAATGTGAGATGGCAGACAGAAGGGTGTGACACTCACGTCTGGGGTGGGTTAGGTAATCAATGAGGTAGGTTTGGTAAGACACGTTGATAAAATGGCCCTGTGGTGGAAGAACTCTCTAAATAACTTCACTTGACGTTAACCAATAGATTATAAAATTGAACCCTTAATTTCCAATCTGCATCATTTTCTGTTGCCAACATTAATAGATTCCAAGTTAATTGTGGACATTGAAATTAAGACTGATATACCTTTGTCTTTTTTGGAAATAATTTATTGAATTGCTCAGGCTCATCCCTCTGATTCCTTGGGTGATCCCTGTATTTTTTTTAATTGAATTCAAATTTCACCATCTATCTTGGTGAGATTCAAACTCTTGTCCCATAACATTATCCTGGATCATTGATCCGGTGATATTACCACTGCACCACCACTTTTCCCAGTCTCTATTTGTGGGTGTGTTTTTTTAAATCTATGTTTTAATCAACCTATTCAGAGGTGATATTACGTACCTCTGGAATAGGTGCACCTTGAATCTGGACCTCATAGCTCAAAAGGTAAGGGACACTATGCTGTGCCACAAGAGTCCCTGATCCCTATGTATGGATATTTTCTAATCAACCTGTACAGAGATAGTCCACACCTTTTCGAGCAGCCTTCTGACTCAGAGCTAGGGACAGAACCATTGCACCACAAAAAGCCTTGATCCTGCGTATCTAAATCTAAAACTATTTAAAATTAATGACATGCTGTCAGTTTAATAAAAAAAGTCAAACATGTAGGCTGCAGCTTCTTTTCAATGTCAAATCCCTGTATATCTGCTCAGATAATTAATAGCCATCTCTGGTTTCTTCTTAACCTTAAATAAAAACATTGAGAAACTTAACAATGCAATTAACCAGACATTGACAACACAGTTCCACCACATCTCCAGGGCAAATAATAGACGGTTTAGAAACAGAGTATAGCTCCCTATCTACTGTCCCATCAAACACTGAGGGCAGCTGTAGCACAGGTTAAATAGTAAAACCGTGTACAGCATAAAGTTTCCTCTACAATGACCCCATCAAACACTCCCAGGACAGGACAGGACAGCAAGTGTTTAGATACAGAGTAAAGCTCCCCTCTACAGAGTCTTACTAAACACTCTTAGGGTAAAGTTACAAATCACACAACACTAGGTTATAGTCCAACAAGTTTATTGGAAGTACTAGCCTACAGAGCGATGCTGAGCTACCTGATGAAGGAGCAGTGCTCCAAAGCTAGTGCTTCCAAATAAACCTATTGGACTGCAACCTGTTGTTTGTGTGTGATTTTTAAGTTTGTCAACCCCAATCCAACACTGTCTCCTCCACAATCACCTGACAAAGGAGTGGCATTCCAAAAGATAGAATGCTTCCAATTAAACCTATTGGACTATAACCTGGTGTTGTGTGATTTTTAACTTTGTACATCCCAATCCAACACCGGCATCTGCAAATCCTCTACATCGTGACTTTTAGGGTTGGTAGAACACAGGTTAGATACACAGTAAAAGCCTACTCTGTGGTCTTAAGAAGGTTCCTCATCTTTAATCTCAGTTAATATAACCACAATTAATATAATTTTTAAAGTTCCCTTTTGAGATTCACTTTTTGAGATTCTGCAGAGTTGAAAGCAGAACTGAAAGACATGGAAGGGGGTGTCTCGCTATTCCTAGGACAGGTACCGTCAGCTTGAGAGAATTGTTCACACTTCAAAAATGGATTCTGTCAACTAAAGGGGTGTCGTGTTAAAGGGCGGCATGGTGGCTCAGTGGTTAGTGCTGCTGTCTCACAGCACTAGGGACCTGGGTTCGATTCCAGCCTCAGGCAACTGTGTGGAGTTTGCACATTCTCCTCGTGTCTGTGTGGGTTTCCTCCGGGTGCTCTGGTTTCCTCCAATGGTCCAAAGATGTACAGATCAGATGGATTGGCCATGGGAAATTGCCCATAGTATTAGATGCCTTAGTCAGAGGGAAATAGGTCTGGGTGGGTTATTCTTTGGAGGGTTGGTGTGGACTTGTTGGGCCAAAGGTCCTATTTCCATACTGTAGAGAATCTAAAGATGAAGTGCCAATTAGCTCAAATGGTGCATCGCCTCATTTGAATAGAACCCAATGCAGCCGGCCTAGCCTATGTTATGGAGCCTTAACACACACTATCATGAATCATCGCTAGGCAACAGCTGTGACAGCAGGAAACTAGCAATGTTAGGTTGATTGATGGTGGGGACCGATAAAAACACATAGGAAGTAGCAATAACCACAAGCATAGGAACTCAAAAGTCAGCCCAGGCAACAATTTTGTTCTCATTCTTTTAAATGAGGATTGTAAAAGCAGACATAAAGTATTCCCTGCCAAACAATTTTACAACCAGAGATCAACCATCGTTTATTGAGTAATTGGCTCAATCACAGAACCGTAGAATTGATTCAGGGCATGTACAGTTGTAGAGCCACATTGCTGTTAGGGAGAGAGATTCAGAATTTTGACTCAGCGACACTGAAGGAATAGCAATATGGGGTGTAGGTTTGCTCGCTGAGCTGTAGGTTTGATATCCATCATCTGCTGGTCACAAGTCAGGGGTGTGATGGAATATTCCCCACTGCCTGGATATCAGCTCAGCGAGCAAACCTACACCCTCAACCTCAACCTGAGCTACAAACCTTCACAAACCTTGCAAAGAATAGCATTATATTTTCAAGTCAGGATGGTGAGTGGCCTGGAGGGTAACTTGCAGGCACGTGTGTTCCCAAGAGACAGAAATGGTTCTGGGCTTGGAAGGTGCTGTCTAAAGAGCCTTGGTCAATTTCTGCTGTGTATCTTGTAGACGGTACACAGTGCTGCTACTGAGCATCAGTGGAGGGAGTGGGTGTTTGTAGATGTTGCACCAATCAAGTTGTTTTGATCTGCAAGGTGTCAACTTTCTTGAGCATTGTTGGAGCTGCATTCATCCAGGCAGTGGGGAATATTCCATCACACTCCTGACTTGTGACCAGAAGATGACGGACAGGCATTGAGATGTCAGGTTATGTGCTGCAGTATTTTGTAGCCTCTGATTTGCTCTTGAAACCACTATACTTCTATGGCAAAGACAGTTCAGATTGTGGCGAAAGTTAGGACTGCAGATGCTGGAGATTAGAGTCGAGATTAGAGTGGTGCTGGAAAAACACAACAGGTCAGGCAGCATCCGAGGAACAGGAGAATCAATGTTTCAGGCAAAAGCTCTTCATCAGGAATTGATCAATGGTAACTCCAAGGCTGTTAGTAATGTGGAAAGAATTTAGTAATGGTAATATCATTGAGTATCAAGGAAAATGGTTAAGTTCTTTTACTGGAGATGGCCATTATCTGGCAATTGTGTGACGTGAATGTTATTTGCCATTTTTCAGCTGAAGTCCAAGTCTTGCTACATTTGGACATGGACTCTCTCAATCTGTATTGAGTCATGAATGATGCTGAACATTGCACAATCATCAACAAATATCCCCATTTCTGAGCTTGTGATGGAGGGAAGGTCATTGATGAAGAGTTGAGGATGGTTGGGCCTAAGACACTACCCTGAGGAACTCCTGCAGAGATGTTCCAGAACTGAGATGACTGATCTCCAACAACAACCATCTTCTGTTATGCCACATATGACTCCAACAAGTGGAGAGTTTTCCCTCTGATTCCCATTGACTCCAGTTTTGTTGGGTTTCTTTATTGCCATACTCAGCTAAATGCAGCTTTGACATCCAGGGTCATTCTCACTTTACCTGAGGCATTCGCCTGCTTTGGTCCACATTTGATCCAAGGCTGTGTTAAGGTCAAGAGCTGTGTGGCTTTGGCGGAACCCAAATTGGGCACCAGTAAGTTCATTTGTTGCTAAGCAAGTGCTGCTTCACAGCACTATTGATGACAACTTGCATCACTTCACTGATGACTGAGAGTAGATTGATAGAGCAGTAATTGGCCAGGCTAGATTTATCCTCTTTGTGTACACGCCACACCTGGGAAATTTTCCACACTGTCAAGTAGATGCCAGCGTGGTAGCTGTACTCGATTAACTTGGCTGGGACTGTGGCAAATTCTAGGGTATACATCTTCAGTGCCACTGCCAGAATGTTGTCAGGGCCCATAGTCTTTGCTGTATCCAGTGTCTTCAGCTGTTAGTATAACGTGGAATCAATCAAACTGGGTAAAGACTGGCATCTGTGATGGTGGGCACCTCTGGAAGATGCCAAAATGAATCATTCATCTGACTTCTGGCTGAACACTCTTGCAAATGTTTCGGCTTTATCTTTCGCTCTAATCTATTGGGCTGCACAGTTTCCGATTGTCACCTGTTACCATGCACACTTTGAACCATTGCAACTTATCCCTGATGAATTATTTGGGAATTAAATTGACATTGTCATAGAGTAATCCAGCATGGAAACAGACCTTTCGCTCCAACCAGTCCATGATGAACGTAATCCCAAACTAAACTAGTCCCACCTGCCTGCTCCTGGCCCATATCCCTCAAAGACCTTTCCTATTCATGTACCTACTCAAATGTCTTTTAAATGTTGTAATTGTAATTGCATCCACCACTTCCTCAGGAAGTTCATTCCACACGCGAACCACTCTCTGTGTAAAACACTTGCTTCTCATATCTTTTGTAAATCTCTCTCTTCTTACCTTAAAAATGTGCCTCCTGGTCTTGAAAACCCCCATCCTAGGAAAAAGACAAACTAACATTAACTTAATTATAACCCTCATTATTTTATAAACTTCTACCAGGTCGCCTATTAACCTTCTACACTACAGTGAAAAAACTCCCAACCTATTCAACCTTTCTTTATAACTCAAACTGTCAAATTGGAAAAGGATGGAAGAAATTCCACTTATATTGTACGTTTCACTGTCAGTGTGAGAAATAAAGGTTCCTTTGAGGGTTAATCAGAAGTTTATTTTTTCGGATAAACCTATTCAGAGATGTTATTATACACCTCTGGAGCAGGTGGAATTTGAACACACGTCCTCCTGGCTCAAAAGGTAGGGACACTACCAGAATACCACATGGGGCCAATGTGAAAGATGCCAGTCTGGGAATCTGGAGTCCAGAGTGTGGCACTGGAAAAGCACAGCTAGTCAGGAATCATCTGAGGAGCAGGAGAATCAACGTTTCAGGCAAAAGCCCTTCATCTGGATTGTCCAGTCTGAACTGTAATTGGAGAGTATCGGGGAAGAGAGTCAGACAGAGAGGCTGGAGGGACCAGTAGCAGATTGACCCTGGCCCCATCTGCTCTCTTTCTTTAAGTTGCTTTGTGCCACCACCACTGGGGTCAACCAGAACAGCTCCAGAATTGATTGAGAGCAGGTGATGCTCACAGAACTTGAACTAAGCTCTCTGCGCTTGATGGGCAGTGCTTGTTAATCATTCCTCCAATTAGAAACACAGGTGACTTGGTCATGGCTTATTTAGTAAAAGAGCAAAGTATTTGCAAGTCACAGTCCCTCTTCAGGGACCTAGTCAAAGTAGCCATCAACAGATCCAACTGCAGGCTGTGGAGGTCCTGATCCTGTTTGAGAACACATGGATGTGAATGTAGTCACACAAGAGGTGGGCAATGGTGGGCAACAGTGCTGTAAATTGGTCATTTAGTTCAAGGGCCAGTGACCACAATTCTATTTGTTTTAAAATAGCGATGGAAAAGGATAGACCAAATCCAAAACTTGAAATTCCAAATTGGAGGAAGGCCAATTTTGACGGTATTAGGCAAGAACTTTCAAAACCTGATTGGGGACAGGTGTTCACAGGTGAAGGGACGGCTGGAAAATGGGAAGCCTTCAGAAATGAGATAACGAGAATCCAGAGACAGTATATTCCTGTCAGGGTGAAAGGAATGCTGGATGATGAAAGAAATTGGGGGTTTGGTTAAGAAAAAGAAGGAAGTGTATGTCAGGTATAGAGAGGATGGATTGAGTGAATCCTTGGAAAAGTATAAAGGCAGTAGGAATATACTTAAAAGGGAAATCAGGAGGGCAAAAAGGGGACATGAGATATCTTTGGCAAATAGTATTAAGGAGAATCCAAAGGGTTTTTACAAATACATTAAGGACAAAAGGGTAACTAGGGAGCAAACAGGGCCCCTCAAAGATCAGCAAGGCAGCCTTTGTGTGGAGCTGCAGGAGATGGGGGAGATACTAAACAAATATTTTGCATCAGTATTCACTGTGGAAAAGGACACGGAAGATATATAATGGAGGGAAATAGATGGTGACATCTTAAAAAACGTCCATATTACAGAAGAGGAAGTCATAAAAGTGGATAAATCCCCAGGACCTGATCAGATGTACCCTAGAACTCTGTGGGAAGCTAGGGAAATAATTGCTGGGCCCCTTACAGAGATATTAGTATCATCGATAGTCACAGGTAAGGTGCTGGAAGACTGAAGGTTGGCTAACGTGATGCCGCTATTTAAGAAAGGTGGTAAGGACAAGCCAGGAAACTATAGATCAGTGAGCCTGACGTCAGTGGTGGACAAATTGTTGGTGGGAATCCTGAGGGACAGGATGTACATGTATTTGGAAAGGCATGACTGATTAAGGATAGTCAACATGGCTTTGTGCGTGATTTCCAAAATGAATCTAGACCCACCTGGGTATATGAATAGGAAGGGTTCAGAGGGATATGGGCCAGGTGCTGGCAGGTGGGTCTAGATTCATTTAGGAAATCATCAGGCTTTTGCCCAAAACATCGATCTTCCTGCTCCTCGGATGGTGCCTGTCTTGCCGTGCTTTTCCAGCTCCACTCTGATCTTGGCTCTAATCTCCAGCATCTGCAATACCCACTTTCGCCTCGTGCTTGTAGTTTGTTAACTGGTTAATTGATGACATGGATGACTTTGTGGAGGTTTATTTTAAAAATTTAAATAGGCTCTCCTTTTGAGCGAGGTGGGCACTGTCGAGATTGGAATGCATTATTTGTTCATCCAACTCCATTTTAATTTAATCCACTCCCTCTTTCCCTACCCTTCACCTTTTGTTATTGTTGTCCTGCCTGTGGTAGCAGTACATGCAACTTATTATTTTAATTAGTGACATGGGTGACTTAATGATGGTCTGTTATTTTTAAACACAGCTAGGTTCTTCAACTGAAGAACTATTTGCAGTTCTATGGAGTCTGTGGATCTCATGTACGTTAGTTGTGGGTGATTGCAGCCCTTTTTTAGTTCATTGATTTTTTGTTTTCTGCTATTCTTTTGGTTGCATTACAGGCCCATGCTCTTGAGCTGTGGGTACCTGGTGAAGAATGGAGGGGTGTGGGCAAATTAGAGGACATCCTTACAAGCCTGGCAAAAAAAACCATAACAGGTCCAGGCACCAGACTGCAAAAGGGTTATAGTTCTCTATTGCCTGCCTCTCTTCCATAGCTAGATTTGTGCTCACGTCTCCTTAAAAAGGGTGCAGCCAAGCAGAAAGAATTCTGGGAAGTAAGTGGTATAAAAACTTACTGCGTGGACTTGGGGCCTTCACTTCAAGAGAGCATTCTGGGAAGGCAAATGGTATAAAAGCTTACCGCGTGGACTTGGGGCCTTCACTTCAAGAGAGCAACTGAGCAGACAGCATTCTGGGAAAGTGAGTGATTTTATTTGAATCTGAGTGGGAAACTGAACAGTGACGTCACAGGAAGACTGTGATTTGATTGGCTAATAAGGGGTCTGCAAAATTTGAATCTGTGCTAACTTGAATCCCAGTAATTTATTTATTGGTTACAACTTGCATAAACAGAGATACAAAAACAGTTTAAAAATTTTTTTAAATTCAAATTAATTAAATAAAGTAAGGGTGGAGGGTCAGGTGATGTGTTGTTTCTGCGTGATGTGGGAGCTGTTGGTTTCCATTGTGGTTCCCAGTGACCATGTCTGTAGTAAATGTTGCAGGAGAACCTCTGGCTCAGAGTCGATGAGCTGGAGTCTGAGCTTCAAACATTGAGACACACCAAGGAGCGGGAAGAGTTACCTGAATTCTGTGTTTCAGGAGACAGTCACACACCCCTTAGACTAACTAACTCTAATTCAGCCCTTGGTCAGGAGCAGCAGGCTGTGGCTGTGAGTGAGGCAGGTAGAAAGATCCAGGAGGTAGAGTTGCAGGACCTTCAGCCCTTATCCTTGTTCAACAGGTTCAAGAGTTTTGCTCCCCGGATGGACGGGAATGGGGATTGCGGGGAGGATGAGCTGACTGACCACAGCACTGTGGTGAAGGGAGCCATTCAAGTTGGGAGCGGAGGGAAGAGAAATGTTGTTATTGGGGATAGAGTAGCCCGATGCATAGACACTGTTCTCTGTTACCAGGATCAAGAGTCCTGAAGGATGTGTTGCCTGCCTGGTGCTGGGGTTCGGAAATCTCATCTGGGCTGCAGAGGAACTTGAAGTGGGAAGGGAAAGATCTAGTGGTCCACATAGGTATCAGCAACATAGACAAAGCTAGGGTAGAGGTTCTGCTAGGGGAATATGAACAGCTAGGAGCTAAATTAAAAATCAGAACCAAAAAACGGAGTAATCTATGGATTACTATCTGAGCCACAAGCTAACTGGCACAGGGTCAATAAGAATAAGCAAGTAAATGCATGGCTCAAAGATTGGTGTGAAAGAAATGGGTTTGAATTCATGGGACATTGGCACCAGTACTGGGGAAGGAGGGACTTCTTCCGAAAGGATGGTCTTCATCAGAACCTGCTGGGACCAGACTGCTAGTGAAACCCATAACTAGAGCTGTAGACAGGGCTTTAAACTAAATAGGAGGGTGGGGGTCAGTTATGGAGGAAGTTAGAAAAGGCAAATTAAAGAGAGGTAAGAGTGCAGAACTTGGGGAGGTTATTAAAGTCTCCAGCACAGACACAAAGAGGAAAGAGTGTTTGGAAAGGGTTAACAATCAAACTGCAAGCATGCTGAATAAATGAATGATAATGAGAATAGGGACAGTAAACCCAGGATTGAAAGTGTTATATCTGAATGCACACAGTATAAGGAATAAGGTAGATGAGCTTGTGACGCAGATCGAAATCAGCAGGTATGACATGATGGGCATCAAGGAGACATAGCTGCAAGGGGATCAGGATTGGGAGCTGAGTATTCAAGGATAGACATCCTATCGAAAAGATAGGCAGGTGGGCAGAGGGGGTGGGTTCGCCTTATTAGTAAAAAATGAAATTATATCAATAATAAAAAACGAAGTAGGTTCAGATGGTGTAGAATCTGTGCAAGTAGAATTGAGGAACGACAAAGGTGAAAAAAAAACAATAGTTGGAGTTATGTACAGGCCTCCATAAGAGTAGTCAGAAGCTGGGACGCAAGATACAACAGGAGATAGAAAAGGTGTGAAGGAAAGGGAAAGTTACAGTGATCACAGGGGATTTCAACTTACAGGTGGACTGGAAAAGTCAGGTTGGTAGGGGATTGTGAGAAAAGGAATTTGTGAAATGTCTATGAGATGGCTTTTTGGAGCAGCTTGTGGTGGAGCCCACTAGGGAACAGGCCAACACTGGCTTTAATGTTGTGCAATGAGGCAGAGTTAATACGGGACCTTAAGGTGAAGGAACCCTTAGAAAGCAGTGATCATAACATGATCAAACTTACTCTGCAATTTGTGAGAGAGAAGATAGAATCAGAGGTCGTGGTATTACAGCTGAATAAAGACAACTACAGAGGCACGAGGGTAGAACTGATTGGGAGAGGAGCTTAGCAGGAAAGACTGTGGAACAGCAATGGCAGGGGTTTCTGGGAGTAACTCAGGAGACACAACAGAGATTCACCCCAAGGCAAAAGAAGCATGGCCCAGGGAGGATGAGGCAACCTTGGCTGACTAGGGAAGTCAGGGACAGCATAAAAGCAAAAGAGAAAGCATATAATGCAGTGAAGGGCAGTGGGAAACCAAAGGATTTGGAAGTTTACAAAGACTAACAGAAGGCAACAAAAAAAAAAGAAATAAGGAGGGAGGAGATTAAATATGAGGGTAAGCTAGCCAGTAATATAAAGGAAGACTGTAACAATTTCTTTCAATATATAAAGGGCAAAAGAGAGGCCGCTGGAAAATGACACCGGAGAGACAGTAGGAGCGAATAAATAAATGGCTGAGGAACTGAATAATTACTTTGCGTCAGCCTTCACGGTGGAAGACATGAGTAATATCCTAAAAATTCAAGAGAGTGTAAGGGTAGAGCTGAGTATGGTGGCCATCACCAAGGAGAAGGTGCTAGAAAGACTGAATGGCCTGAAGATGGATAAATCTCCTGGACCAGGTGACTGCACCCCAGAGTTTGAAGGGAGGTAGCTGAAGAGATAGTGAAGGCATTGGTGGGGCTCTTTCAGGAATCGCTACAATCAGGGAGGGTCTCAGAGGACTGGAAATCACTAACATAACCCATTGTTTAAGAAGGGAGTAAAGAAAAAGATGGAAAATTCTCGGTGAATTAGTCTAATCTCGGTCGTGGGGAGGACCCTGGACACCATTGTGAAGGATGAGATTTCTGAATACATGGTAAAACAGGGCAAACTCAGCATGGTTTCATCAAGGGGAGGTCATGCCTGACAAATCTGCTAGAATTCTTTGAGGTGGTAATGAGCAGGTTAGACCAAAGAGAGCCAATGGATGTTATCTATCTGGACTTCAAGAAGGCCTTTGACAAGGTGCTGCACAGGAGGCTACTGAGTAAGAAAAAGGCCCCATGGTGTTACAGGCAAGGTGCTAGCATGGATAGAAGCTTGGCCGTCTGACAGAAAGCACAAGTGAGGAGAAGAAGGTTCCTTCTCAGGATGGCAGCTGGTGAGGAGTGATGTTCCGCAAGGCTCAGTGTTGGGACCACTTTTACTTTATGCATTATAATGATCTAGTTGAAGGAACTGAGGACATTCTGGCTAAATTAGATTAGATTAGATTACTTTTTTTAAGATTAGATTAGATTACTTACAGTGTGGAAACAGGCCCTTCGGCCCAACAAGTCCACACCGACCCGCCGAAGCGCAACCCACCCATACCCCTACATATACCCCTTACCTAACACTACGGGCAATTTAGCATGGCCAATTCACCTGACCCGCACATCTTTGGACTGTGGGAGGAAACCGGAGCACCCGGAGGAAACCCACGCAGACACGGGGAGAACGTGCAAACTCCACACAGTCAGTCGCCTGAGGCGGGAATTGAACCCAGGTCCCTGGCGCTGTGAGGCAGCAGTGCTAACCACTGTGCCACCATGCTGCCCTTAGTGGATGATACAAAGATAGGTAGAGGGACAGGTAGCATTGAGGAAGTGGGGAGGCTGCAGGAGGACTTTGGCAGATTAGGAGAGTGGGCAAAGAAGTGGCAGATGGAGTACACGAGGCAAAGTGTGAGGTCATGCACTTTGGTAGGAAGAATCGAGGTATGGACTGTTTTCGAAATGGGAGAAAATTCAGAAATCTGAAGTGCAGAGACTTGGGGTGGGGGTTCTAGTCCAGAATTCTCTCAAGGTGAACTTGCCGGTTGAGTCAATAGTTAGGAAGACAAATACAATGATGGATTGAATATAAAAGCAGGGATGTGCTTCTGAGGCTGTATAAGGCTCTGGCCAGACCACATTTGGAGTACTGTGAGCAGTTTTGGGCCCCATATCTCAGGAATGATGTACTGACCCCGGAGAGTGTTCAGAGGACGTTCATGAGAATGGTACCAGGAATGAAAAGCTTAACATATGTGGAACATTTGAGGACTCTGGGTCTATATTCGATAAAAGTTAGAATGATGGGGGGGGACTCTACTTGAAACATACAGAATACTGAATGGCCTGGATAGAGAGGATGTTGGCAAGATGTTTCCATCGGTAGGAGAGAATAGGACCCAAGGGCACAGTCTTAGAGTAAAGGGAAGACCTTTTAGAACAGAGAGAAGAAGGAACTTCTTCAGCCAGAGAGCAGGGAATCAATGGAATTCACTGCCACAGAAGGCTGTGGAGGCCAAGTCACTGAGGGTACTTAAGATGGAGATAGATAGGTTCTTGAATATAAAAGAGATCAAGGGTTATGGTGACAAAGCAGCAGCATAGGGTTGAGAAACTTTTCAGCTATGATTGAATGGTGGAACAAACTTGATGGGCTGAATGGCCTAATTTCTGCTCCTGTGTCTTATGGAGCATACAGTGTCCACCCACCCCATACAGAAAGGTGGGCATGTGAGAGCTGTGGTGTATTTCTCTCCAACTTTATTTAAATTGACCTCTCTCCCTCTCGGCCTACCCTCCTCAAATTTTGTTGCTGTTGCCCTGCCCCTGATGGATAATGCCTGTTAATTGTCACTGTTCACATAGTTCAATTATTTAGCTTGATGGTAGTGAAGTCCTCAGGTTGATCTCTGAGTGATTGGATGTGGACAAAGTAAACAGTGTGTTTTTGCCCCTGGTGTGGAGTGTTTGTTATTTGTGTTTTGAGTGTTTATTTTATGGTCTGTATATTTTTTTTTTAAAAGTTTCTTTCTCAGGAGTTGAATTAGCTTCTAAACAGGGAAGGATCCAGTCAGGAACTGTGAAAACTTGTGCTTGTGTTTGTTTGGGGTGGCATGGTGGCTCAGTGGTCAGCACTGCCTCCTCACAGCACCAGGGACCCAGGTTCAACTCCCATCTCGGGCGACTGTCTGTGTGGAGTCTGCACATTCTCCCTGTGTCTGCGTGAGTTTCCTCCCATAATCCAAAGATGTGCAGGTCGGGTGGATTGGCCGTGTTAAATTGCATTAGTCAGGGGTAAATATTGGGTAGGGAAAAGGGTCTGGGTGGATTACTCTTCGGAGGGTTGGTGTGGATTTGTTGGGTTGAAGGGCCTGTTTCCGTACTGTAGGGAATCTAATCTATATTATAGAATTACAAGAAACCCTTGCAACTGTCTGAAAGTCTTTTACTGCATTATACGAATGGTTATCAATCTGTTCAACATTCGTAAAATTTGAATGCTGTCAATGCTACCATATAAGAAATGTGCCAGCAAATCTGGCCATAGCAAAATCTCAGACAACAATGTGATAATTTCCCTGCAGATTTGTTCCTCTACTAGTTGATATCTATAGACTTCACAGAGGAATATAAATGCTCTCTTTTTCTTCCTTAGCTCTTGTCAAATTGATTCTGTCCTTGAACCCTCTGACTTATCCTCTTTTTCCAACATTGAAATGATCTCCCTAAAGAACAGAGCCATCCCATCTCCTTTCCTTCCTTTTCTCTCTTACCTACACCTCAAAAGGTCAGGAAAAAATGTTCCTTTTGAAATCCTTGCTTAACATTCATTATATTTTTCATTTCTAAATGTTCTTCTATTGGAGTCATAGAGATGTACAGCACGGAAACAGACCCTTCGGTCCAACTTATCCATGTCGATCAGATATTCTGAATTAATCTAGTCCCATTTGCCAGCACTTGGCTCATATCCCTCTAAACCCTTCCTATTCATGTACCCATCCAATGTTGCAAATGTACCAGCGTCCACCACTTCCTCTGGCAACTCATTCCATACACGTGCCACTCTCTGTGAAAAAGTTGCCCCTTAGGTCCCTTTTATATCTTTCCCCTCTCACCCTAAACCTATACCCTCTAGTTCAGGACACCCCCATCCTAGGGAAAAGTAGGAATTCCTGAAGTAGGTGGTTCTTCATCAGAACTGCTTTGAGAAGGAATTCCACTATTTTACCTACTAATGACATTAAGCTGACTGGTCTAACATTTTAGAGTGGTGCTGGAAAAGCACAGCAGGTCAGGCAGCATCCGAGGAGCAGGAATATCGACGTTTCGGGCAAAAGCCCTGATTTGTGTTTGATAATGGTTGTTCAATGCCTTTTACCCATAATACCTTCATAACCCTTTAAGCCATTGGTAAGCGATAGTCTGAGAACCTTAACTTTAAAAATATACTCAAAACTGAGCTTCCACAGCTCCCTAGAGTAAAGAATTCCAAAGATTTACAACTCTAAGTGATAACATTTCTGCTCATTTGGTCCCAAATACAGTGGAACTTCGATTATCCGAACAACATGGGCAAGGAGTATTTTGTCGGATAATCGAATGCCAGATAACACAGTTTAGCATTTTTGCTGGATAATCCAAAATTCGGATAATCGAATTCCAGATAATCATGGTTCCTCTGTACTACTCCTTTCTTTTAAAAAAATCATGCCTCAAGTTTTCCAATCAGGAGAAACATCTGCATTCACCCTGTCTATCCCTTTAAGCATTTTTGAAAGTTTCAATGAAACCGCCTCTCACTCTTCAAAACCCAAGAGAACACAGGCTTCGTTTGTCTCCTCTCTCTTCATAGGACAGTCCTACCATCCTGGGAACGGGTCTGCTGGGCTTTTGAGACAACCCAGATTCCGTTGGTGGAACTCAGGTGATCTGGCAACATCAATGCGTAGAAAACAGAGTTAATGTTTCAAGACCTGTGACTCTTCTTCAAAGCAGTTCTGATGAAGAATCACCGAACCCGAAACATTAACTCTGCTTTCTTTCCACAGATACTGGCAGATCTGCTGAGTTTCACCGGTTACATTTTTATTATAGATCTCCAGCATCCACCATTCTTCATGTTGTTCTGGTGAGTTTCTGTCGAACTCCCTCTTTTACAAATGCTGACCTGAGGTAAGCATACCAGAATTGCACAGTTCTCCAGGTACAGTCTAACCAAGCTTCTAGAGAACTGAACCACTCCCGTACTCAACATCTCTTGCAATAAAGGCAAACATTCCATTGGACTTCTTAATAGATTGCTGCAACCTGCCATATACTTCCCCACTCACTAAGTCTCTTCAAATCCTTGTAAAACTGCTTCACATCATCTTCATGATGCTGTTTAGCTCTGTTTCATTTGTAAACATTGGTCACCACATCCAAATCATAAATATATATTGTGAACAGCTGGGGCCCAAGCGCTACTTGAACAAATGCATCAAAAAGTTCAAGAACAGCTTTGTCCCTGATTTTATTAGGCTGCTGAATGGACCTCTCTAGTTTCAATCCAACATTGATCTTGCTTTGTGCACCTCCTGTGTAGCTGTAACACTGTATGCCTCCCTCTGTCTAAGCACCCTATGATCTGTATGTCCCTGTTTGCTATGATCTGCCTGTACTGCTCGCAAAACAAAACTTTTCACCGTACTTAGGTACATGTGACAATAATAAATCAAATCAAACCGAGACCCATTTGTTCCTACTCTGTTTTCTGTTTGTCAGCCAATCCTTATTCTATGCCAGTACATCATCTGTTATCCGATGAGCTTTAGTTTAACTAATTTTCTGTGGGGGACTTTATTAAAAGATTTCTGAAAATCCAGGTATACTACTGTTTATCACTTTTTTAAAGTAAAATCCTCAAAAAATTCCAAATTTGTCAAACACGATTTTACATTTGCAAATTCATTTTGACTATGTCCAACGGATCATTTTTATCCAAGTGTCCATTTAGCATGATAGATACAGAACATAGAACATTACAGTGCAGTATAGGTCCTTCGGCCATTGATGTTGTGCTGACCTGTGGAATCAATCTGAAGCCCATCTAACCTACACTCTTCATTTTCATCCATATGTTTATCCAATGACTATTTAAATGCCCTTTAAAGTTGGTAAGTCTACTACTGTTTCAGGCGGTGCATTCCACGTCCCCACTATTCTGAGTAAAGAAACTACTTCTGACATCTGTCCTATATCTATCACCTGTCAATTTAAAGCTATGTCCCCCCATGCTAACCATCATCATCCAAGGAAAAAGGCTTTCACTATCCACCCTATTTAACCCTCTGATTATCTTGTATGTCTCAATTAAGTCACCTCTCAACCTTCTTTTCTCTAACAAAAGCAGCCTCAAATCCCTCAGCCTTTCCTCATAAGACCTTCCCTCTATACCAGGCAATATCCTGGTAAATCTCCACCGAATCCTTTCCAAAGCTTCCACATCCTTTACTATAATGCAGCGATCAGAACTGCATGCAATATTCCAAGTGTGGCCACACCAGAGTTTTGTACAGCTGCAGCATGACCTCGTGGTTCCGAAACTCAATCCCTCTACCAATAAAAGCTAACACACCACACACCTTCTTAACAAACCTATCAACCTGGGTGGCAACTTACTGGGATCTATGTATATTTTCACCAAGATCTCTCTGCTCATCCACACCACCAAGAATCTTACCATTAGCCCAATACTCTTTATTCTTGTTGCTCCTTCGAAAGTGAATCACCTCACACTTTTCCACATTAAACTCCATTTGCAACCTCTCAGCCTAGCTCTGCAGCTTATCTATCTCCCTCTGTAACCTGCAACATCCTTCAGCACTATCCACAACTCTACCAACCATAGTGTCACCCACAAATTTATTAGCCCATCCTTCTACACCCTCATCCAGGTCATCTATAAAAATGACAAACAGCAGTGGCCCCAAAACAGATCCTTGCAGTACCCTAGTAACTGAACTCCAGAATGAACATTTCCCATCAATCAACCACCCTCTGTCTTCTTTCAGCTTGCCAATTTCTGATCCAAACTGCTCAATCACCCTCAATCCTATGCCTCCGTATTTTGTGCAATAGCCTACTGTGGGGAACCTTATCAAATACCTTACTGAAATCCATATACACCACATCAACCGCTTTACCCTTGTCCATCTGTTTGGTCACCTTTTCAAAGAACTCAATAAGGTTTGTGAAGCACGATCTACCCTTCACAAAACCGTGTTGACTATCCCTATTCAACTTATTCCTCTCTGGATGATTATAAGTCCTATCTCTTATAACCTTTTCCAACATTTTACCCACAATCTAAGTAAGGCTCATTGGTCTATAATTACCAGAGTTGCCTCTACTCTCCTTCTTGAACAGACATTTGCTATCCTCCAGTCTTCTGGCACTATTCCTGTAGACAATGACAACATAAAGATCAAAGCCAAAGGCTCTGCAATCTCCCAGCTGGCTTCCCAGAGAATCCTAGAATAAATCCCATCTGGCCCAGGGTATTTATCTATTTTCGCTCTTCCCAAAATTGCTAACACCACCTCCTTGTGAACCTCAATCCCATCTGTCTGGTCGCCTGTATCTCAACATTGTCTTTTTCCCAGTGTGAATGCTGACAAAAAATATTCATTTTGCGCTTCCCCATCTCCTCAGATTCCATGCACAACTTCCCACCACTGTCCTTGATTGGCCCTCATCTTTCTCTAGCCATTCTTTAATGCCCTATATAGCTACAGAAAGCTTTAGGGTTTTCCTTGATCCTACCTGCCAACGACTTCTCATGTCTCCTTGTGGCTCTTCTTAGCTCTCTCTTTAGATCTTGCCAGGTTAACTTGTAACTGTCAAAGCCCTGAAGGTTAGGTTCTAGCATTTTCCCTGCTACTGATTTAAGGCTGACATATCTGCAGTTCCCGGTTTTCTTTCTTAGTCCTTTCTCATGTAATGGGTGACGTTTGTTCTCTTCCAAACTGCAAGGATCATTCCCAAATTTAAGAAATTTGGGAAGATGATCACAAATGCAACAACTAACTTTGTAGCTGCCTCCTTCAACACTGTGGGATGTACACTATCAGGTCCAGTGATACGATTTTTTTCACCCCACTAATTTCTCCAGTGCAATGTTCTTACTAATCTCCTTCAAATCCTTACTCTTCCCAGTCTCTTGAATATCTAGTTCTGGGAGATTTCTTGTGTCTTCCTCAGTGAAAACATAACAAAATAACAATTTAACTTTTCTGCTATTTCTCCATTCCCATATTACAATGCTTCTGACTCTGCCTGCACCAGACCTACATTTTAGCTGAATACTTCTTTTTTTACATACTTATAGAAGCCTTTCCAGTCCATTTTTATGTTTTTGCTAGTTTACATTACATTCATATTCTACTCTTCCTTTCCTTACCAGTTTCTTTGTCTTCCTTTAGCTTCCCAATCCTCAGATTTATTGCCTACAGTAATGTAATTGTCAGGTTAGAACTTGGTATTTATCTAATATAACGGTGTTATAAAGAAGGCTGTTCTTGACTTTGCTCTGCCTTCATTTAGTGTCTTGAATCAAACAGCAAGTGATTCAGGATAGCATAGTGGCTCAGTGGTTAGCACTGTTGCCTCACAGCATCAGGGACCCAGGTTTGATTCCCACCTCAGGTGACTGTCTGTGTGGAGTTTGTACATTCTCCCTGTGTCTGTGTAGGTTTCCTCCGGGTGCTCTGGTTTCCTCCCACAGTCCAAAGATGCGCAGGTTAGGGTGAATTGGGCATGTCCAATTGCCCATAGTGTTAGGTGCATTAGTCAGAGGGAAATGGGTCTGTGAATTATTCTTCAGAGGGTCGGTATGGGTTTGTTGGGCTGAAGGGCCTGTTTCCACACTGTAGGGAATCTAATCTAAACTCATGGATTTAGACATGAAATCATGCGACAAATGACTCCCCAAAAACTCCCACCCACCACCTTACCATTTTAAAGTCTTTGCCCCCTTGTTCCTTCTAAATATATTTTCAGTGAAGGCATGAGAGTCAGTCCTGACAGTGTAGCTCCGTCATGTCTCAGACTGATGCTAATGCCAATGAAACAGACTTTCAGTGACGAGCTCTCCATTGTGACTGTCCTCCATGCAATATTATTCCTTGTTCTCATAGGTCATGAGTACATTGTAATTGTTGGGTAGACTGTTTATGGGGCCTCCTCTAAAGGTGTGTCTAAGTTCTGTGTAATATTGTCCAGACGTTCTTCTGACTCCCTTTTGGAGAGCAGGGCGGTCAATTCAAGTCACGTGGTGGACCTGATCTGACATCTTGGTACTTGGGGTGAATCGTATTTACAAATGTGGACCTACAGGAGGGAGAAACTATGACGCTATTTTGCTCATTACTCGCACATACAACAGTGTAAAATAAGTTTATGGATGCAATACCTCGTGGGTCATTGTGGCTTATGGGTATTCCGGGTGACTGCCTGAAATCAGCAATGGATCATATTCAGAAAAAAAAAGACACCTGTTTCAGAACCTTTCAGTAAAGTGTGCAGAAAAATAATGTGCAGTGTAAGGAGAAAAAGTGTTTAGCCAGAACAGAATGCCTTTGGGTGTGGGGGGATTCAGTGTCCTAAGAACAGGTACAACATCTGGTACAATAGAATAGAATATCCTTTATTGTCACATGTGGGGGGTGTGGTGCAGAAGTACCAGTGAAACATTTTTACAATGGTTGCCTCTAATGGAGCCACCTTAGGGACAACCACTCAGGTACAGATCTTGGATACAAAGAGGAATAAAGGAAAGAAAAGGAAAAGTATTACATACAGTCCCTAAAGAAAAGTTTAGAAATAAGATAGTTATAACATAGATTAAGGATTGACATTACAGTCCAGTAAAGAGTTTCAAATGACAGCAGTTCAGCATGCAGTCTGACCACACATGCCAGGCGCTGTTCCACTCCGCTCCAGACTCCAATCTGCTCCTCAGCAGGTCTCGGTCCCCTCTGGCTGCTCCGGGTCTCGGTCCCCTCTGGCTGCTCCGGGTCTCGGTCCCCTCTGGCTGCTCCGGGTCTCGCTGCTCCGGGTCTCAGTCCCCTCTGGCTGCTCCGGGTCTCGCTGCTCCGGGTCTCAGTCCCCTCTCGCTGCTCCGGGTCTCGCTGCTCCGGGTCTCAGTCCCCTCTCGCTGCTCCGGGTCTCAGTCCCCCCACTCTGCTCCGGGTCTCATTCCCCCACTCTGCTCCGGATTTCATTCCCCTCCGACTTGTCCGGTCATCAGTCCCCTCACTCCGCTCCGGGTCTCAGTCCCCTCACACTGCTCCGTGTCTGCTTTAAAACAGAGAAAAGAAAGCAAAAGAACCTGTGCAGCAGAGGAGTCCAGGGTGGGGAGTCCTACTCTGCTAGGAGAAAGTGAGGACTGCAGATGCTGGAGATCAGAGCTGAAAAGTGTGTTGCTAGAAAAGCGCAGCAGGTCAGGCAGCATCCAAGGAGCAGGAGAATCAACGTTTCGGGCATGAGCCCTTCTTCAGGAATGAGGAAGGTGTGCCAAGCAGGCTAAGATAAAAGGTAGGGAGGAGGGACTTGGGGGAGAGGCATTGGAAATGCGATAGGTGGAAGGTTATAGTGAGGGTGATAGGCCGGAGTTGGGGGTAGAAGCGGAGAGGTCAGGAAGAAGATTGCAGGTTAGGAAGGTGGTGCTGAGTTCGAGGGTTAGGACTGAGACAAGGTGGGTGGAGGGGAAAGGAGGAAACTGGAGAAATCTGAGTTCATCCCTTGTGGTTGGAGGGTTCCTAGGCGGAAGATGAGGCGCTATTCCTCCAGCTGTCGTGTTGCTATGGTCTGGCGATGGAGGAGTCCAAGGACCTGCATATCCTTGGTGGAGTGGGAGGTGGAGTTGAAGTGTTGAGCCACGGTGTGGTTGGGTTGGTTGGTCCGGGTGTCCCAGAGGTGTTCTCTGAAACATTCCGTAAGTAGGCGGCCCGTCTCCCCAATATAGAGGAGGCCACATCGGGTGCAGTGGATACAGTAAATGATGTGTGTGGACGTGAAGGTGAATTTGTGGCGGATATGGAAGGATCCCTTGGGGCCTTGGAGAGAAGTAAGGGAGGACGCGTGGGCGCAAGTTTTGCATTTCTTGCGGTTGCAGGGGTAGGTGCCGGGAGTGGAGGTTGGGTTGGTGGGGGGGTGTGGACCAGACGAGGGAGTCACAGAGGGAGTGGTCCTTTCAGAACGCTGATAGGGGAGGGGAGAGAAATATATCCCTGGTGGTGGGGTCCGTTTGAAAGTGGCGGAAATGACGGCAGATGATATGGTGTATATGGAGGTTGGTGGGGTGGTAGGTGAGGACCAGTGGGGTTCTGTTCTGGTGGCGAGTGGAGGGGCGGGGCTCAAGGGCGGACGAGCGGGAAGTGGAGGAGATGCGGTGGAGAGCATCGTCAACCATGTCTGGGGGGAAGTTGCGGTCTTTGAAGAAGGAGGCCATCTGGGTTGTTCGGTATTGGAATTGGTCCTCCTGGGAGCAGAAGCGGCGGAGACGAAGGAATTGGGAATATGGGATGGCGTTTTTACAGGGGGCAGGGTGGGAGGAGGTGTAATCCAGGTAGCTGTGGGAGTCGGTTGGTTTATATTAAATGTCTGTGTTGATTCGGTCGCCCGAGATAGAAATGGAGAGGGCTAGGAAGGGGAGGGAGGAGTCTGAGACGGTCCAGGTAAATTTGAGATCGGGGTGGAAGGTGTTAGTAAAGTGGATGAACTGTTCAACCTCCTCGTGGAAGCATGAGGCAGCGCCGATACAGTCATCAATGTAGCGGAGGAAAAGGTGGGGGGTGGTGCCAGTGTAGCTGCGGAAAATGGACTGTTCCACATATCCTACAAAGAGGCAGGCATAGGTGGGGCCCATGCAGGGGCCCATGGCTACTCCTTTGGTTTGGAGGAAGTGGGAGGATTGGAAAGAGAAGTTGTTCAGGGTGAGGACCAGTTCAGTCAGTCAAAGGAGGATGTCAGTGGTTGGCACGGCAGGAAAGGAAGAAGCGGAGGGCTTTGAGTCCTTCGTGATGGGGGATGGAGATGTACAGGGACTGGATGTCCATGGTGAAGATAAGGCTTTGGGGACCGGGGGTGTGAAAATCATGGAGGAGGTGGAGGGCGTGGGTAGTGTCCCGAACGTAGGTGGGGAGTTCTTGGACTAAGGAGGAACAGGACTGTGTCGAGGTATGCAGAGATGAGTTCGGTGGGGCAGGAGCAGGCTGAGACAATGGGTCGGCCAGGGCAGTCAGGTTTATGGATTTTGGGCGGGAGGTAGAAACGGGCGGTGCGGGATTGTGGGACTGAGGTTGGAGGCGGTGGATGGGAGATCCCCTGAAAAGATGAAGGAAACAGAAACAGGTAACTGTAAGCCAAGTAGTTTAATGTCTGTTATTGGGTAAATTTTCGAGTCTATTAGAAAGGATATAATAGCAGAGTATTTAGAAATACATTCTTTGATCAAGCAGAGTCAGCATGTCTTTGTGCAGGAGAAAACGTGCCTCACAAATGAACTAGAATTCTTTGAGGAGGTGACAAAGACGAAATAGTGGATGGAATATATTTGGCTGTTCAGAATACATTTGATAAGGTGCCACACATTAGGCTATTTCATAAGATGGTTCATGGTGCTGGAGGTAATACATTAGCAGGGATTGGCTAACTATTAGAAGACAGAGTTGGGATAAGGGAGACATTTTCAGGATGACAATTTGAAACCAGTGGTGTGCCACAGGAATTGAGGATTATCAGATCAGCAACGATTTCATTGAATGGTGGAAACGGCATAATGGGCTGATTGGCCTACTTTTGCTCCTCTCATGGTTTATATTCAGAAGCAACACTTTGTTCAGTATTTAACCAATTCAATCTCTCTTCTAGAGCTTCAATTGAAGGAGTAGAGACTGAGGTGACAGAGCTTGAAGTCAAACTTGAGAAGGTGAGTGCCATAAGCGATGATTAGTGAGAGGTGAAGGTGAGATTGGAGTGGTTTTCCATTTGCGTATGAATCTAACCTTCCTCCATTTTGATTCAAACTGAGAACCAGAACCTGTCTTTTAGTACTGATGAATTAATAAACATTCTACCTGGTAGGAAGGAATACACCAATGAGGAGGATTCCTGGTTCCAATCCCATTTCAGTACCACTCACGATGATCTATTTCAAGACAATGGTAGGGGAACTGCTGTTGGTTTTATAGTAGGTAATATTATATACCCCTATAGCCCTTTTTCAGAAGTATTTTGATCCCAACTGATACTAATACTGGACAAGTCAAATTCCAGAATGAAAACTGGTTTGGTAGCCCATACATTTTATTTTTACAATATATTTAGCTAATCATTGCAAAAAGGAGATGAGAAATTAAAGCTTTTGATCTTGAAATCATCAGGACCAGGATTCAAGAAGCAGACTTGACGAGAGACACCATTTTATACAACATGAAAAGAGAATGCTGATTGGTTAGACCATCCTTAGCATGGAGAGGCAGCTAAACAGTTGCCTGTCAATCTTAATTTTCAAACCAGGTTAGAGACAAAAAAAAACCCACAGATGCTAAAATCCAAAGTTAAAAATCACACAACACCAGGTTTATTTGGAAGAACTAGCTTACAAGCTCTCTCTCATACGCTCTCACACACACCCTCTCACAGACTTATAGCCTTTTACACTCACACATACACACTCTCTCACAGACACAAATACCCTCCCTGCACACACACACACACACACACTGTTTGTGGGGTGAAGTTGTACTTGCAGAATTACATATTACTTTGCTCAAAAACTGCATGAATCCATGTAAGATTCTGTAAATCCCATTTTTAGATGAGATCAGTCTGACCGTTGTGGCACAGACAGTCTTACACAGGGCACCTCACACCTTCAATGCATTATCTGGGTTGACATGACACCTATTGTTAAAGTTTATTTGAGAATCTAACTTTAAAAATGTTTTGCAATTTACACATGAAAGAACTGAAACCAACATGGTCATTCTAAAAGATGAGAGACTTAACAAATAATCCAGGTCTTTTTCAATGTATAATTTCAGTTACATCACATTGTAAACTCTTGCTATAAATTCAGTGTCTTACGATCTTATACTCCACAACCACCTGATGAAGGAGCAGCACTCCAAAAGCTAGTCCTTCCAAATAAACCTTTGTCCAACACCAGCACCTCCAAATCCTGGAATCCAAAGCAGACGAGCAGGTGGCTGGAAGAACACAGCAAACCAGGCAGCATCAGGAAGTGGAGAAGTTAATGTTTCAAGCGTAACCCTTCTTCAGGACTGGGGGTGGGGGGGATGCACGGAGCTGCCAATAAAGAGGGGGAGGGGGCAGAATGGTGAGGTAATGATAGGTGAACACGGTGGGGGGGGGGGGGGGGGGGGGGGGTGACCTGGTTGGTGGCTAGAAGGAAAGGTGAGTGGAATTGAAGGGAGGGGGAGGGGTTGGGAAGGGAGTTGGGTGATGGGAAAGGAGGTTATTTGAAATTGGAGAACTCCAGGCTGTAGGCTGCCCAGGCAGAAGATGAGGTGTTGTTCCTCCAATTTGCGGTCTGATTTGCTGTAGCACTGGAGGAAGTCAAGGATGGTCATGTTGGAGAGAGAGTGGGAAGGGGAATTAAAATGGCTGCTGACTGGAGCTTGGCTGAGATGCTAGGTGAAACATGCCCTTAACTGATGTTTGGTCTCATCAATATAGAGAAGACCACATTAGGAGCATCGGATGCAGTAAATCAGGTTGGAGGAGAGGCAGGTGAACCTCTGTCTCACCTGGAAGGACTGTCTGGGACCCTGGATAAGGTGAGGGGGGTGGTGGTCTACTAGCAGGTTTTACATCTTTTCTGGTTGCAGGGGAATGTACCTGAGGTTTTGGGGTGGGGGGGTGTTGTTGGTAAGAAGAGTGGTGCGAACCAAGGACTGTCGATGGGAGCAGTCTTTGCGGAAAGCAGCAAGGGGAAGATGTTCTTGGTGGTGGGATCTAGCTGGAGTTGGTGGAAATGTTTAAGCATGATCCGTTGGATGCAGAGCCTAGTGGGGTGGGAGGTGAGGACAAGAGGGACCCTGTCTTTATTATGTTTGGAGGTGTTTAGAGCAGTGGAACGGGGAACGGAGAAGATGCGGTGGAGGGCTGTCGAGATTTCAGGGGTGGGGGGATGCACATTGTTCAAAATAATCTCACACACTTCCCTCCCCTTATCATGATCTCTTCGTTACTGTCTCTGGTGAGCTAATACAGATGGATGTCTACTATAAACCCACAGACTCCCATAACAACCTGGACCAGACCTCCATCGACCCAGTATCCTGCAAGACCTCCATCCGTTTTCCCAATTCCTCCATTTCCATCACATCTGCTCGTAGAGGAGACATTCCACTTCCCAGCATCCCAGATGTCCACCTATTTTGAACAATGTGCTGCTGATTAATGATTTTCAATTGGTTTTCATTATAGCTATTAGCACAGTCCTGATAGAAGAATCACTGATGCTCATGCCCAGAAATGCCTCCGCTGGCTTAGAGGAGGGAGGCCCACATGCACACTGCCTCCCTTCCCTGTTACTATTCAGACCCTTGAAGCAATTGGTGAAAGGCTATTTTATCACCAGCAATCGTTTGGACATTCCCAAATGGAAACAAATTGATCCGGTCTGCTCCTGTATAACATTCCCATGTGATGTAGTTATTGTGTGGCCCTCTTGTTGCAGCTGGTGAAGATATGCAATGCCACGCTTGAAGCTGGTCGAATATACAGCACTAATGCCAGGCAATTTGTGAACGGAATCCGAGAACTGTCTGGACATTGCAAAGACGATGAGATGATGAGCGTAAGTAGTTCTCTGCATCAATTTCAAAATCCTTTGAGTAGGGACTGGGTGGTTTCACTCATTCTGAAAAGATGTGAGAGTGTGTATGCCTGCATACAGGCACGAGTGTGCTGCACACGTGTCAATGTGCATGTCTGCAGAATCCCTACACAACTGGTTGGGTCTATATTTCAAATAGCCAGTACCCTTAATTGGGCCACTGGGATCCAAGGAATAAAGTGTAACAGAAGCGAGTTCCATATTTACAGGATGAGAGCAAACTGTGAACCTTCTCCACTGGATATACTTTGGGATAACGCAAAGGTGGGGATCTAATCACCAATGTGAACCGCCACCCAAAAAAATGTGAGATGTAGGATGTGTTCTTGCAAATCATTGGAATATTATGAAAATCCAGAGTGAGAAGCCATTTAGTCCATCGATTCCATTTTATCCAGACTTGATGATACAATTATGAAATCGTATGATGGATGCTCAGTAACTGGTTATGAAAGATATAGTAGATGAATTGCTATCACCTTCACTTCGGTATCATAGACATTGTTACACACAACGAGCCCCAATTGTAGGTCTGTCTCTTTTGAGATCCAGAGCTGATCCCCATCCAAGTCTATATGACATCATCCCATTGGATGGTGTATAATGCACCCCACAGTACTAGCCCATTCAGATCCTAACACATTCTGCAATAGATTTCCTCCAATTATATTCATGCCCATGCCAGATTACTCTCTGAAGAGCATAATATTTTGTACTGTTAATCATTGCAAAAGAAAAAAACTCTCTAACTGTCTAAATCTGTAACCTGAATTCTTTATAAACTTAAGAGGCATAGAGTCATAGAGATGTACAGCACAGAAACAAACCCTTCGGTCCAACTCGTCCATGTCGACCAGATATCCCAATCCAATCTAGTCCCACCTGCCAGCACCCGGCCCATATCCCTCCAAACTGTTCTTATTTATATACCCATCCAGATGCCTTTTAAATGTTGCAATTGTACCAGCCTCCACCACTTCCTCTGGCAGCTCATCCCATACGCATACCACCTCTGCATAAAAAAGTTGCCCCTTAGGTCTCTTTTATATCTTTCCCTTCTCACCCTAAACCTGGGCCCTCTAGTTCTGGACTCCCTCAACCCAGGGAAAAGACCTTGTCTATTTATCTTATCTATGCCCCTTATGATTTTATAAAGTCAACCCTCAGCCTCTGACGCTCCAGGGAAAACAGCCCAGCCTGTTCAGCCTCTCCTTATAGCTCAAATCTTCCAACCCTGGCAACATCCTTGTAAATCTTTTCTCAACGCTTTCAAGTTTCACAACATCCTTCTGATAGGAAGGAGGCCAAAATTGCATGCAATATTCCAAACATGGCCTAACCAATGTCCTGTATAGCCGCAACATGACTTCCCAACTCCTGTACTCAATACTCTGTCCAATAAAGGAAAGCATACCAAACGCCTTCTTCATTCTCCTATCTACCTGTGACTCCACTTTCAAGGAGTTATGAACCTTTCACTCCAAGGACTCTTTTTTGTTCAGCAACACTCCCTTCACACTTTGTTTTAAAATCAGTACACAATTTACATTAATATAGAAACTTTAAACCCGAAAACGCATCCTGAGGATCTTCATACAAAAATAGATGCAAAGCAAAAGAAGGAGATAGCAATGGATTAAAACCTGGATTTCTATAATTTTTTTCACATTTTTAATGCCAAAATGTGTTTTTAAAAGAGTACAGCTACCGATAAATATAAGACTGCTGATGTAAATTCAGTGCCATCTGGTAAAGTATTGTGTAGGACAGACTGAATGTCACACCTGTGGAATGTCAGGGAAACTCGAGAGAGAGAGAGAGAGAGAGAGATGTAACAAGAAGTGTTAACCAGGGGTTCGACTATCTCTGCCACCTTAGCAGAAAGGCACCTTTTGCCATTCTTTATTTTGTATCTTGCCCTTCTAGGGACATACAAAATAAGGATTAAAAACTGACTGACTGACTGTAACCTTGATCTGCCTTTATTAAGGAGTGAGCATGTGCTGGTGTAGGGAGGCATTCTTGTGAACTGAGGGCACATGTGTTCTATCCTATTTAGGCACTAATACGCTATGATGGTCACCGCTGAAGAACCACTTATTAATCACCCCTGCATTGCAGGTAAAAACAATCTTACTCACTGACTACTTGAAGCCAACTGGCTCGCAAGTTGGTCAAAAGGAAACGGGACAAAAAAGATTCCTTTTCTCTCAATGCTCCCAGCTGACCACTGCCAAAGGAAACAGGTCAAAACAGACTTCAAATAATCTACAGAGGCTGAGAATCCAGAAAAAGATTGTTCCAACTATCAACATTACAGTATCTTCTCTTCAAAGACAACCTAGAAAGATGTATGTTTTAACAGAGTGAATGTCTAGGGTGGCTACTGAAGACTACAGGATTTTAAAAAAAGAGGAATTTATTAATACTTACCCATCCTGTGGAAGGAATGGGAGTCAGTCAGGGAGCATAACAAACCTGGTTATGGCTCTGACTACAGTTGTAAATCCCTGTGTCAGCCTTCCTGAGAGTGTGAATTACAGGAAGGACAAATTCCAGAGAGTTATCAGGATTTTGTATCCAAAGAGAGAATGGCCATGCTTTTCTAGGGTGAGGTAAGCTTGCCTGGTGATATTGGGAAATATTGGGTTTAGCCAAACTTCAGTGCTGTTCTGACCGGATAGTGCAATAAGTACCAAGATGCCAGGAACAGGGATTGAAGAAGGAGACATGCCAATCTCTTTGCAGGTACATCTAGAGTGTGAGTTTATGTCAAGGCCAGTGACCATTGGAGTTATCCCCAGTTTGCCTTTGGATGCAATTGACCGATCCTTGGCAATGACCTGGTGGGATAAAAGGGAATAGCATTCCTATTCATCAGTGAGAAAACCGTGGAAGTTAGGGAGCTTGCATCAGACACGCATTTCTCTGATTATGCAGGCATGTGGTCTAGGGTCAAACAACATTAGCCAGTGGAGGCTGACATACAGCTGTGAACAGAACACCCTCCAGTTTGGATATCTGAAACCTTTATCCTGAGTCTAGAAGATCCCAAGGAATTAAACCAACAAGTTGATCCACAATTTAAAAACTTTAGTTCTGACTGTGCAGGCTGAAGCTGAGGCAGAAGCCTCCCTGAATGCTATTATATTGAAATGAATCGGTGGGAGGAACTGGAAAGCCCCTCAAATTTCTGCAAATCAGGAATGATCAGTGATCTACCACTTAATAGTACTGTCCAAGTACAGCAGAAAATATTGCAGCATGTTCATGAAATCCCAATGGCTGGGTATTGTTGGTATACATGAAACCTGAGCCAGAGTCAGCCAGCAATTTATTGGCCTCAGCTCCATAATAATATTGTAACATTTTCCAGAGCCTGGCAGGTTGGAAATACCAACCTGTAATAAGAGCTTCCCATACGATCCTGCTGTCAGATTAAAGGAAGACATTCAGCAATGTGTTGGTGGACTAAGTGGGACCCTTGCCCAAAACAAGGAGGCCACCAGTACATCACTGCCATAGAATCCCTACAGTGTGAAAACAAGTCTTTCAACCCAACAAGTTCACACTGACCCTCTGAAGAGTAACCCACTTCAATCCATTCCCCTAACCTATATTTATCCCTGACTAATGCAATTCAGCATATCCAATTCAGCTAAACTGCATGTTGTTGGAGTGTGGGAAGAAACTGGAGCACCCAGAGGAAACCCACGCAGAGAACGTGCAAACTCCACACAGACAGTCACCCAAGGCTGGAATCGAACGCGGGTATCTGGCGCTGTGAGGCAGCAGTGCTAACCACTGAGCCACTGTGCCACCATCATGGATGTGGCCACCCATTTCCTGGAAGCTGTTCCCCTCAGAATCACATCTGTCAAAACAGTGGTGAGGAATGTTTTCAACTGCCCATCAACATTCCTGTTGGATCAGAGCTTGCATTTCCAAAATGCTCCAGTGGAAGTCCTCAATATGCCATCTGTCAGGGGCACCAGATCCTAAAACTGCAATGAGTAACCCCATGAGTGGGATAAAGACCTAGATTTTCACACATTCACCATCAGGATTTCACCAACTAAATCCACTGGTTTTACTCCATTGGAACCAATTTAAAAGCACCAAGTGCAAAGGCCTCTGCAGTGGTTTTCTGAACAGAAGAAGAAAGCTTCCATGTTAAACAACACAGCAGAGTTTGGAAAGTAACCCTATGAAGTTGCCAAAGAACATTCAAATCTCCCAAACCATCATGGAACAAAAGACAAACAAACATGCCATGGCGTGAACATTTCAGCCAGGAACCTTCGTGCTAATGTTCCCACCAATATTGGGTGAATCTTAAAGGCCTGGTTCAGCGAGTTATCCAGAATGGCCCAGGAGCTTTGGGAAGTAAATTATCCGACTTTGGAAGAAAGGCAATAGCTGTGTCATGTCAACATGCTAAATCTGCCACTGCTCAGAAGGAGGAAGGGAGTCGTTTGTCCCATTGTCACCAATCTGAAGGACAGGGTAACAACAGTGAATTAAAGGGCCACACTGAACCCCATACTACCTAGCTAACCAATACAGAAGTACTAACAAATTTGGATCCTTGTTCATCCACCTATATGCAGAACAGAGAGTAACTTATTGTAGCAACTCATCAGGCTGTCCTATCCTGGCTTTAGGTCATGTGGATGTGGGAAATGTCCCTCCCAAAGGACAACATCCCTATTGGCCAAACCAGAAAAGCTTAGGCCCAGGTTTGGGAGATTAACTACATGCACAAACTTCCAGAGCCAAGCAGCAGTAGATGCAGCTCGCAAACTTGTGCTCACTCCCAAGCCAGACAGCTCCATATGGTTCTGTACTGATTACTAAAGTCAATGCAGTGACCAGATCCAATTCTGATCTGATACCCCATCTGGAAGAGTGCATAGGCATGGTTGGTAAAGCAACCTACAAGGTAGATTTACTCAAGGTGTACTGACTGGTTCCACAGATTGCCCATGCACATTATATCTGCACTTTAGTAACCCTGGATGGGTTATGCCATGGTCCAAAAAAAAGACTCTGAAAGGCAGTTGGTGCATTTCAAAGGCTGATGATTCACATAATGGGAGGCTTATCTAATTGTGTTGTGTATCTAGACAATCTCCTGGTGTACAAGACTTGGGAAATACACTTAAAGCAATTAGAAGTCCTTTTACAGAAAATACAGTTAGCTGTCCTAATGGTTACCTCAAAGAGCTGTTTCACTAGACCCCAAGTGACCCATATGGGACATAGTGGGTCAAGATGAGCCCTGACCTGAGCTGCAGTTGCATAATTCACTATTCCTTGTGGGTTCTTGTATATGTTTGTCCCAAACGTCAGCACAGTAGCTGACAGACCTACCAAAGAAAAATGCAAAGATAGGATGGAATTAGAAATTCCAAACTGGTTTTGAAAATGAGCGAGTTTTGAGAAGATTTGTAGCTCAGGTTGAGGTTCTGGATGTAGGTTTGTTCACTGAGCTGGAAAGTTCATTTTCAGACATTTTATCACCATATTAGGTAATATCTTCAGTGAGCCTCTGAGTGAAGCACTGGTGGTGTAGCCCACTTTCTATTTATATGTTTGGGTTTCCTCGGGTTGGTGATGTCATTTCCTGTGGTGACATCAATTCCTACGATGGTGTCATTTCCTGTTCTTCTTCTCAGGGGATGGTAAATGGGATCCAAGTCAATGTGTTTGTTGATACAGTTCCAGTTAGAATGCCATGCTTCTAGGAATTCTCATGTGTCTCTGTTTGGCTTGTCCTAGGATGGATGTATTGTCCCAGTCGAAGTGGTGTCCTTCCTCATCCATATGTACGGATACTAGTGAGAGTGGGTCATGTCGTTTTGTGGCTAGTTGATCACGTATCCAGGTTTTGAAAATCTTTAGGCCATTTTAATAAATGTGCCTGTGCTTCTGTCTCCAAACTTTATCCGAGTATATGAAATTGCCATCTAAACTGGGGTATCAAAATGATGAATCCAGAATAGAGAGATCCATCAGATATTTCTCCAAAAATCTAAATGAGCATCAGAAACCGTACTCCACAGTTGATGAGGAAATCCTTGGTTTAATACAGACTGTCAAGACAGTTTGGGTTTTAAGTCAAAGTGGGTACAGAGAGACTATAATCTTGTCCATAGCCCATTAACATTTGTGGAGAACTCCAACTGTGTCGTTGAATGTTGGTTCTTCAACTACATCAGACAAAAATAACCCATTCCTGGGAAATTGAATGTGAGTACAAGACTCTTTGTCCAGCTCTTAAAGAGAGCAGGTTAGAACCAAAAAGATAATGTTGATCGATGCTGAGAGAATGAGTGTATGTGTGTGTTTATTGTTTTATACATTTAATTATTTTTCAATCCTTGTAATGTAGTGACAGTAAAACTAATTTTATTCATCCTGCAGGTGAAGCGTTGTAACGATGGATCAAAACCCTGCAGTGTTATTGAATGGTTTTAATCTTTTAATTCCAAAAATGTGCGTGTTTCTTAAAGAAGAGTGCTACAAAAAGAAAAGGCCTACAGATGTAAATTCAGCGCTGTCTTGTGTGGGACCCGTAGAATATCAGGAGAAAGTGTGGATTGCAGATGCTGGAGATGAGACTCAAGTGTGTGGTGCTAGAAAATCACAGCAGAGAATGGAATAGTATAGGTTAGATGGGCTTTAGATTGGTTTCACAGGGCGGTGCAACATTGAGGGCTGAAGGGCCTGTACTGTGCTGTAATGCTCTATGTTCAGAGGTCAGGCAGCATTCGAGAAGCAGGAGAATCGACGTTTTGGGCATAAGCCCTTCATCAAGAAAGCTCTCCTGATGAAGGGCTAATGCCAGAAACATCAATTCGCATGCTTCTTGGATGCTGACTGACCGGCTGTGCTTTACCAGCACCACACTCTCGACCCATAGAATATTACTCTTATACTGATATCTCAAACAGAGAGAGACAAAAAACAGCAAGAGGAAAAGATAAGAAAGGGGTTCTTCTCCAACTTCCCCCCCCCCACCCCGCAGGAGGAAGCCATATCTTTCAGATATTTATTTTGTGTTTTGCCCTTCCAGGAATATACAAAGACAGGGTTAAAACTCAATCTGTTCTGTGTATACTGATAGGATAAGATGTGGAAGAAGTTGTGCAAAGAGATTTGAGGATCAAGGCTTGGATTTGAGTGTTAGGATGCTATCAAAGTCATAGTGGACAGTGAGAAAAGTTAGCTAAGCTTACAAAGAGATCTTGATCAATTGGGTCAATGGACTGAGGAGTGGCAAATGGAGTTTAATTTGGAAAAATGCAAGGGATCACATTTTGGTAAAACAAACGAGGGCACGATTTTTACAATTAATGTCAGGGCCATGGGTAATGTTGTGAAACAGAGACCTAGAGGTTCAGATACATAAATCTTTGAAATGTATGTCATATGTAGATAGGGGTTAAGAAGACCTTTAGCTCACTTGCCTTCATTGCTCAGACTTTTGAGTGTAGGAGTTGGGACATCATGTTGGGGTTGTACAGGACATTGGTGAGGCCTCTTCTGGAGTACTGCAAACAGTTGTGCTCACTCTGCTATAGGAATGATATTATTAAATTAAAGAGAGTTCAGAAAAGATTGACCAGGATGTTGCCAGGAATGGAAGGCTTGGGTTATAAAATTAGATTGGTACGTTTTCCACTGGTACACAAGAGGTTGAAGGGACACCTTACCGAGGTTTATAAAATCCTGAGGGGCATGGATGAGGTGAATAGCAAGGGTCTTTTCCCCAGGATGGGGAGCTCAAAACTAGGGGGAATCTTTTTAACGAGAGCAGAAAGATTTTTTTTAAATGAAGGACAATTTTTTTAACACTCTGAGGTTTGTATGCAGAACGAACTATCAGACGAAGTGGTGTATACAGGTGCAGTTACAACATTAAAAGGCATTTGGAAGAGGAAAGGTTTGGAGGGATATGGGTCAAACACAGGCAAGTGATATTTGTTTGATTTGGGAACACAGTCAACATGGATTAGTTGGACTAAAGGATCTGTTTCCATGTTGTATGACTCTTGTCATTCCTGCATTGCAGACAAATGAATTCTCTCACTCTGTGCACTAGAAACAGACTAGCCAGCAAGCTATTTAGAAGAAAACTTAACACAAAGGATTCTCTCACTCTGAGTTCTGCCAGTCATCCACTGTTAAAGGGATTAGGTCTAGAAACTTTAGAGAAAGACATCCACAAGGGAAGGATCCCTTTCCAATTAAGTTTGTTGCAACTAACTGAGAGAGAGCATGAATAAAGAAGTGGAACAGTTCATCCTTCTTCACCTCAGCACGTAACAATTTGGGGTAACCTATCCTGAACCAGAATAACTTAGTGACTCTTGTCCAATGTCTGATCATGACAAAACAGGGAACCAAAGGCTTGGCTTAAGAAGCAAGGAGCATCTTAAAGGAGAAAGGGATGGAGAGGCTAAGAGAAGGATTTTCATTTTGCATTCCCTCCCTTCAGGGATGAATTGACAGTGAAATTCACAATGAGAGCATTTTGTGAGAAATAATTCTTGTTGATTTCTGCCAATGTGAGTCCAACATGTTAGGAAGCTAGAGAGGTCAAAATTCTGTACACTTGTTATCAAAATGTCACTGATAAAATCAGCATCCCTTCACATTACCACTTTGCAACATTGAGCTACTAACACCTTTCTCTGTTCTGCATTTTAAGCACTTCTCTTGACTTTTGACTTTTTGTTTATACAGGGATGTCTGGAAAAATTTTCAAACAGTCTAAGTAATATGATTGATCAGCACACGGTGAGTAACAGCACTGAATGTTTCCCAAAGCAAATTCATTCTCTTCTTGTTTACTGACTGCATTATTAAAAGACCTGACTTCTCATGAATTTATTACCAACCCCCAAAGGCAGAGAAATCGTAATGAGAAAAACAGAAAGGAAGTTAGCATGTGAAAAAGGGCAAAAGTATATGTGAGAAAGAAGAATGTGACAGAGGAAGAGGGAATGTGGGAGGAAAACATGAAAGGAAGGAAAGATGAAGAAAGAATTGGAGATTATGAAAAGATAGAGACAGAAAACAAGAAAGAAAAACATGATGAGCTTGCATTGACAGGAATATAACATTGGGAGTGTATTAGTGCTGACAAGAAATGGTTTCAAACCCAGCATTGCCATCCCATGGCTTGATGTACAGCTTTTCGAGGTTTGGATATGAGTTGTTATATGCATGGAATGTTATGTTATGAAGATGTGGGTGTACTGTACCTTTAAGAGAGTTAAAAGCTGGCAGACCTACCTGACAGCACCAAGTTTTCTGAATAAGATACAATGTAACATGTGGTCCAGCAGCTCTGGTAGCTGGTTGCCTGGAGATAAAAACAAATTTGAATTAGACCAATCAGTTTAAATTGTACCCCAAAAAAACCAAATGCCAATTCAGTTTGAATTTATTGTATTGACAATATTAAAAGCCGATGACCCAATCTTATAGTTTGGAGGTATAAGACCAGGGAAAATTGAACAGTTGGGGTAGAACTGCCACCTGACCAACAGATTTAGACTGCTAGTCAGAACTCTCTGAGAGGTACCTGTCTAAAGAAAGCATTTGCACTGAAAAAGACTTTGACACCGACCTGGAAAGCAAATCTGCAAAGAGAAGATTCAGTCGCTGGCTGGTTTTGTAATTCAAATTTTTCTGTAAACCTTAATTGCGAGTGGTTTCATCGGACTGGTATTATAGAAGGAAAAGTAAAAGATAGGTTGGAGGAAGGTGTTGTAAATAGTTGTTGGCTAATTATTCTCTTTTATACTTTAAGAAATACAGTAGTTAATTTTTACTTTAAATAGTTCTTGGCCTATGGAATTTTCACAGACTACTGCACGGGATAAATCCTTTCTGTGTTGCTGGTTTAAATTAAGCAGAAGGGTTTACCTCGTGTTGTAACAGTTGCATTTCGACACCTTAGTTGATGAAGTAAATGAAGACATCTTTTAAATTATTAAACTCTCCCTTAAGTATCAAGAACAACGGTAAATGCACAAGGAATCTGCTGGTATCCTGCTTTCTTCACTGAGCTGTGCCAGAACTTCAAATGAGTGTTTCTTGTGTTTTTCAGACACTCATCGAGGTGATTCAGAAATCAGTCAAACAGCATTTGCTTAGCTTCATCAAGGAGTGAGTACACTGAGCTGTGTTCCATCTGGTAACTTTAATGTTTGTGGATATGAGAGTCTAACTACTCATTTGGTAAAATTTAATCTCATCCTCAAGTGGGCTGGATATCAATTAAGGGGGCATCCATGTTGATTAGAAATATCAATAATTGAGTGTGAGGGTTCTTGTGGTGCAGTGATAGTGTTCCCAATTCTGGATGAAAGTTCAAGTCCCAACTGGCCCATATGTGTGTAATAACATATCTCAACAGGTCCATTAAAAACTATCTGTAATTTGTTCTGAAACTGTGGGAAGCCTGTCACCTTTCCAACTGCTTGTGTCTTTAAGTCAGGGATTAGAAATGATACAGATGGCCTTCCCACTTTTAGATAACAACCAATAAAGTGACTTCATCCCCATGTTGCATGCAAGTATTTTTCATCTAATGGTTCAGACATTTCACTCCCTTAGGCCAGGCAGGACTTGAATCAACATCGTCAGGCCCACAGGTAGGGACATTACAACCGTGCTTCAAAACGCTCAATACAGCTTATAATCTATAGAAACCCCCTGACTGACTGCCTCTTTCCCTGTGCTCCACAACAACCTATTCACCAGCACATGTCCAATGTGCTTGTATCACTCACCCCTGTCTTGTGTTTAGTGCTCTGTGTCTACTCCAATGCTCACTGTACTCATTGATTCTGTTTGGAGTAATAAGCTACTTTCCCTCTGGCTAGCAGTTCTTGAACTGCAGTCAATCACGCCAAAGGGAGCCTTGGTTACAGACATGTAACTTCCTGATTGACAGGTAATCCAGTTGGATTTCCCAGAAATTAATATAATCACCCTGAGCTTTCTAGCCATTGGATTTGACATTAAATTCAGGCTGGTGTGCGTACAGCTTTACATCAGCATGTAAATATCTGTCTATGCAACCACCTGTTTCTTTCTGTTCAATTGTCTCATCTCTGTCTTCATCATGCCCATTGCTGTTCCTGAATATTCACCCAGGCATTTTATTAATATCAGAATCTGGACAGTCGTCCTTCTTCAGATTTCTTGACTGAGTCATGTTGGGACCTGCAAGATGACAGGCACCTGTGAGATTCAGTCCCACATAAAATACATCCTCACAAATTCATGATACAAATTAAAAGGATTACCAGAGTGTAGAACTGTTTATGGTTTCAGCACTGTAAACTAATCCAAGTACTGTAATCTGGAGAAATTCACCATTTTTTTTAGCTTATTTTAATTCAGCATTTTGGCAAAGCAACTGGCTTGAAAAGAATAATTTCACCAAGTTCTTCAAAGATAACTTGCACTGATTTAGATTTGATTCCCTACAGTGTGGGAACAGGCCATTTGGCCCAACAAGTCCACACCGATCCTCTGCAGAGTAACCCACACACCCCCCCCCCCCCCAAAAATCTACCCTTGACTAATGCACCTAATACTATGGCAATTTCACATGACCAATTCAACAAACTTCCTTACCTTTGGATTGTGGGAGGAAACCCTCCCAGACACTGGGAGAACGTGCAAACTCCACACAGTCGCCCAAGGCAGGAATTGAACCCAGGTCGCTGGCACTGTGAGGTAGCAGTGCTAACCACTAAGCCACCCTGACAGAGAGCATCACAAACTTGAAGCTATCCAGGTCTTTTGCAAGTAAATGCATGAGTTATATCACCCGTCACTATGGTAGCGGTGGGATTTAGTATCTCTGGTTTAATAATGTTCTCCTGTGGATTAGTTACCAAAGGAGCTCTTCCTGATCATGAATTCACTTTTACCCTCTAGTCCTCAAATAATTTAATTCATTTTTATTTCTCTGTCTCAGGGATGTGAGGAAATTCAAGGAAACAAAAAAACATTTTGACAAGAGTAGTGAGGATCTAGAGAATGCACTGAATAGGAATGCCCAGGCACCCCCCAAGAAACAGCATGAGGTGGATGAAGCTACCAGTGCCCTCCTAACAGCTCGGAGGTCGTTCCGCCATGTTTCATTGGATTACGTACTCCAGGTGTGGAACCTTTTCAATATTGCCTTCTGGGAGGACACCGTTGAGCCACTCAGCATGTACCGTCATTGTGTAAGATCAGTGCTGATCTGCATCTTAATTTCATTAATATATATTGGTTTCATAAACATCAACAGTCTTGTCTTAACAAAAATCCAGCAAGCTGTTTTGTAACCTGATTACAATTGATCTCCAAATGCAGTAGCCTTATTTTGAAATTGGCAGCTCCAGACTTCCATTGCCCTTTGTATGATGTGTTTTCTGATTTCACACTGGAAAACCCAGTTCCAAATATACAACCTTCTGTACACATTACCCAGTGGAGGAATCAAACCCAACCCCTTCACTGGAGAATTGCTCGGTAAGTGAGGACTGCAGATGCTGGAGAGTCAGGGTCGACAAGTGTGGTGCTGGAAAAGCACGGCGGGTCAAGCAGCAGCTGAGGAGCAGGAGAGTTGACCTTTCGAGCACAAGCTCTTCCTGATGCAGGGTTTATGCCCAAAACGTTGACTCTCCTGCTCCTCGAATCCTGCCTGACTGGCTGTGCTTTGCCAGCGCCACACTTAAAAATGTAAACACTGTTAATTGATTCTACGGTATCCCTATGCCAACAATGGCCCAAAAATATCAGCATTCTCTTCTCATGCCACATTAAATTGTTGTCTCATTCTTTGTTTTCTGCATCCTATTTGTAATGACAGCAAAAAGAAAAGTTTTGACATTGTCTCCTTTTATCAATTTTTAATTAACTTTAATTCATTAATCAGAATACTCCATTTTGTTTGAGTCCAACAGACAAGTCAGGAATATGTTGAGTATTGAGGAGAGCTGATGTCTATCAGCTACCTGAGTGGTTTCTCCACATCAGAAACTAACTTCTGATCCCAGGTGATGTTAACGCTGGATAAGGCAGATTCAAAGGTGCAACCTGGCTTGATCACATATTTAGTTTCTGTAATTGATTATCATGGTGATTAGTCACTGAACATAAACACAAAAGTTCTTTAATAAAAGAATGCGTTTATTACAAAATAAGAAAATTTAAACTATGTAAATGACAGCTTAGAAAGGCCTTAACATAAACGACAAAACAAAGTTTTATTTTATTTATCCACACAATATTTTTGTAGAATGCCAAATTCCAGTGCATTCTACCTCAACCCTTTAATTTCTTACTGAACTGACTCTTCTCGGTTCTTCTCCTTGGACTGCTGAGACACTTCAATCAAACTCTTTCTGACTCCGTTGGCATTAATTTTTTTTTAATTCTGATGGTCTAACAACTTGAAAACTTCCAAAGGAATTTTCATGTCTTGTGGGTATCATAAACTAAAACCTTTCTGGATGGATGACTAGTTTTCCTGAAGAGGAAGCTGTTCTCCCTGCTGAACTGAACTTCTGATTCTTCGGAACTGAAGTCATAATGGAATTAAGGGCATCTGGTCTGCGTTCTCTGTCATAAACTCAGCAGTATAAACGTTCCATCACAGCACAGCACAGTTGTCCTGCTCCTCAGTTGACTGAATCACATGCCTTGCTGGAAGTTATGGAGGGAGTCCTCCCAGGCTCTCAAAACTTTGGAACTGGCAAATCAATCAGAAAATAATGCGAGAACAGAAATGCAGGTTCTTGGCAGTGAGAGAAAAGGGTTTGATTTTCCACCCGAGATTTTAATGCCTAGATGAGAATCTTGCTAGTTAGTGACAAATGAACTATTTGCACTTTTTTCCACACTTTGCTATTTTACCAGGCTGTAGAGGTAATATGCATGGTGACAATTCCCAACAGGAAAACTTTGAATGGCAGCTACAGCCTGCTGGCATGATCTCTGCATCTCCATCTGGATAATCATTGCCAGCATGATTGATACGCAGTTATTACCCGAAGGGAGGTTGGCAATGACAAAGCAGCAACTTCACCATATCGTAATAACTCATCTCAAACTCACTTACTCTGCAATTCAGCACTTCAGAGGCTCACTGGCACCTGACATCGCAACACTACTGCCAGGTCACTTTGGACGCAGGAATGGACACCCATTTCATGCATTTGAACAGGGTGTACCTTGGGTCCTGGGGTTGCTTTTTCAGTGATCACTTATCTTGGACCTACTTGGATGTTCACAGACCTCTGCCTTGCCTTCTGCTTTCAGCACAGACAAATAGCCAGGCAGCTTGTCATGTTTGGCAGCAATGAACAGTGAAGGGGGGGGCTGAGCTGTCATCAGTCAAGGAAGGTTGTCAGGGAAGTGAGTGGGCAGGAAATGCAGAAGCCAGGAAAGTTAGTTGGGGGGGAGTGGAGGTGGTCATGGGGAGTGGGTGACAGTCATTGAGGGAAGATAGTGCAAGCAACAATTGGGAATGCTAGACCATGGAGCTTTGTAGGATGTAGGTGCAATGTTAGAGTGTGTTTCAGTTCGCAAGTGAAGATGGTGACCCTTACCTTGCGGAGCAAGGAAGGTCATTAAACATCCTGTGACATTGGCTGTGCATTCCTCCAGACTGTGGACACCACACTGACCTGAATGGCTACTTCAAACCAAGCTGGCAGCATTAGAGATAATGTGAAGCTTGGCTATAGATATGGCACTTGTGGCATGAACACCTGAAGGTCCTGGAACCGCATGCATTTTGCTACTGCTCAGTAGAAGGAAGTACAGAACTGATACCATAGAGACATGCTGCACACCTGATGAGATAAGCAGTGTAAAATTAGATGAGAAAGGTCGTGAGAACTCTCAGAGATAAACCCTTCATTGAACTCCATGAAATTACACTTAATTGATTTTTGGAAAAATTCAGTCCTTATTTCTCAGGCTCATTGTTCTGAATGGATTTTTGATTTTAAAAAAAACACTCGCAGAATTGAAAACGTAGTGATTGTATTGAGGTCAGTCAAGTAGACCTCATAGGATATGAGTTCTCTGATTGGGGCTGTTAACCTGGTCCGATCAGGGAGCTCTGGCTGACAGATATACACAGGTGTGTCAGAGGTTCTGCTCATTGAGGAAGTTAGACCAGCGTGAAATACTATACGTGTGAAAATACAAGGTGACATGGTGACAGGATACCAGCCTCTGTGGAGTTATTTTAGAAATTACATCTATTTATATCTTGAAAATCCAACTGCCAAATTTTGATAATGTTATGCATATATGTCACACTTTCAAAAACCCAGAAAGGAAGTAACCATAATAGTTAATGAGAAAAATGGAAATTTCACAGAGGAACTGGGAGTATTTAGAGTCATAGAGATGAACAGCACGGAACCAGACCCTTCAGTCCAACCCGTCCATGCCGACCAGATATCCCAACCCAATCTAGTCCCACCTGCCAGCATCTGGGTCCATATCCCCCAAACCCTTCCTATTCGGATACCCATCCAGATGCCTTTTAACTGTTGTAATCGCAATAGCCTCCACCATTTATTGGGACAAATGGAATTCTGATCTATAACTAGTGCCAAACTATACCTCCCCTTGGAGCATTTTACACGCACGGTTTAGTGAGAAATTTTCACTACCTTAAGCTGTTGCTGTACCTGATGAAGGGGTTATGCTCGAAACGTCAATTCTTCTGCTCCTTGGAAGCTGCCTGATCTGATGGTCTTTCCAGCACCACACTCTGGACTCTGATCTTCAGAATCTGCAGTCCTCACTTTCTCCCTCTTGCTGTTCAGGCACTGGGAGTGTTTAATGGGACAAATAGACAGAGCTCTGCATCTAAACTGGGTTAAAACCATCAAATCATTTTTTTTTTAAATGTCTTGACATATTTTTCTGTCTTACTTCCTTCCAGATAAATGTTATTCAAGCAAAGAAGAAGAATGAGATGTTACAGTTTGTAAGTATGGTCTTGACTTTAATTCCTCCCACTTTTGGTCAACTTTTGGGTGAGATGGGTCCTTGGAGATATGTTATTTTGAAAGACTGTTCTGTTTCTGGAATGTCCGAATCATACAATGGCATAACTTCACATGCATGTTCTGGTACCTGAGGCAGACAGCTGTATTGGTAACATGCATCATTAAAATTACAGCTCAGCCAATTCTATTCTCTACCAGAGTGTTCTTTCCAAAGAACAATCTATAAATGGTAACTGACCTCTCTCCTTTGGATTCCAACCATGGGACACTGACAACAATCATAGAACCCCAAAGGAGGTCAGATATATGTCCACATGAAGAATGCAATGTATCTTCGACAGAGTCTCACACTAATTGGGCAATACCCACATCCAATGGGCCAAATATGCATCAATTATTTTAAATTATTGAAATGGTTTTGGCATTTTTGAGTGACTGCAACTGTGATTTCCTGTGCTGCCTGAATTTTGATCTGATTGGTTCCAGATGGTGTCACTCATGGATGCACAGTCTAGCTTCTTTACTCAGGGCTTTAATACATTCAAGAGCATCGAAGCTTACAAGAAACAGCTTGCAGAGCAGGTATAGTGTGAAGCTTTTGAAGTGTTCTAGTATTTTGCTCTTGGTCATTCATCAACAGAAATTTTAAATTTGATTTTATGGGTTGAATGCATTGCCGACAAGACAGGCATTTGTGGCTCAACCCTAAATGTCCTTTAAGGTGCTTGTGGGCCATTTAATAGAATCAGCAATGTTGTATAAGGTAATGGTACTGAACCAATTAATGTGCAAGTTGCGTTAGCTCCACCCAATCTGATGTCACCTAAGTCTGATGGAGAAATAGTTAGTTTAACATTGGCTAGTGTTGCAACCAAAGCTAAAGGAGTAAACTGTTGCTTAACTCCCACTACTTCATGGCTCATAACTTAAATAAAAATATATTTGCCAATTACAAAGTTGTCCAATTAAATACCTTTCAGGATCAAATTTTGTATAATATCTATCAACCCTGGTTCTCTTAATGGACTCAAAGTTACTGAATTATTATCAAATAATTATATTCAAGGAAGATGCAATAAATTACAGGTAGTATCAGCATAACACGAGAGCTGTGTTCCTCTGCAAATTCGCACTATAGAAAATCGTACTATGAAAAATCGCTGTAGAGAATCGCTTTGTAGAAGATCGCTATAAAAATATCACTATACCTGTTAGGAAGTTCATGTTATCCAAACAGCAACCACAATTTGTCAAACACATTATACCCAGTCCGTGTTGACAAAACACACACAATACCAGAATGCGCTGTATTAACATCGCCAATAATATGAATTGAACTGAATTGAATTGAATTTATTGTCACGTGTACTGAGACAGAGTGAAAAGCTTTGTCTTGTGAGCAATGCAGGCAGATCACAGAGTTAAGTAACATAGATAAGTAAATAAAAGGTAAACAGCAGTAAAAACAAAAAACACAGGTACAGGCAAATGTTAAGAGTTTGTGAGTTTATTCAGTATTCTAACAACAATAGAATAGAAACTGTTTTGAAACCGGCTGGTCTGTGTATTGAGGCTTTTGTACCTTCTCCCCGATGGTAGAGGCTGTAGAAAAACATTGCCAGGGTGGGATGGATCTTTTGAGAATGCTGGTGGCCTTCCCTTGATAGCGGGCCTCATAGATGGATTTTATAGATGGGAGGTTGGCCTTTGTGATTGTCTGGGCCGAGTTCACCACTCTCTGTAACCATCTCCGATCTTGAATTGTACAGTTGCCATACCAGGTAGTGATACATCCATGTAAATGTGCAAATATAAATGTTAACCCTTCTAAATAACCCAAAACAGACACAAAAGTAAAATAGTAAAAATGAATTTCTTACTGCAGAGGTTCACTTTAAAAGAAAATAACACTTTCTGGCAATTAGAGTAACTGCTGAACATAAAAGTACAAGACAAAGAATGTTCCAAAGTATATCATTCTGATGTTTTGGCATGTGCAGTCAAGTCACTAATCACACCGAGTTGTCTCTGGAGCCTGATGAGACACAGTTTGCTTGGAAAATTCCATAAATACAGACAAAGAAGGACACCACTTTAACCAGGACAATACACACATCCTAGGACAGGCGAAACTAAGATACGCACAAGAATTCTTAAACGCATGGCAATCTAACCAGAACTCCATCAATTAACACACCGACTTAGATCCTACCAATTTTTCTTGAAAAAAAATGACGTCACCCACCTTAAGAAAAGACCAATAAATAGAGAGGCGGGACATAACACCAGCTTTTGACCGGACACACTCACTGATGATGTTACCCAGTATGGTGATGAAATGTCTGAAAATAAACCTTCCAGCTCAGTCAGCTAACTTACCTACTGGTCTAAACTGTTTATTCAATTACTCATTCAGAAGAACAAATAGACTTCACCCTGAAATCACCAAGAGGGTTCTTTACAGAGAAGAGGAGAGGTCAGCTGGACAGCTCTTCTTCAAAGGCGTCATGTTCCCGAATGAATTCCAAAATACCCAAACACTCCCCATCTAGTTACTGTTCAAACAGCCCCAGTAAAGCAAGCTGATGTCATAAGCCTTCTGATTTCTAGCAAGCTTTACTTAAGTATCCAATGTTCACAATGACTTTTCAATGACTTGTTTGGAAGAATTAACTCCTATTTCCACAAAGGCTTCAAAGTCTCATTATTAATTATGAAGTGCCTTCTAAGCAGTGTCAGAAGTCACACAACATAATGCAACAGGTTTATTTGACATCATTACCTCTCTGTATATAAATTCTGTGCCTGTGCGCTTCCTGTTCCTGAAAGAGTAATGTTCCAGAAGCTTGTGATTTCAAATAAACCTGTTGGACTATAGCTTGGTGTTGTGTGAATTCTGACTTTGTCCACCTCAGTTCAACACCGCCACCTCCTTATCATGGCTACCATCAACATTCTAAATAATGGATTGTAGTAATTATGCCTCACCAGTTAAGGTTATTTGTAACTATTGTTATATTGCAATAAACTGCACCTTGTTATGTAAAACATATGCCTCTTCCTAAGACTCGACAGTGGTCTATCCTCAACAACAGATTATTAGGCAGGGGTCAAGATGGACTACAAGTTCAACAGGTTCCTCATGGGAGACTAGTTAGCACGGTTAGATCACATGGAATACAGGGAGAACTAGCCATTTGGATACAGAACTAGCTCAAAGGTAGAAGACAGACAGTGGTGGTGGTAGAAGGTTGTTTTCAGATTGGAGGCCTGTGATCAGTGGAGTGCCACGAGGATTGGTGCTGGGTCCACTACTTTTCATCACTTATATAAATGATTTAGGTGTAAACACAGGAAGTATAGTTAATAAGTTTGCAGATAAAATTGGAGGTGTATCTGACAGAAAGGGAAGTTACTTCAGAGTACAACGTGACCTTGATCAGATGGGCCAATGGGCTGAGGGGTGGCAGATGGAGTTTAATTTAGAAGAATGTGAGGTGCTGCATTTTGGAAAAGTAGATCAGGGCAGGACTTATACACTTAATGGTAAGATCCTGGGGAGTGTTGCTGAACAAAGAGACCTTGAGTGCAGGTTCATAGCTCCTTGAAAGTGCAGGTAGACAGAATAGTGAAGAAGGCATTTGGTATGCTTGCCTTTATTGGGTCAGAGCATTGAATATAGGAGTTGGGAGGTCATGTTGTGACTGTACAGAACGTTGGTTAGGCCACTTTTGGAATGCTGCATGCAATTCTGGTCTCCCTGCTATAGGAAGAATGCTGTGAAACATGAAAGGGTTCAGAAAAGATTTACTAGGATGTTGCCAGGGTTGGAGGATTTGAGCTATAGGGAGAGGCTGAACAGGCTGGGGTTGTTTTCCCTGGAGCATTTATAAAATCATGAGGGGCATGAATAGGGTGAATCGCCAAAGGCTTTTCCCTGGAGTGGGAGAGTCCAGAACTAGAGGGTATAGGTTTAGGGTGAGAGGGGAAAATTTAAAAGGGACCTCAAGGGCAACTTTTTCACACAGAGGGTGGTGCATGTATGGAGTAAGCTGCCAGAGGAAGTGGTGGAGGCTGGTACAATTACAGCATTTAAAAGGCATCTGGATGGGTATATGAATAGGAAGGGTTTAGAGGGATATGGACAAATGCTGCCAAATGGGACTAGATTAATTTAGGATATCTGGTCGGCATGGACGAGTTGGACTGAATGGTCCTTGCTGTACATCTCTTTAACTCTTTGACTTAGATTTAGTATAAAAGGAAGGATGGGTGGCAGTGAATTATCTGTACCACAAGTCAGATTGGTCTGACTTGGTCACCAGAAGACATAAGAAATCACATTACTGACGGTCTGAAATCATGTCTAGGAAAGGCCAGGTGAGGATAGCATATTTCCTTTCCTAAAAGATATTAGTGAACCAGGTGGGCTCTTATAACACTGGCTAATGTAGGGGGACTGAGATAGAAACAGAGTTGCTTGATTTTTGTTTGATGAATATTTGTCCACCATTGGGTTGTATGGTGGCTCAGTGATTTGCACAGCTGTCTCACAGCACCAGGGATCCAGGTTTGATTGCATCTTCAGGCCACTGTCTATGTGGAGCTTGCACATTCTCCCCGCATCTGCGTGGGTTTCCTCTGGGTGCTCCGGTTTCCTCCTACAGCCCAAGACGTGCAGGTTAGGTGAATTGACCATGGGAAATGCAGAGTTATACAGTAGGTTGGTGGGTCAGAGAGGGATGCTGTTCAGACGATTAACGTAGACTCAATAGGCCGAATGCCCTGTTTCCACACTGTAGAGATTCTATGATTCACTGACTTTGAACAGTTTCTGCTGGAGTTGTCCTCCTGTGGTAATCATGGTATCGCATGAAGCATAAAACAGGCAGGAAGCAGTGTCACTGGACAGAAATCATGGCATTGGCTCTTTAACACATCGGATATCCCTGTAACTCCAAGTTTCAGGAATTCTATGCTTCTCAGAGCAAGGCAGATAAGGACTGGAAAGCAGTAGCGCAGAATTACAGAATTGTAACAGTGCAAGAAGCCATTTGGCCCATCATACCTGCACCAGTACAATGAAATCCACAGTATGACTGGGAAGAATTGGATCATCATGCTTCCAAATCAGTAACTGATCAACCCCAAGCTGGAGGAATGGTCAATATCCATTCTTTCTGGTTTTTGATGGATCAGGCCAGACCCCCTCAAAATATTTTAAGAAGGTAGTCTAGACCCTAACTTTTTCGTATTTTAAAGGCAGACGTGAAGTGGGTGTTCCAGGTGTGATGCAGCTGGTCAAACTGCTCAGTTTTACAAAACACAATTTCGTAAAACACGAACAAAGGAAAGCGGAATTTAGAATAACAACCATTGGAAAACTCAACCAACCAGATACAGCAGCTATCACTAATTAACTGTTCCAGTACAGTTACATCCCATAAACACACCCCTTGGCAAAAAGATAAATTCAAGCACAGATTCTTATAGGCAGGAGGGAACAATATCCAGAGACAGCCTTCAGAGAAAGGGAGTCAGGAATTATTTATTGAAGCTTGCAACTCTTTTGGACTCACATACCTTGTGACTGCTATGGCTGAAAATAACTAGAAAGCTTAAATGGGGAGAACTGGCCACTCTCCTTCCATTGTTAATCTGTTACTCCCTAGACTCTTCACCACCTCTGCATTTACAGCCTCTCTTTAAAAAAAAAAGAGCAAGGACAAAATCATCTTTTTAAAGTGATTGTATTGTCTCAGGTTACTCAATGTAAAATGGCTGTGCTATAATAGTGTTTGCTGTGGTTCAGAGGATAGTTTTCTCACCAATTAATCGATCCTGCACTCACACACCCAATTCAAATGTTGAAAGAGTGCTGCACAATCAATGTTTCTGCCTTTTTGACACTCTAGATCAAGGCTCTGCCTGATATCTCAGGTGAACACAAAAGATTCCATGGTAAGGAATTATCCCCAGGTATCCTTGGCCAATACTAATCCTTCATGCAAGATCTATTATATTGCTGTTTGTGGATTTGCTGAAATTGGTTGCTCTATTGCAACAGTCATGATACTCCAATAATAGTACTTTAGGAGTTATTAATGTTGTGAAAAATACTGTAGAAATGCAAACTTTATTCAATCCTTTATCAGCTTTTCAGCAGGATTCATGTAGAGTAATACCTGGTATTATTATAAACACATTGCATCTGTGATTGAACTGCAGAAAAGGAAAATTTGGCAGAAATAACCATAATATTATAAAACAAACAGCTGTGTCATGCTGTGTCTTCTGACTTAAGTTCAAATACCGGATATTTTCCAATAATTTTCTTGAATTCTTCTATGGAAATTGCATTGCACCAGCAATATATGCTTTACTGTGTTTTGATATCCGGAAACAATTCTGTCTATGTCCTTTGGTAATATTAATGTGCTGATTTCTATTAAATACATATGATAAATGTAAACATCTTGGAGAACAATGGGACTTCCAATATCATGTCTGCGTTGATGTTCATGTGAAACTCAGTACAGAACAAAACAGAAGTTTTTACGTCTATGCTGTGGTCTCCATGGAGAGGGATCATTTGGTGTTCATCAGCATGATAAAAGCCTTTAGAAACTGGTGAGAACCACAGGGTTGGATCCTCACCTTCGATGACATTATTTTCAAGCTGATAAGTTTCTGTTGTTATGGAGTAGGCCAGACCACTCAAAACACTTAAGCAGGCAACCCCAGACCATAACTTTGCAATTTGTTTCAGTAAATGTCCAGTGAACATTACCCAGAGTAAGTTAGCTAGCTTGACTACTAGATTTTAAAACAGACAAAAATTTATTCACAAAATTACACAATGAAACACAAAGAACAGAATAAAGAACCCCTACAGAACTCAGTCTATCCAACCTAGACTTAATTAGGCTGTTATGAACATACACAAAAGTCCCAATATGCGACTCTCTTTAAAACCCAGTATAAATGGAACACATGTTTATAGGTTGAAGTTGAAGGGTAGAACAGAGAGAGTTTCCACACAGGTCCATGTTGAGCTTCCCAGTTTAGGACTGAAATACAACTGCTCAGCCCAACTCAGCTAGAGAGTTGACCACTCCTCTTTCTTTATACATGTCACTTCTAAAATATGACCACTTTGGCCTGAAGTCTCATCTCTGTACCAAATCGGAGTCCAGCCCAGTCAAGGACAGAGTCTCCTTGAGCCAAGGAACAGCTTTTAGTGAAACAAAAACGGACCAGCTTTGTGACACTGTTAATTGGCAGTTTGTATTTTTGATGCAGTATCATATTAGGGGCTGTCGCCACTGTGGTGTTGGAAAAGCACAGCAGGTCAGACAGCATCTGAGGAGCAGGAAAATCGACGTTTCAGGCAAAAGCCCTTCATCAGGCTGAAATGTCGATTCTCCTGCTCCTCAGGAACTGCCTGAACTAGATTTTAAGCTTGTTTAAAAATGTAGATTGGCGGCTGATGGCACACAATGGAACAATGGTTATGCCATAAGTTATGTTATCTAGCTGCCCAGGATAATTCTATGGGGACATTAAGTGCAAAGCACACTATGGCAGCTGGTGAAATTCAAATTTAATTAACATCAAAGAAAAGTTTTAAAAACAACTAGTCCTAGAATTGGTGATCATAAAATCAGTATCAATTGTTATAAAAGCCAACCTGGTTCACTGATAACCTTCTCCTGTCCTTACCTACTTGACTGAAACGTGGCTCCAGCCCCATAGCAATATGGTTAACTCTTTTGCCTTACCAATGGCTGTCTAATCTGATTCAAAGTTAAAATTCACACTGAACCAAGTTATAGTTCAATCTGATTCAAGATTTGTTTTAAAAAGAGTACAAAAAAATTGGTGGCCACACTCTGCCCCAACCATTAGCCAGTTGTGGTTGGTCCCACAGTATATACAACAGGAATAATCAATCACATGGACCTCCTGCTGAGTGCTATTGAGCGACACTGCACATTCACATAAGACAGTCTTTAACTATCAAACTAAGAACTTCAGAGACGTTCGTTTTTGTAGAGCAGAGAGAATGTGGAACTCACTTCAGTGTGAACCAGATCAGGGAGGGCAGGTTCACACCTAACTGCAGTATCCTCTCCAGGCAGGTATCACGTAAACACTCATATATGAAGGATGGGTCCATGGTGAAGATACTGTATAAGGGAACCCAGAGAAAACATCAGCATCTTCAATAGAAATGAAAAGGAAAACCTCCTTTTTAAAAAGACAATGACTTGAGGCACAGTGGCACAGTTGTTAGCACTGCTGCCTCACAGTGCCAGAGACCCGGGTTCAATTCCCGCCTCAGGCAACTGTCTGTGTGGAGTTTGCACTTTCTCCCCGTGTCTGCGGTTTCCTCCCACAGTCCAAAAATGTGTGAGTTAGGTGAAGTGGCCATGCTAAATTGTCCATAGTGTTAGGTGAAGGGGTAAATGTAGGAGAATGGGTATGGGTGGGTTGCGCTTCAGCGGGTCAGGGTGGACTTGTTGGGCCGAAGGGCCTGTTTCCACACTGTAAGTAATCTAATCTAAGTAATTTTCCGTGTTGTTTTCAATGATGTTTGCTTCTCTGTTCTTGCAGTTGCATCAGCTCGTGTTGAATTCAGCAAGAGATAAACGTGATATGGAACAGAGGCATGCCACTATCAAGCAGAAGGTGAGGCATAAGAATATCAAGCCGTTGGGTATTCATACCATAAATCACAGAGCTACATCAGAGCCCCATACTGAAATGAGCATTACTGTTTTGAGTTATTTTGTACCTTTGTAACATTTGCATGAGGGTGATTTTAATTCACTGACTAACTAACTATAGACACCCTTCTCTCCATACCAATAATTTCTGCCCATTGTCCCATCAATCACATTCAGATCTGGTACAACACAGGGTTAGATACAGAGTAAGGCTTACTCTGATTGATTTCATCAAATATACCCAGGGCAGTTGGTAAGATTTTGGAGTTCTTTGTGAAGGATGTCATTTCTGAACACTTGGAAGTATGTTAAAATAGGCCAAAATCAGCATGGTTTCATCAAGGGGAGGTCATGCCTGACCAATCTGTTAGAATTCTTTTCAGAAGGTAATGAGCAGATTAGACCAAGGAGAGCCAATGGATGTTATCGACCTGGATTTCCAGAAGGCCTTTGACAAGGTGCCGCACAGGAGGCTGCTAAGTAATATAAGGACCCATGGTGTCAGGGGCAAGGTGCTAGCATGGATAGAAGTTTAGCTGTCTGGCAGAGAGTGGGGATAAAAGAGTCCTTCTCAGGATGGCAGCAGATAACTAATGGTGTTCCATGAGGCTCAGTGTTGGGACCACAACTTTTCACTTTTTACATTCATGACCAAATGAAGGAACTGAGAGCATTCTGGCTAGGTTTTTAGCAGGTAGAATAAAGGAGAACCTTAAAGCTTTCTATAGGTATGTGAGGAATAAAAGGATGACGAGGGTAGGAATGGGCCAGTCAAAGGCAGAAGTGGGAAGTTGAGTGTGGACCCTGTGGAGATCAGAGAGGTGTTAAATAAACATTTCTCATCAGTCTTCACTCAGGAAAATGAGAATATTGAAGAGGAGAAGAATGAGATATGAGATATTAGGCGAGAAAGGATCAAGGTTAGTTACGAAAAGGTGTTATCAATTCTAGAAGGAGTGAAAGTAGACGAGTCCCCTGGGCCGGATGGGATTTGTCTGAGGGTTCTCTGGGAAGCTAGGGAGGAGATAGTGAAGCCTTTGGCTTTGATATTTGAGTTGTCATTGTCTACAGGACTGGAGGATTACAAATGTGCCCTTGTTGAAGAAGGGCAGGAGAGGTGACCCAGGTAATTATAAACCACTGAGCCTTACTTCTGTCGTGGGAAAGGTTTTGGAAAGGATTATAAGGGATAAAATTGATAATCATCTAGCAAACAACAATTTGATTTCAGATAGTCAACATGGTTTTGTCAAGGGCAGGTCACGTCTCACAAACCTCATTGAGTTTTTTGAGAAGGTGACCAAGCATGGAGATAAGGGTAGATCAGTTGATGTGGTATACATGGACTTCAGTGAAGCTATTGATAAGGTTCCGCATGGTAGGCTGTTGGAGAAAATGCAGAGGTATGGGATTGAGGGTGATTTAGCAGTTTGGATTAGAAACTGGCTTTCTGAAAGAAGGCAGCGAGTGGTGGTTGATGGAAAATATTCAGCATAGAGTCCGGTTACAAGTAGTTTCCACAAGTGGGACCACTGCTGTTTGTCATTTTTATAAATGACTTAGACGCAGGCATAGGTGGATGGATTAGTAAGTTGCAGATGACACTAAAGTCAATCGAGTAGTGTACAGCGTGGAAGAATGTTACAGGTTGCGGGGGACTTGGATAAACTGCAGAATTGGGCTGAGAGGTGGTAAATGGAGTTCAATGCAGATAAATGTGAGGTGATTTACTTTGGCAAGAATAACAGGAAGGCAGGGTACTGGGTCAATGGAAAAATTCTTGGTAGTGTGGATGTGCAGAGGGATCTTGGAGTCCATGTACACAGATCCCTGAAAGTTGCTACCCAGGTTGATAGTACTGATAAGAAGGCATACAGTGTGTTAGGTTTCATTGGTAGAGGGATTGAGTTCCAGAGCTGCAATGTCATGCTGCAACCATTCAAAATGCTAGTGCGGCCACACTTGGAATATTCTGGTTGTCCCATTGCAGGAGGGATGTGGAAGCATTGGAAAACGTGCAGAGGAGATTTACCAGAATGTTGCTTGGTCTGGAGGGAAGGTCTTATGAGGAAAGGCTGAGAGACCTGAGTCTGTTCTCAATGGAAAGAAGAAGGCTAAGAGGGGATTTGATAGAGACATACAAGATCATCAGAGGATTAGATAGGGTAGACAGAGAAAGTCTTTTTCCTAGGATGATGATGTCAGCTTGCATGAGGGGGCATAGCAACAAATTTGAGGGGCGATAGATTTAAGGCAGATATCAGAGGCAGGTTCTTCACTCAGAGCGTGGTAAGGGCGTGGAATGCCCGAATTGCCAATGTAGTTAACTCAGTCACATTAGGGGGATTTAAACAATCCTTAGATAAGCACATGGATGATGATGGGATAGTGTAGGGGGATGAGCTTAGAATAGTTCACAGGTTGGTACAACATCGAGGGCCGAAGGGCCTGTTCTGCACAGTATTGTTCTATGTTCTAAGTCTAAGTCTGCAGATGATACAATGGAAGGTAGAGGGACAGGTTGCATTGAGGAGGTGGGGAGGTTGCAGAAGGACTTAGACAGGTTAGGAGAATGGACAAAGAAATGGTAGATGGAATACAACATGGGGAAGTGTGCGGTCATGCACTTTGATCAGAAGATTAGAGGCACTGAATATTTTCTAAATGGGAGAAAATTCAGAAATCTGAAGTGCAAAGGAACTTGGGAGTTGTGGTCCAGGATTCTCTCAAGGTAAACTTGCAGGTTGAGTCGGTAATTAGACAGGCACAGATACATTTATTTTGTGAGGACTTGAATTTCAAAGCAAGGATGTACTTCTGAGGCTCTCTAAGGCTGTGGTCACAATTTGGAGTATTGTGAGCAATTTTGGGTCCCATATCTCAGGAAGGATGTACTGGCCCTGGTATGGGTCCACAGGAGTTTTACGACATGATTCCAGAAATAAAAGGCTTAACATATGAGGAATGTTTGAGGATTGAGAGTTTAGAACGATGGGGGTGGGGGGGGGGGGAGGAAGGAAGGAAGGAAGGAGGTGTGTGTGGAATATAATTGAAACTTACAGAATACTGAATGACCTGGACAGAGTGGATGTTGGGAAGACGTTTCCATTGGTAGGATAGATGAGGACCTGATGACACAGCCTTAGCGTAAAGGGAAGATGTTTTAGAACGGAGTTAAGGAGAAACGTCTTCAGCCAGAGAGTGGGGAATCAATGGAATTCACTGCCACAGAAGGCTGTGGAGGCTAGTTACTGAGTATACATAAGACTGAAATAGGTTCTTGAGTATCAAGGGGATTAAAGGTTACAGGGAGAAAGCAGGAGAATGGGAATGGGAGGTTTATCAGCCATGATTGAATGGTGGAGCAGACTTGATGGGCCAAATGGCCAAATTTCTATGTCTTATGGTCTAAAGTCTATGTTAGACTCAACATTTTAACTCTGTTTCCCTCTCCATAGATTCTGCCAAATTTGGTGAGTCTCTTCAGCATTTTCTGTTTACATTTCAGCACAAAGTTTGATATTCTCTTTCCCGCTGTCCCTATCAAAAGCTCCCAGGGTAGGTAGAATGTGGCTTGGATTCAGAGTAAAGGTCTCTCTGTGCTCAACACTCTATCAGGGCAGGGACATTGCAGAAAAGGGAGTTAGTTGAGAAAAAACAAAAAAGATTAAGATATCAAAACTCCTAGTTTAAAAGTATGATTCTACAGCAGATTCTGGTGATAAATTCCCTAAAAACTCAAGAAATGGTGCTGGGTCCACTACTTTTCGTGATTTATGTGAATGAATTGGATGTGTACATATAAGGTATGGTTAGTAAGTTTGCAGATGACACCAAAATTGGAGGTGTAGTGGACAGTGAAGAAGGTTACCTCAGATTACAACAGGATCCTGACCAGATGGGCCAATGGGCTAAGGAGTAGCAGATGGAGTTTAATTTTGATAAATGCGAGGTGCTGCACTTTGGAAAGGCAAATCAGAGCAGGACTTATACACTTTGTGGTAAGGTCCTGGGGAGTGTTGCTGAACAATGAGATTTCGGAGTGCAGGTTCATACTTTCTTGAAAGTAGAGTCGCAGGTAGATAGGATAGTGAAGAAGGCATTTGATATGCTTCCCTTTATTGGTCAGAGTATTGAGTATAGGAGTTGGAGGTTATGCTGCGACTATACAGGACATTGGTTAGGCCACTTTTGGAATATTGCGTGCAATTCAGGATGTTGTGAAACTTGAAAGGGTTCAGAAAAGATTTCCAAGGATGTTGCCAGGGTTGGAGCTATAGGGAGAGGCTGAATAGGCTGGGGTTGTTTTCCTGGAATGTCAGAGGCTTAGGAGTGACCTTCTAGAGGTTTATAAAATCATGATGGGCATGGATAGGATAAATAGACAAGGTCTTTTCCAATGGATGGGGAGTCCAGAACTAGAGGGCATAGGTTTAGAGTGAGAGGGAAAAGCTGTAAAAGGGATCTCGGGGCAACGTTTTTACGCGGAGAGTGGTGTGTGTATGGAATGAGCTGCCTGAGGAAGTGGTGGAGACTGGTACAATTTTAGTATTTAAAAGGCATCTGGATTGGTATATGAACAGGAAGGATTTAAAGGGATATGGGCCAAGTGCTGGCAAATGGGCCTATATTAGATTAGGATAATTGGTTGGCATGGACGAGTTGGACGGACAGGACTGTTTCTGTGCTGTACAAGACTGTGACTGTAAATGGTATGACACTTCATTATTATTTGAAATTTATGAATTGTACATCAGGAATAGGGAAGATTGTTTGAAATCAAACTCCCTGTTCCTTCCTCACTTCACTTCAATCTGCCCGGAGGTCAGTTAAAACGTGTCATCCATAAGTCAGATAAGCCCTACCACTTCCCCATCTTTTTCTTCCTTGCCTGTTCAAGTTATTTCAATCAACCTGTTTGAACATGTTATGCTACAAATCCAGGGCAAGAGGGACTTAGACCTGTGCCTCCTGTTCAGAGGTAGAGATGCTACCACAGCATCACAATAGCCTGTATCTCCTTGACTATTATATCCTGGCTGCGCATGGGTCATAACCAACATCAATCAGCTCTCACTGCTTTACAGTCTTAAACCTCTGCCCTCTGAAGATTATAGAAATGCAAACAGTTGTGGACAGATTATTTAAAAAGCTAATGACACATTGGCCAATATTCCAAGGAGTGCAAGTTTTGTTACAGCTGTAAAATGCTCTCACTAGACTGTGTGTTTGGAGTATTTGCCTTCTGCTCTCTACCTTGAAGCAGGTGCGGTGCTGAGTCACTAGACTCACGTGTTTTAATAAAAGGACTGTTTGCAAGACAAGGTTAAAATTCTGTTGAGTTTGGAGACTCAATGGATAATTTAATTGAGTTTTAAGACAATTTAAGAAATTGCTGAAATGAAAAAGAGAGAAATTGTTCCCTTTCTTGAGAGAAGTCCAGAAAAAGAAAACATAACCTTGAAATTTGACTTTGGCCATTCAGTGATGATATCAGGAAGCCTTTCTTCATATAAAGAGCTGTGGAAATCTGAAATCTTCTCCCCCAAAAAGCAGTTGAAGTTGGGAATTAATTATCAATATCAAAACTTAAATCAAAAAAGGTATCATAGATGATGAAACTAAAACAGATATAATTAAGGTATATATCAGCTCTGATTAAACTGAATGGCAAAGACGCAGAAGATTGAAATTCCTCCTCCCGTCTGAAAGAGTAGGATGCTTATTTGAACTGTTGCTGGTTTAATTAAACATTTTTGCTTTCAACAGGATGTGTTTTATGATGATTTGGCAGTGGAGTTTAATATAGAGGCTCCAAATGGTGTGGTTATGGAGGGTTATCTGTATAAACGAGCTAGCAACGCCTTCAAAACTTGGAACAGGTACTGTAAATATCTTCTACTTGTAGTTTAAAATGTGTGCAAAGATGCATCAACTGTCTACTGCAAAGGGTGAGGCCTCAAAATGCTGGTTCTGCTCCCATCACTCAAAACTCCTTTCTCGCCATTGTGTTAGACAGGCTTTTATGATTCAGCGGAACTTGCGAAATTTCTCAGCACTGTATCCTTTTGTTTATTTTACCTTTCCTATCAGTGTTCTCTAAACTTTCTTCTTTCTGGTTCTTTTCTCCAGAAGTGACTGTCGGGTGATCTAGTGGAGGCTATATTTTTTTTAAAAATGAGGATAGATAGAGTAGGCACAGAGAAGATACTAAATTTGTTAGGGAGAGCAAAACTAGAATCCACAAAATGTAGACAGTATTCAATAAATCTAATAGGGAATTCAGGAGAAATGTTAATACTCATTTGGATTATTCTCAGTGCCACATGTTAGTGAAAGTTGGAATAGGAGGACAGGGCAGATGAATGCATGGCTGAGGAGCTGGTGCAGGGGCAAGGATTCAGATTTTTGGATCCTTGAGATCCCTTCTGGGGAAGAGATGACCTGTACAAGGACAGGTTGCACCTGAACTAAAGGGGGAAACCAATATCCCGTCGGGAAAGTTTGCTCGTACTGTTTGGGAGGGTTTAAATAAGTCTGCTGGGGGGGTGGGACCCTAAGCAGTAGTGAGAGAAGAAAGAAGGTTGAGGCTGGTACAGAGTTTAAGGGGAGCAAGCTAAACAGATGAGGCAGGCAGGAGCACAGTAGAAGCGAGATAAGACTGATGAACTAAACTGCATTTATTTCAATGCAAGATGCCTGACAGGTAAGGCAGATGAATGCAGGGCATGAATGGGAACATGGGAATAGAATATCACAGCTATGACAGAAAAGTGGCTGAGGGAAAGACAAGACTGGTAGCTCAATGTTCTGGGCTATAGATGTTAATAGGATAGAAAGGGAAGCAAGAGAAGAGGAGGAGTGGTGTTTTTGACTAGGGAAAACATCGCAGCAGTACTTAAGAGAGAATTATTCCTAAGGGAAGCTATATGCGTGGAATTGAGAAATAAGAGAATGATCACCTTGATAGTCAGTCAGTGAGAAATTGAGGAAGCAAATTGAGCAAACAAATATTGGAGATCTCCAATATCAGTAAGAATAACAGGATTGTATTAAGACAACACCAGGTTAGAGTCAACACTGTGGTGTTGGAAAAGCACAGCAGGTCAGGCAGCATCTGAGGAACAGGAGAATCGATGTTTCAGGCAAAAGCCCTTCATCAGGATAATGCATCAGGATGATGCTGGATGATTACAGATATTGAGGCTCTGGTCAAGAAAAAGGCGGCATTCATCAGGTATAGACAACTGGGATCTGGTGAATCCTTTGGAGTGTAGGGGGAATAGGAACACACTTAAGAGGGAAATCAGGAAGGCAAAAAGAGGACATGAGATAGCATTGGCAGATAAGATGAAGGAGAATCCAAAGACAGTCTACAAGTACATTAAGGACACAAGGGCAACTAGGGAGAGAATAGGGCTCCTTAATTAATAAGGCTCGGGATGGTGAGATACTAAATGAATATTTTGCCTGAGTATTTACTGTGAGGAAAGACACAGAAGCTAGGGAACTTGGGGAAATAAATAGTGATGTTTTGAAAAGAGTCCATATTACAGAAGAGGTGGTGCTGGAGGTCTTAATGCATAAAGGTAGATAAATCCCCAGGTCCTGATCAGAGGTATTCCAGGACATTGTGGGAAGCTAAGGAAGAAATTGCAGGATCTCTAGCCAAGTTATTTCTATCATCTACGGCCACGGGTGAGGTGCTGGAATACAGGAGAGTGGCTCATATTGTGCCTTTACTTAAGAAAAGCTTCAAGGAAAAGCCAAGGAAGTATACGCTGATGAGCCTGATTTCGGTTGAAGTTGTTGTAAGTTGTTGAAGAAGATTCTGAGAGACAGGACTTACTTGCATTCGGAAAGGCATTGATTAAAGGCATTGTCCATGGGAAATCATGTCTCTCAAACTGGAATAAATGTTTCAAAGAGGTGACCAAAAAGATAGATGAAGACACAGCGGTCGACATCTACGTGGACTTTAGCAAGGCCTTTGACAAGGTTCCACCTGGTAGACTGTTAGTAAAGTTAGGTCCAGGTACAGCTAGCCAATTGGATACAAAATTGGTTTGATGGTAGGAGACAGAGTGGTGGTTTAGGGTAGTGTTCAGACTAAAGGCTTGTGACCAACGGTGTGCCACAGAGATCGATGCTGGGTCCACTGTTGTTTGTCATTTATGTAAACAATTTGGATTAGAATACAGGAAGCATAATAACTAAGTTTGTAGATGATGGTACTATAATGGACAATGAGGAAGGTTATCGAAGAGTACTGACATCTTGATTAGCTGGGGCAGTGGTCCAAGGAGTGGCAGATAGAATTTAATTTAGATAAAAGTAATGTATTGCATTTTGATCAGACAAATTGATGCACAATTAATGGTTGGGCCCTGGATAGTGTTGTCGAACAGAGAGACCTAGGGGTTCAGACACATAGTTCCTTGAAACATCACAGGTAGAAGGCTGGTGAAGAAAGCGTTTAGCACATTTGCTTTCACTGGTCAGAACATTAGATACAGGAGTTCGAGTATCATGTTGCGGTTGTACAATACATTGGTGAGGCCATCTTTGGAGTACTGCATACAGTTCTGGTTGCCCTGCTATAAGAAGAATCTTCTTAAACTGAAAAAAGGTGCTGAGAATATTAACAAGGATGTTACTGATACTGGAGGGTTTGAACTTTAAGGAGAGGCTGGCTAAGCTGGGAATTTCTCCCCTAGAATTTGGGAGGCTAAAGGGTGACCTTATAGAGGATTATAAAATCATTACAGGCATAGTTGGGTGAATAGCCAAGGTCTATTCAGAACAGGCCCTTCGGCCCTCGATGTTGTACCAACCTGTGAACTATTCTAAGCTCATCCCCCTACACTATCCCATCATCATCCATGTGCTTATCTAAGGATTGTTTAAATCTCCCTAATGTGGCTGAGTTAACTACATTGGCAGTTCGGGCATTCCACACCCTTACCACTCTCTGAGTAAAGAACCTGCATCTGATATCTGTCTTAAATCTATCACCCCACAATTTGTAGCAATATCCCTTCATACAAACTGACATCATCATCCTTGGAAAACGACTTCCACTGTCTACCCTATCTAATCATATGATCATCTTGTATGTCTCTATCAAATCCCCTCTTAGCCTTCTTCTTTCCAATCAGAACAGACTCGAGTCACTCGGCCTTTCCTCATAAGACCTTCCCTCCAGACCAAGCAACATCCAGGTTCAAATCAATAATTATCACTGTCCCTTAATCATTCTACTTAGACTGATTTCTTCTATCAGAGTGTTGAGAATCTTTAGAATTCCCTACCCCAAAGAACCGTATATGCTGAGTCATTGATTATGTCCAAGGCTATGATAGATTCTTAAACTGTAGTGGTATGAAGGGTTGTAAGAGAACAGACAGGAAAATGGGGTTCAGGCCAGACCAGATTGGCCAGGAATCTAGAGAAGGCAATTCAAAGAACTGAAGAAGTAAACCAGCAGTGGCTACACAAGGTCCTTCAAACCCAATGGCAAGAAATACACTCCAACAGCAACATCATCTTCAAAGACAATTAATCCAGCATCAAGGTATTTACTATTCCAAATCAGCTACGTTGGGCAAGATATGACATTGTTCTGTTCTATATACACAGACGGTGGTTTTCCATTCAAAACAATCAGCTGGTCTATCAGAAGAAGCTCAAGGTGAGTTGGGTTGCTTGTCAGCTTATTACTATGAGGTAGCTTACTTGCATCTCCTTCATTTCTAAATCATAAACCAACTCCAGGGATATTACCTGGACCAAACTGCTCTAACACTTTCTCAAATTAAGATCACACAACGCCAGGTTATAGTCCAGCAGGTTTATTTGGAATCACCAGCTTTCAGAGCGCTGCTCTGCTGCCTGATGAAGAAGCAGTACTCTAAAAGCTGGTTCTTCCAAATAAACCTGTTGAACTATAACCTGGTGTTGTGTGATTTTTAACTTTGAGAAAGTGAGGACTGCAGGGGCTAAAGATCAGAGTCGAAAGGTGTGGTGCTGGAAAAGTACAGCAGGTCAGGTAGCATCCAAGGAGCAGGAGAGTCAACGTTTCAGGCATAAGCTCAATTCCTGATGAAGAGCTCATACTTGAAACATCACTTCTCCTGCTCCTCAGATGCAGTCTGAGTGGCTGTGCTTTTCCAGCACCACACTTTTCGAATCTGATTTTTAACTTTGTCCACCCCAATCCGGCACCTCCACATCATGACTAGATGAGTGTGCAAGTGAAGTTAAAAGTTGCTTTTATGCAACACCTTCGCCACCTGAGAACATTCCATAGTTTTTTTGATAGCTGCTAAAGTATTTGAAATGTTATAATGTAGGCAATTTTGCAGCTAATTTGCACACCACTAGTACCCACCATTAGCAACAATAACTGGAGTGATGTTGATTGAGGAATAAATATTGGCCAGAGAATTTCTTTCTTTTGATTAGATTAGATTACTTACAGTGAGGAAACAGGCCCTTCAGCTCAACAAGTCCACACCGACCCGCCAAAGCGCAACCCACCCAGACCCATTTACCCCTTTACCTAACACTATGGGCAATTTAGCATGGCCAATTCACCCTAACCTGCACATTTTTGGACTGTGGGAGGAAGCCGGAGCACCCGGAGGAAACCCACGCGGACACGAGGAGAATGTGCAAAATGAGATCTTTTAAGTTTAGCCAAGAGGGCAAAGAGGCACTGTTTAATTGTCAAATCAGAAATAAAGCTCTTCTAACTATGTAGCATTCTCGGTTTGAAAACATATCTACTGCAGAGAAGTGCTTTCCACAGAACTACATCAAACACATAAAGTTTAAAGGAGGTAGTTTAGGTTCAATATCAGGCAACACAAAATTGTTGGATCATGTGAACCAATGGTCAATTTCTCTTCTATAGATTCTAGGTGATTGCATGAATGAGTTAATTTGTGTTCATGAGAAAGTGCAGATGTGGTGATGTTCCTGGCCAGCAAAACCACGGCCCAGAGTAATACGTTGGGGACTTGGGTTTAAGATACACCAAGACATCTAGTAAAATTTAAAATCACTTAATTCTAGAATTGAAAGAGAGTCTATTACCAATTATCATTGATTTGGTAGGATGGCAAATTAATAAACCAGATCAGCGAGTTTGACTTTTAATAATTCTTGGAAGAATCTAGAAAACCACTGAGATTGAGGTTAAGTGTCAGCCTTGCCTGAAGTGCCCACAAACCGTGAAAAAAGAAACTTAAACTTCACAGAGAATGGAAGATATCTTGAAACTGTGAATTGTAGACTTTGCTAACCAGTTGAAAGAAGCTGTAAATTCAATTCGTTATCTTCAATGATACAGGATAATCTAACGGTTGTGGTGGAAGACCTCCGACTGTGTACAATCAAGTCTGGTACAGACACTGAGAGACGATTCTGCTTTGAAGTAGTCTCCCCATCAAAGTGAGTGTGAATTGCCAATGCCTGTCAAATCTTTTAATGTTGATCAGAGAATAATTAACTAACAACTATTAACCATTCCTTACTCTAATCTATCTGATACCTTCCCTTCTATAATATGAATCTGATATAACTCCCAGTTAAGATTTATAAACAAGACTTTTCTTTCCTGATGAAGGGCTTATGCTCGAAACGTCGAATTCTCTATTCCTGAGATGCTGCCTAACCTGCTGTGCTTTGACCAGCAACACATTTGCAGCTGTGATCTCCAGCATCTGCAGACCTCATTTTTTATCTCAAAACCCGGCAACTTTCGCTCTTCTGTTCGGATCTTCCTGTGTCTTTTCTTCTTCTTAGGAATTTCTGCGTTACAGGTTACTGATCGAAAAGGTACCTTTTTAAGACAGCTATTTTTTCAGGCAGTCTGTTTACATGCTGGTAGCTTGGCAGTTCTCCTCCCAACAGTTCAATTTTCCCCAATCTTATACCCCAAAGCATTGGATTGCATCATTGGCTGTTAAGATTTTCAATATAATCAATTCAAACTGGATTAGAGTTTGATATTTTTGGGGTATAATTTAAACAGATTGGCTGAATTCAAATTAGTTTTTGTCTCCAGGCAAGGATCTAATTGAGTTGTTCGACCAAGTGTTACATTGTTGCCTTATTGAGAACACTTGGTGCCGTGTCCGGTAGTTTGGCTGCTTTTAACTTTCTTAAAGTACACGCACATCTTCATAACATGATCCACTACCTAATTTTCTTTGAATGAGTGCAATACAGTTGACCATATTGTCAATTCAAGTCAAACATATTTCGTACAGAATTATATTTTATTTTGCTCAAAAACTGCATGAATCCATGTCAGATTCTGTAAATTCCTCTTTTAGAAATAGAATCAGTCTGAACATTGAGGCACAGATAGCCTCACACTGGGCAGCTCACACCTTCATACATTATCTGAGACGACATGGCACCTATTATTAAAGTTAACCTGAGAATGTAACTTTTAAAAGAAGTTCTGGGATTTATATATGAAAGAATTGAAACCAACACGGTCATTCTAAAGGATGAGAGACTTAACAAACAATCCAGGCCTTTTTCAATATATAATTTCAGTTACATCACACTGTAAACTTTTGCTATAAATTATGTGTCTTATGATCTTATACTCCACAACCACCTGATGAAGGAGCAATGCTCCGAAAGCTAGTGCTTCTAAATGAACCTGTTGGACTATAACCTGGTGTTGGTGATTTTTACCCTTATACACCCCAGTACAACACTGGCACCTCCAAATCATATTTCCTGTGCTTTCATGCTGCAGTGTTTCAGAATGATCGACAAACTCACTGGTGGAAGGTCCCACTATTTCACACTGCGATTTTCCACTGCATATCGAGTCATACAAATTTCTCTTTGTCTCCAATATATTTTAAACTTTCTCTATAAATTTAACCGTTCCTGCAGGTGAACATTCTTTCACAGAGGTTTTGATCTTGATGTTCACTCTTAGCTTACCTTTGATTTCATGTTACAGTGAGTAAAACTCTGCTCTGATTTGTTGCCCTGTCACATGCATACATGAATTCAGCTAAAACAATTTGGTTTATCGTGGGCATCTTTTGATTGTACTTACTGTTCTGTCATTGGGAGTGACTGAAAGCTTCACCCCAACCAATGTTTCAGGTTATCCAAATTTGTGTTACCACGATTTCCCTGTACTATTGAACTAGTAAACCGGAAACCATGATTTCAAATTGATGTTTAAAGATATCTGAATTCAATTTAACACATCTGAAAATAAAAGGCTGTACCAGTAAAAGTGACCACAATCTATCAGATAGTCATGAAACCCTAAACAGTTCATAATGTCCATTGTTATCCTTACCCACTCTGGTCTGGCCGCTCGCAGCCTATTGCCTCTTGTGTTTAGTGAGAGTCAGTGTTTGTAGAACCATACAAGAAACGGACAATAAATATGCACCTTACCAATTAGCCTCACATCCCATAATAACTAAACAGCAATCAGAGCCTCAAACTCCATGAAGGGCAATGTTTGACTGAAATATAATTCATGTTTCCCTTCACACATACACAACGAGTGCTGCTGTCAGAACACTGTTTTAAATAGTAGACGTTTTAACATTTACAAGACTTGCAGCCTTGATGCAAGTTCCCTGTTCTTAAGCTATCCTTATGTTCCCTTGCAGGAGCTGCATGCTTCAGGCTGATTCTGAGAAACACCAGCAAACCTGGATCCTGGCGGTACAATCAAGCATTGCAACAGCCTTTAATGAGAGGCGAGAGGACAATTATTCGGTACAAAATAAATTCATTGAAACTTCGCAATTACAAGTTCCATGCACATACACTCACAGGCGTTTGGATTCCATGTATGCTGACACTCAAGAGGTATGGTTCCAACATATTAGCTGTCACTAGGATACTGGTCCCGTACGCTCTTTCACTGGAATATGGTTGCACGCACACTGACTCACTGGAATTTGGATTCTACACACAATGACTCTCACAGGAATATGAGCTCCCCGCACACTGAAACTCACCAGGAAACTCTCTCAATGATAAATAATTATGCAGCCATTAATTCTCACTTGGTAATGTTCACAAATACTGATTCTCAATGGCAGGTGTGGGGGCAAAGCCACTACAGTTTTCCATTATGTTAACAAAATGGACTTCTTTCATTTCTGACACTGCAGACTGTAAAATATTCAATAGCTCATCACAGCCGAAGTGAATGCCTGACATCACAGAGCCATATATTTCCAGAGTGACTAATGGACTGTGATCAGGAACAGGAACCCAGCTGATTTTTACACTTCTCTAAACAAGAAGTTAGTCATGGTCCCTTGATTACCCTCCTCCAAATTGAAATCAAGGACTAGAATGTGGGTGGAATTTGGTTTGTGTGGTTCAATGCCCGTAACTTTTTCCAGAGAAACTGTTCAGCATCCTTCCTGAAAATTATCCTGGCTCTGCTCAGCTATGGACTACATTTTTTAAAGCATTTCTCATTGTTATCTATATTTGTTAGAGTTCAGCTTGGTGTCTTTTCAGAAATTGGAAAGGACTTCGTCTATGTCTACAGGAGTTTTGGATTTCTCAGACGAAGCAAGACCCGGAAAGGAAAAGGGTCTGGAGCAGGTGCAAGCTATCCCAGGGAATGCCCAGTGCTGTGATTGCAATGAACACCTGCCAGAATGGGCCAGCATCAATCTTGGCATCACCCTCTGCATAGAATGTTCTGGAATTCACAGGTGAAGGGCAAGAGTCAGGCACATTTGCCAACTCACCCAAATTTTAATTTGGTGTAGTCGCTGAATGCACCCTTTGAGGTGACTAAAGTATTGAATAGAACAAAGTATGATATTAGATATAGAGGCTTTCAGAAGTAGTTGGCGAAGTTCTTGAACAGTTTGAACTAGTTATACATGAAACTCTTAATAAAGGCAAATTATTGGCAAGGATTAAACAACACAGGCGGCATGGTGGTTCAGTGGTTAGAGTGGAGTGTGATGCTGGAAAAGCACAGCAGATCAGGCAGCACCTGAGGAGCAGGAGAGTCGACGTTTCGGGAAAAAGCCCTTCATCGGGAATGAGGCTTGTGAGCTTGGGGTAGAAAAATAAATGAGAGGGGAGTGGGGTTGGGAGGAAGTTGCTGAGAGTGCGATAGGTAGATGGAGGGTGGGGGGTTGATGGTGACAGGTTGGAGAGGAGGGTGGAGCAGATAGGTGGGAAGATGGACAGGTAGGACAGGTCATGAGGGCAGTGCCAAGTTGGAAGGTTGAATCTGGGATATGGTGGGGGGAGGGGAAATGAGGAAACTGGTGAAATCCACATTGATGCCATGGTGTTAGAAGGCGGAAGATGAGGCAATCTTCCTCCAGGAATCGGGTGGTTAGGGAGAGTCGATTAGCACTGCTACCTCATAGCGCCAGGGACCCAGGTTTGATTCCCACCTCAGGCGACTGTATGTGTGGAGTTTGCACATTCTCCCCGTGGGTTTCCTCCTACAGTCCAAACATGTACAAGTCAGGTGAACTGGCCATGAGAAATGCTCATACTGTGCAGGGATGTGTATTTTAAGTGCATTAGTCAGGGGAAATGTTAAGTAATAGGGGAATGGGTGTGGGTGGGATAATCTTCGGAGGGTCGGTATGGACGTGTTGGGACGAAGGGTGTGTTTCCACACTGTAGGGATTCTATTCTAATACTGATTACAGAACGAGTAAGTAATCCAGTGTTTTCAGTTATTTTCTTTCAAAACCCTTGTTACTTTAGCCCAGAGATTCATATTCATAACCTTTTCAGATTTTATTCTCTTGTGGTTACCTATTAATGGGATTGTAAACTCTGAACTTTTGAGCTGAATGCTGGGAGCAAGTAACAAATCTAAGTATTCGAAATAAGCCCAGCACTGATCTTGAGGTACTTCTTGTAAGAATGTCAGGAGTGGGATGAAGCTGTAACTGTCAGAAAAGAGGCTAAAGACATGACAACTGGAAGTGTGTACTGAGCAAGAGAGAACTAATTTTGGTTCTCTTACTTCTGTCAGGAGTCTGGGAGTCCATTTTTCCAAAGTCCGATCACTGACTCTTGATTCCTGGGAGCCTGAATTGTTAAAGGTCAGTACTTTCCAGAATTAATATAGTTTAAATTATATAATATGGGATTTCCTACATTTAGAACATAGAACAAAAAAGCACAGAACAGGCCCTTCGGCCCTCGATGTTGCACCAACCCGTGACCTTGGACTTCTACATCTGAATTCCCCTTTACTTTTCCTATGCCCCCCTCTTTCTCTCTCTGCTTTTCCTCCCTTCCTCTCACCTTTATCCCACATTCATCGTTTTGTCCCCTCCCTTTGCTTCACCTTTCCCTTCCTTTTACTCCCCCCATTCTTCTTTGCTTCCCCCTTCACTCTTTGTTCTATATCTTCCCTCCCCTGTCTTTCCCAACGACTCCTATTTCTTTTCCCTTTTCCTTTCCTGTTCTATTTCCCATCTCCACCACACTTTGTCAGGCTCTCCTCCTTTTCTTCCCAACTCTCCTCCCAGGTTATTTTCCCTGAAGCCCTATCCATATCTGATTTTAACCCCCACCTCTGTTCCACCCACTCACTCATCTCCATTTCTCACTGTTCATTGTGTCCCACTCCCCTGGCCCTCAACCTGTGTTTACTCATCCTTCATCGCTGAGCTTTCACTACTACCCCAACCCTGCTTTGATTTTCCCATCACTCTGTCATCCCTTTCACTCTATGTTTCTCTCGCAAACAGCTGATGTGTGAGTTGGGGAACTCTACCATTAATCGGATCTATGAAGCTCGAATTGAAGAGATGACAGTGAAAAAGCCTCACTCTGGATCTCCTCGGTAAGGATTATATTTTGAGGATAACATCTGTCTTAAAATTGCAAAGGTCTTTTTCTACCATGATCTTGAAAGTTGATAAAAGGCATAGTGAATAACAGCCTTGTTCACTACTCTCCTTCCTTAGACAGGAGAAAGAAGCCTGGATTCGGGCCAAGTATGTGGAGAAGAAATTTATCCACAAACTTCCAGAAAGTGGCATCAGACTTCGAAGGTGCAGCTTGAAGCGAAATCAGCGTACCAACACTCTGGAGAAAGCCCAAAAACCTGAAAAACCACCAAAACCTTTCCTGAAGCCAAGAGGGAAAACCTTGTCCTCGAACTCAGGTAAGATTGAAATTTCCTTTCACTTAAATACCATCGACCACAGGTCATTACCATTTGCTGTGCAAAGGTGGCTCAAGTGGTTAGTGCTGCTGCCTCACAGCGCCAGGGACTCAGGGTCAATTCCAGCCTCGGGCAGCTGTCTGTGTGGTGTTTGCTCATTCTTCCCATGTCAGTGTGATTTTCCTCCATGTGCTCCAGTTTCTTCCCACAGTCCAAAGATGTGCGGGTTAGGGTGGATTGGCTGTGCTAAATTGTCCCATAGTGTCCAGGGATGTACAGATGAGGATGGATTGGCCATGGGAAATTGTCCCATAGCATTCAGGGATGTGTAGATGCATTAGGCAGGGATAAAAGGGTTGGGGAATGGGAATGGGTCTGGGTGGGATACTCTTCGGAGGGTCAGTGCAGAGATGTTGGGCTGAACAGCCTGTTTCCACACTGTAGGGATTCTATGAACAGTACTTCTGAAAATAGTTCTTCCTCACATACACCAATATCTCGTCAAAAAACTAAAATTGATGTCCTATAGGGCTTGCATCATCAATTAATAGGAATGGAAACGTGGGATGATCTTGTTTTTCTCAATCAGGTCCATCCTCAGCCCCTTTGCTTTTAGAAGAGCTCTAGGTTTTCCAACCTTATTTTGTAACTAGAATCTGTTATGGACCAGGACAGACCCCCCTCAAAATATTTCAACAAAGTAGCCTGGACACTAACTTTGAAGCAGATTTATAGTAGATATTCCAGAAGAGATGCAGTTGGCCAACAACTCAGTTCTGAACAAAACAGAATTTATTTGCGATACTACCGAATGAAACACAAACAAAAGAGAACAGACAATAGAGTAACTTAGCCTATCGGAAAACCCAACAGAGTATCCCCACTTAATGATGCTGTTCCAAATTCCTGCAACAATCCCCATAAACACCCCCTTGGCAATTAAGGTAAAATCAAACCCAGGAGCAATGTCAGAGAGGGGGAGGATCAGCATGGAGCTGCTTCTTTGGGTCTAGCAGCTTCACCATTGACTGCTCGCTAAAACTAAACCAGAGAAAAGCTGAGCTTGGAGAACAGGCCACTCCACTTTCATTGTACAAGTTCTTCTTTAAACTTGAAAGCCCTTTTCCTGAGGCAGTATCAATTAGCTATAATCAAATTGGCCCTAAAACCCTTCAAACCTAGATCTCTCAGAGCCTGTGTCTTTACAACACTCTGAAAACAGAAACCAAAGATAACATTACCTTGTTAAAGGAGCAGCAGCATCACATCTCCCCACTTAAAAAAAATGAACCATCAATATCCAAACATAGCTTCATGTTAAAACCCCTTTATCTTAAATAATTAGTATACCACAACAACCATATAAATTACATTGACAATAGTCGTGCAAGTATGCCCTGCTACACTCTGTTTCAGTCTGTCGTATTCCTGCCATCGAACACCTCTGTTTCTCATTTGAGACTCGAAAAGGCATCAGCAACTGTGTTTTCTTGTCCAGCCACATGCACAATTTTGGCCAGCATGCTCCATCTAAACAGTCTGATGTTTTTGTCCTTCAATTTCTCCACAAACTTCAGTGGATTCTGATCAGTGTATATGATTGTCTCAGATACATTACTGGGAACATAAACATTGAAATGTTGTGATGTTAACACCAAGTTCAAAGTCTCATAGAGCCATAGAGATGTATAGCACAGAAATAGACCCTTTGATCCACCTCATCCATGCCGACCAGCTATCCCAACCCACTCTAGTCCCATTTGCCAGCATATGGTGCACATCCCGCCAAACCCTTCCTATTCATATACCCATCCAGATGCCTTTTAAATGTTGTCATTGTACCAGCCTCCACCACTTCCTCTGGCAGCTCATTCCATATACGTACCACCCTCTGTGTGAAAAAGTTGCCCCTTAGGTCTCTTTTATATCTTGCCCCTCTCACCCTAAACCTATGCTCTCTAGGTCTGGACTCCCCCACCCCAGGGAAAGAGACTTTGTCTATTTACCCTATCCATGCCCCTTATGATTTTATAGACCTCTAAAAGGTCACCCCTCAGCCTCCGATGCTCCAGGGAAAACAGCCCCAGCCTGTTCAGCCTCTCCCGATAGCTCAAATCCTCCAACCCTGGCAACATCCTTGTAAATCTTTTCTGACTCCTTCTCACCTGTCAAATATTTATGCTGATTAATGTTCAATTTCCTTGAGAAATAACTGACAGGTCTTTCTATTTCTCATATCTTTTTGCAAGAACACAGCACAGACACTCGCATCACTTGCGTCGATAATCGCCTTAAATGACTTTGCATAATTAGCTGTGGCTAATACCAGGGCAGTAGTTAACACAGCTTTCAGGTTGTCAAATGCCTTCTGACAGTCCGCTGTCCATGAAACTTCTTGACTTTCTTTCGCAATTTGGTGAGTGGAGCAGCCACACTGCTAAAATTTGGGATGAATTTTCGATAAAACCCACCCAATCCCAGGATTGCCTTTTCATAGAACATAGAACATAGAAAAATACAGCGCAGTACAGGCCCTTCGGCCCTCGATGTTGCGCCGACCAAATCCTACCTAACCTACACTAGCCCAATAACTTCCATATGCCTATCCAATGCCTGCTTAAATGACCATAAAGAGGGAGAGTTCACCACTGCTACTGGCAGGGCATTCCATGAACTCACAACCCGCTGCGTAAAGAATCTACCCCTAACATCTGTCCTATACCTACCACCCCTTAATTTAAAGCTGTGTCCCCTAGTAACAGCTGACTCCATTAGCGGTAAAAGGTTCTCAGTGTCTACCCTGTCTAAACCCCTAATCATCTTATACACCTCTATCAAATCTCCCCTGAACCTTCTTTTCTCCAATGAGAACAGGCCCAAGTGCCTCAGCCTTTCCTCATACGATCTTCCTACCATGCCAGGCAACATCCTGGTAAACCTCCTCTGCACTCGTTCCAATGCCTCCACATCCTTCCTATAGTATGGCGACCAAAACTGCACACAATACTCCAGATGAGGCCGCACCAGAGTCTTATACAACTGCAACATGACCTCAGGACTCCGGAACTCAATTCCTCTACCAATAAAGCCCAGTACACCATATGCCTTCCTCACAGCACTATTTACCTGGGTGGCAACTTTCAGAGATCTGTGTACATGGACACCAAGATCCCTCTGCTCATCCACACTACCAAGTAACCTACCATTAGCCCAGTAATCCATCTTCTTGTTACTCCTACCAAAGTGAATGACTTCACACTTAGCTACATTGAATTCCATCTGCCACCTTTCTGCCCAGCTCTGCAACCTATCTATATCCCGCTGTAACCTGCCACATCCTTCTTCACTGTCCACAACTCCACCAACCTTTGTGTCATCCGCAAACTTGCTCACCCAGCTTTCAAGCCCCTCCTCTAGATCATTTATAAAGATGACAAACAGCAACGGCCCCAAAACAGATCCCTGTGGTACCCCGCTAGTAACATCTACTGCTTTACCCTCATCCACCTCCTTAGTCACCTTCTCAAAGAACTCAATAAGGTTTGTCTGGCAATATTCCTTCAGGGGTACATATCTCCTCATCTTTCAACATCAAAAATTGAGAGGATCCTATATCTCTTAATACTGTAACCTCTTTACCTGCTGCTCCTGGCCTATATGAGTAAACTTTACCTTCGAAGGTATATGGTTTAAGAAGATCTGGCACTTCCTCCTTAATCAACCTCTGATCAAGTTGTACATTCTGGTCAGCTTTCTAGCCTCCACTGTGCTTTCCATTACCACTCTGACAAAATTCACTGGCTTATGCTGTTTTTCATACATCTGGCTTCCCAGTGCTTTTCCTAGCCCAGCAACATTGTGATTTCATGTGGCCTACTTTATTGCAGTGAAAACACCAGAGCTTTTTAACTTCTCTTTCCCCTTCAAGGGTTTTCTTTTGTACCCTGTGGTAAGTTAACCTTATGATCTTCACCGAGATCTACCTTTCTCTATCCATGTGAGGATTTCTCTTTGTCCCAGCGTCCAACCCTCACGGATTGAAATTGATTTTGGAAGCTAAACTTTGAATTATAGACCAACTCATAATCATCAGCCACTTCAGCTGCTAACTTTGCCGTTTTAACTCTCTGCTCTTCTGCATAAGTTCTCACTACTTCAGAAGTGAATTTTTGATCTCCTCCCAAATAATTGTCTCTATGAACATCATAGGTTTGCTCTATTTTAATGCCTTTATCCATTATTAAATTATTTGTTTGATTCTTTCAAACTCAATATCCTTAGTTTCCTGAAACATTTCTATAGGCTTCTGGCACAAGCTCACATGCACTTAAAAATGGCTTTCTTCACCTCCTCATACGGCCCAGATACATCCTCTGATAGTGATGTGAATACCTCACTAGTTCTACCTACAAGTTTTGTTTGGATTAACACAAGATGATTGGCCACCGCATTTGTTTAGCCAACTTTTCAAATGAGATGAAAAAGGCTTCCATATTCCCCTCATCAAGTTAGGCAAGGCTTGAATATCTTTAAACAGTTTCTCCCCTGCCCTTTGGCTACCATGGGTTTGCTCATCCTCACTCTCTTCCTCATTAAACTTCCCTTCAGCCTTCATCTCTATCCATTTCAGCTGAATTTCCTGTCTCAGTGCCAATTTCTGAAGTTCAAACTCCCTCTCTTTCTTCCTTTCTTCCCTCTCCTTTTCTCTCTCCTCTCTGTCTCTCTATCTGCTGTCCCTCTCTCTTTCTCTCTTTTTCTTTATGTTCTGCTAGAAGATTTGGGGTTCTTTTTCCATTTCCTCTGCTTTTAATCATAATTCAAACCATTATATTTCTGTTTCCTGTTCCTTGCCTCTAACTCAAGCTGCTTCATTTTCAATTGAATTTTAGCCATCTCGAAAGATTCTGATGGCTTTTCCAACAAATTTAAATGCTGAGCTATTGCTGTAATTATCTCTCCTTCCCACACAGAAGGAGGTAGCTCCAATCCCAGCTTGTCTGCTAATTTCAGCAATTGGCCTTATTCACTTTTTGTGAAACCCCTAAAGTCACTTCTTCCACCCCTAGAAATCTCTTACTGACTGAGAGAGCCATTGCTATCCCAAGTACTGTTTAAACCAACCAAAATGAACATGCAGAATAAAAGACACTCACACCTGCCACTCACTGCCTCTAAGTCCAACAACACGAATCCCAATTGGAACCATTGAACAAATCCCGGACAAGCCCTCCATCTGTTATGGACCAGGCCAGACCCCCTCAAAACATTTCAAGAAAGTAGCCTGGACACTAACTTTGCTAATTGTTTGAATCAGGTGTAGAGTAGATATTCCAGAAGAGATGCAGTTGACCCAACCACTCAGTTTTGAACAAAACAGAATTTATTTGCGATATTACTAAATGAAACACAAACAAAAGAGAACAGACAATAGAGTAATTTAGCCTATCTGAAAACCCAACAGAGTAACCCCACTTAATGATGCTGTTCCAAATTCCTGCAACAATCCCCATAAACACCCCCTTGGAAATTAAGGTAAAATCAAACCCAGAGTCTTCTAGGAGCGATGTCAGAGAGGGGGGGGATCAACATGGAGCTGCTTCTTTGGGTCTAGCAGCTTCACTACTGACTACTCACTAAAACCCCAAACCAAAGCAGAGAAAAGCTGGGATGGGAGAACTGGCCACTCCCCTTTCATTGTACAAGTGATTATTTCAAATCTTGAAAACCTTTTGCCTGAGGCAGTATCTGTTAGCTATAATCAAATTGGCCCTAATACCCTTCAAACCTAGCTCTCTCTGAATCTGTGTCTTTACAATCACTTTGAAAACAAAAACCAAAGATAACATTACCTTGTTAAAGGAGCGGCATCATCACAAATTCTTCATCCCTATAGTAATTCTGGTAAACCTCCTCTGTACCCTCTGCAGGACACTCATATCCTTCCTAAAGTCCAGTACCCAGAAATGGACACCATACTCTGGTTGCAGTCTCACCAGAGCTTCATATAGGTTAAGTGTAACTACCCTGTTTTCATCTTCAATGTCTCTATTTATGGTGTGACAAGATCCTAGAAAGTTAATTATTCTTTCAGTATGTCTTGCCACCTTCAAGATTAATATACATTAATTCCCAGATGTTTCTGGAACTGCGCTCTCTTTAGCACTGTATCTTTCAGTATATACTACCTCTCCCTAACCCTTCTGCCAAAATGCATCACCTCACATTTCTCTGTATTAAATTCAAATTACCAGTTGGGTAAAAAATGAGGTCTGCAGATGCTGGAGATCACAGTTGAAAATGTGTTGCTGGTTAAAGCACAGCAGGTCAGGCAGCATCTTGAATTTCCTATTCCTTGGATGCTGCCTGACCTGCTGTGCTTTAACCAGCAACACATTTTCAACTCAAATTACCAGTTGTCTATCTCTTCCAGTATGCCATGCCCTGTTACAGCTGTTTGATATCATCCATGTTATTTCCCACACCTCCAAGTTTGATATTATTTCTGATAATGGCAAAGCAACATGAACCTACAGGATCATGATATAAGATTGCACGACTAAAAGACAGAGCTAAATGAAGACCTCATGGAGATGACTACATGATGGACAATGGAAGTATCTTGCAAAACAACCAAGGAAGTATTAGATAATCTGTAGATACTCACATGGGTATGCTCTGTTAGCTCGGCATAATATGGAGACTTCATATCAATAAGACAGAATCCTTATCAGTTCAGCTCAGAAAAGCAAACTCTGGGGAAGAAAAATAAATTCAATACATTCTGGAAAATTACTTTAATGAACCTAATCAAAGCACTTCGCTTTCAACGATACTGTCAGTTTATAAACTGGATAGATCAACTAGATACTGTATAGATTACAGAACGGTAAATGCAGTCAGAAAATAAGATTTGTACTCATTCCCACTATTGGAAGACTGTATTAACAGGAAAAGATAGGGTAGAGATAAACTATTTCTAATGGTTAGGAATTCTAAAACTAGGGGGCACAGTCTCAGAATTAGGGTAAGCTATTCAGGAGAGATTTCTACACGTTCTTATACACAAAAGGTGATAGATGTTTGGAAGCCTTTTCCACAAATATCAGCAAATGCTTAAAATTGTTAATTTTAAGTCGGAGATAGATAATTTTTTTTGTTAAGCAAATGGTAGGAAGGAATATGGGCCAAAAGCAGATAAATGGAGTTAAGCCACTGATGAGCCATAATCTAATTAAATGTGGAACAGGCTCAAGGCCAAAGTAGCCTACTCATGTTCATGGGTTGGCAGTGCTGTGTTCCTTTCTGACATAAATGTAATGAGGTGGTACTGGCAAATGCCCTTAACATCAAACAGGAAGAAGATACCCACTTCTGTGACCCTACAAGGGTCACAAACAGTTTCAAGTAATGCCATTTGGATTAAAGAATGACCAAACTAAATTCCAAAGGCTAATGAATCAAGTCATAGCTGAAATTCATAATTGCACACCTATTTTGGCTTTGAGATATATAATAACATAGAACATAGAACATAGAAGGATACAGCGCAGTACAGGCCCTTCGGCCCTCGATGTTGCGCCGACCGAGTCCTACCTAACCTATACTAGCCCAATAACTTCCAAATGCCTATCCAATGCCCGCTTAAATGAACATAAAGAAGGAGAGTTCACCACTGATACGGGCAGGGCATTCCATGAACTCACAACCCGCTGTGTGAAGAATCTACCCCTAACATCTGTCCTATACCTACCACCCCTTAATTTAAAGCTATGTCCCCTAGTAACACCTGACTCCATTAGCGGTAAAAGGTTCTTAGTATCTACCCTATCTAAACCCCTAATCATCTTATACACTTCTATCAGATCTCCCCTAAACCTTCTCTTCTCCAATGAGAACAGCCCCAAGTGCCTCAGCCTTTCCTCATAAGATTTTCCTACCATTCCAGGCAACATCCTGGTAAACCTCCTCTGCACTCGTTCTAAAGCTTCCACATCCTTCCTATAGTATGGCGACCAAAACTGCACACAATACTCCAGATGAGGCCTCACCAGAGTCTTATACAACTGCAACATGACCTCAGGACTCCGGAACTCAATTCCTCTGCCAATAAAGCCCAGTACACCATATGCCTTCCTCACAGCACTATTTATCTGGGTGGCAACTTTCAGAGATCTGTGTACATGGACACCAAGATCCCTCTGCTCATCCACACTACCAAGTAGCCTACCATTAGCCCAGTAATCCATCATCTTGTTATTCCTACCAAAGTGAACGACTTCACACTTAGCTACATTGAATTCCATTTGCCACATTTCCGCCCAGCTCTGCAACTTATCTATATCCCGCTGTAACCTACCACTTCCTTCCTCACTATCCACAACTCCACCGACTTTCGTGTCATCCGCAAACTTGCTTACCCAGCTTTCAAGTCCTTCCTCTAGATCATTTATAAAGATAACAAAAAGCAATGGTCCCAAAACAGATCCTTGTGGTACACCGCTAGTAACTGCGCTCCAAGATGAACATAATCCATCAACTACTACCCTCTGTCTCTTTCCAGCCAGCCAATTCCTAATCCAAACCTCTAATGTATCCTCAATGTCATACCTCCGAAGTTTTAGCATTAGCCTACCATGGGGAACCTTATCGAACGCCTTACTAAAATCCATATACACAACATCTACTGCTTTACCCTCATCCACTTCCATAGTCACCTTCTCAAAGAACTCAATAAGGTTTGTGAGGCACGACCTGCCCTTCACAAAACCATGCTGGCTATCCCTGATCACGTTATTCCTACCCAGATGTTCATAAATCTTATCCCTTACCATTCTCTCTAAGACTTTGCCCACCACTGAAGTCAGACTCACTGGCCTATAGTTACTAGGGCTATCCCTACTCCCTTTCTTGAACAATGGGACCACATTCGCTATCCTCCAGTCCTCTGGTACTATTCCCGTTGACAATGACGACATAAAAATCCAGGCCAATGGCTCTGCTATCTCCTCCCTAGCTTCCCATAGGATCCTGGGGTAAATGCCATCAGGCCCAGGAGACTTATCTATATTCATCCTCTCCAATATTCCCAAAACCTCTTCCCTGCATATTTCCAGGGCATCCATTCTAATTATTTGTGATTCCATATTCACATCAGCAGTGTCCTGTTCCTGAGTGAATACTGATGAAAAGTACTGATTTAATGTCTCTCCAATCTCCTCCGCCTCCACACACAACTTCCCACTACTATCCTTGACTGGACCGATACCTACCCTAGTCATCCTTTTATTCTTGACATACCTATAGAAAGCCTTTGGGTTTTCCCTAATCCTACCAGCTAAAGACTTTTCATGTCCCCTTCTCGCTTTTCTTAGCTCCCTCTTTAGCTCCTTCCTGGCTACCTTATAACTCTCAATCGCCCCTACTGAACCTTCACGCCTCATCTTTACATATGCCGCCTTCTTCCCTTTCACAAGGGACTCCAATTCCTTACTAAACCACGGCTGCCTCACAAGGCCCTTTACACCATGCCTGACTGGTACATACCTATCGAGGACACACAGTAGCTGCTCCTTGAACAATCCCCACATCTCATTAGTGTTCTTCTCTTGAAGCCTGTTTTTCCAATCCACACAACCTAAGTCATGCCTCACTGCATCATAAATTCCCTGCCCCCAGCTATAGCTCTTGCCCTGCGGCGCACGATTATCCCTCTCCATCACTAAAGTAAAAGTCACCGAGTTGTGGTCACTGTCCCCGAAGTGCTCACCTACCTCCAAGTCTAACACCTGGCCTGGTTCATTACCTAGAACCAAATCCAATATAGCCTTCCCTCTTGTTGGCCTGTCGACATATTGTGTCAGGAAACCCTCCTGCACACATTGTACAAACACCGACCCATCTAATGAACTCGAGCTATAGCTCTCCCAGTCAATATCTGGGAAGTTAAAGTCCCCCATAACAACCACCCTGCTACCTTCACTCTTTTCCTGAATCATCCTCGCAATATTATCCTCTACTTCTCTAGGACTATTAGGAGGCCTGTAGAAAACACCTAACAGGGTGACCTCACCTTTCCTATTTCTAACCTCAGCCCAAACTACCTCAGATGGCAAGTCCTCTTCCATCGTCCATTCCACTGCTGTGATACTGTCTTTGACAAGTAATGCCACGCCTCCCCCTTTTTTACCCCCATGTCTGATCCTACTAAAACATTTGAACCCTGGAACGTGCAACAGCCATTCTTGTCCCTGTTCTACCCACGTCTCTGTAATGGCCACAACATCGAAGTCCCAGGTACCAACCCACGCTGCAAGTTCACCTACCTTATTCCTTATACTTCTGGCATTGAAGTATACACACTTCAATCCACCTTTCTGGTTACAGGCACCCTCCTTAGAGATCGTTGCATTATTCCTAACCTCCCTACACTCAAGGTCCTGTACCCTAAAGCTACAGTCCTGGTTCCCATGCCCCCACGGAGTTAGTTTAAACCCTCCCAAAGAGCACTAGCAAACCTCCCCCCAAGGACACTGGTGCCCCTCAGGTTCAGGTGTAGCCCATCCTTTTTATAGAGGTCCCACCTTCCCCAGAAAGGACCCCAGTTGTCCAGAAACCGGAATCCCTCCCTCCTGCACCATCCCTGTAGCCACGCATTTAACTGTTCTCTCTCCCTATTCCTCGACTCTCTATCACGTGGCACAGGTAACAAACCAGAGACTACAACTCTGTTTGTTCTAACTCTGAGCTTCCAACCTAGCTCCCTGAAAGCCTGTCTGACATCCTCACCCTTCTTCCTACCTATATCGTTGGTGCCAACGTGGACCACGATCTGGGGCTGCTCCCCCTCCCCCTTAAGGACCCGGAAAACACGATCAGCGACATCACGTACCCTTGCACCTGGGAGGCAACATACCAAACATCTGGGAGGAACATGTCAGACCTTGCTACGAAATTACAGTTGGCTGGTTTTGTAATAAATTTGCCCAAAAGTGTATTCACAAGTGCAAGAGTAACTTATTAGGACATACTTCTCAGTGGATGTACTCTACTTTCCAAAAAGAGATTTTGAGAATGTCATTGTCTTTTCAATATTTTGAAGTTTATGTTTGACATGATAACAGATGTACAGTACATTAATCTACAGTGACAGTGATCCATTGGTATTCATTCATAAGTTCAAAACCTTATTCAGAATATATTATTTCAACCATTTAATGGTAAGTCATTCACATTTCTGGAGCAAATAATGTGGTTGCAGGTGCATTGCCCAGAGTGTAAACTGATGGTATAAGTTAAAGGTTTAAGAAATGCTGAAATTTTGTATTTTTGCTTGGAAGGGGGCAGGAGGTGGATGAACAGATAAAAGTCATGTGTTTTGTCATCTTTGCAACATATATCTCATGATAAAACACTTTTTCTGAATGGTGTTTCATCTCAATTACGAAGGTATATAAAGACTATCATTAAATTTTTAGGTCTCAGGCATTCCTTCAGACTACATTAGACAATAACAGATTCTCTTTATCCTTTTAAATTTTTTTTAAAAATTAAATAAAACAAGTCATATAAAATGACAACATATTATATTCCCATTTCTTCTTTGCATATTGGCATTCCAAGTATCCCTTTTCCAGTACGGATGGCAGTTTCTGAGGATTTGCTCTTTTGTTTCACAAATAATCTCTAGCTGACTCCTGCTATCCACCCATTCCAATATGGAGATTTGTCCATTCTCCAGTGTCTGTTTTAAAACTACAAAATCAAGCCTCAGTATTTTCCCATTTGCACATTTGTTGAGTGTATTTTATTCCATAGCAACGTACTATCAATGTAGCACTCAAAGGGTGTTGCTACTCAATTGCTTCTTACAATTTCCTCCAATATTTTTGCAAGAGAAACACCATATCCACAGCCTTACCAAAAGCGAGTTTCTGTTGCTAAGTACCTTCCTTTTACAAATCTGATCTTTTTACCTTCCGAAGCTAAATTGCAATATTTTCTTCCCCATCTCACAAGAAGAATTACAAACTCTCCAGTACTTAAGAATCCATCACAGATTGCTTAGGAAGCATGATTTAAAAACAAGAAGTTTCAAGTTTCTGGCATTTCGCACTGATGCAAACTTTAACAAAAAGCTTTATTTTAAATGTTTTTTTCAATGTCTTGTTCACCAGAACATCTCCTATGTTGGGATTTTTCATAATTTTATTCAACTGTATTGCTACAAAACTCTCTCATCTGATCTTGTTTGGGTACCAAGTCAATTCAGCTGTACATTTAGACTTTGCATTTCGTCCATTTCAGTTTTCTAAGCTGCTGCATTCTTTTTCTGAGGCTCTTTGACTAATAACAATGAGCCTAACATTTCCCAGATAAGGTTGCTAAGGTGACACATAATCATTTCAACCTGATTTTCCAATCCAATATGTGAAAAAGCTCCAGAATCCAACTTGGAATTCTTTTTTAAGCCCACTGATCACAATGTTTTCAAGTTTCCTGCTTCCACTCAACAAACAATTATCCACACACAACATAAAGATGATTGAAAGTTGCTCCTCATGAAAAAATCTATTTTTAACTTGACAGCCCAGTATTAACAAGGCACACCTTGTTGAGAAGTACCAAACCGTAATGGCAGTATTTAGGTAAAATGCACATTAATTTTGCTTCACTATTTGGTGGCTTGTTTGGAGGACTAAGAAACAATATTATTTAATCTACTCTTCCAAGCATTTGTTACTAACAAAGCCAACAACTAACAGTGTTTTATTGCCTTCTATCTTCATATTCCCACTCTATGACCTAACTTCCTGTCCTTACCCTGTATGTTCAACTAGCTTTTACATTTGCCAGTGGCCTTCTTTGTCCAAATTAAGAGTCACATTTCTCCACTGACTAGTTCCTTCTGGTGTGTTATCATTCCCAAAAGTCTGAGATTAATGGGACTCTCAAATTTCCTAACATTAACCCGATCTTTATTACTTAGAAACCTGGTCGCAGTTTAGCCGGTCTATTCTATACTATGTAGACATGCACACCACTGGTCATAAGGCTCATTTTCAGGAAATAGGTGGGTAAATCATACCCTAAAACTTTACAGTTTGACTCAACCACACTCCACTACTACTGTTATACATTACAGGTTAGCTGTTTTTAAACAGTTGAAGCAAGAGCTTTATTTCAGTTAACCACACACCACAAAATTCTCACTCCACTGATTCTTAGTTGCCCATTTTTATTCAACCAATTCATACCCAATTAACCTTGTTCACTTATTCTATTAAATCTCAGATCAATATTAAGTAACAGTGCCACTTTAAACAGCTGCAGGACATTTGTAAATTTACCCACAATGCTGTTAGGGAGGGAGTTCCAGGATTTTCACTCACCAACAGTGACAAGTCAGCATGGAGAGTGACTTGGAGAGGAACCTGCATATGGTGACATTCACATGTATGTGTTTCCGTTGTCTTTCTAAATAGTTGTGGTCATGGGTTTTGAAGCTTCTACCTAAGGAGTCTTGATAAATTTCTCTGGTGCATCTTGTAGATGGTACATATTGCTGCTTCTGTGTGTTGGTTGTGAGAGAAATAAACATTTTTGAATATTACTCAAGTGTGCAGTTTTGTCCTGGATGCGTCAAGCCACTTGAATGTAGTTGGAGGTGCATTCATCCAAGTGAACAGTATTCCATCCTAGTCCTTATTTGTGCCTTATAGATGGTGGACAAGCCATGGGGAGTTGAGTTGGTGCTGGAAAAGCACAATAGGTCAGGCAGCATCCAAGGAGCAAGAGCATCGATGTTTCAGACAAGAGCCCTTCATCGAGAATTCCTGATGAAAGGCTCTTACCCAAAACGTCAATTCTCCTGCTCCTAGGATGCTGCCTGACCTGCTGTGCTTTTCCAGCACTGCACTCTCGACTCTGATCTCCAGTATCTCCAAGTCCTCACTTTCTCCAAGCTAGGGAGTCAGGAGGTGAGTTACTCACTCCAAGGTTCCTAGCCTCTGACCTGCTCTTGTAGATTAGTATTAATGTGGCTAGTCTGGTCCAATTTCTGCTCAGTGGTAACCCCAAGGTTGATAGTGGGGGATTCAACAATGTGCCATTGAATGGAGAGGTGTTGCTTAAATTCTTTCTTGTTAGAGATATCCATTGGCTGACTGGGACTTGTGTGGGCAAGAATGTTACTTGCACAGATGTTGCCAGGGAGAGTACCTCTACCAATCAGAATCCCCTTGCCAACCAATCAGCCATCTCTTCTCATGTAGCATTAAGGTTGGATTTTTTTTCCCCTTGAATTGGTATTCTTGCAACATTTTGTTATGAGTGCAAAACAGAAAGCTTTCACAAAATGTCTTTTTGCAGCAATATTCAACATCTATACCATCAATCGATTCTTGTTTGGTGTTATGAAGGTGTGGGTGTATTGTACCTTTAAGAGAGTTAAAAGTGAGCAGAACTATCCAACAGCACCAAGTGTTCTGAATAAGATACAATGTAACATGTGGTCCAGCAGCTAGGGTAGCTGGTTGCCCAGAGACAAACAAATTTGAATTTGGCCAATCAGTTTAAAATATACCCCAAAAAAAAACTCTAATCAAGTTTGAATTTAGTATATTGACAATATTAAAAGCCAATGATTCAATCTGATCCTTTGGGGGTATAAGACCAGGGAAAATTGAACAGCTGGGGGAGAACTCGAAAAGACCAACAGATGTAGGCTGCTAGTCAGAACTCTGAGAGGTACCTGTCCAGAGAAGGAGTTTGCACAGAGAAAAACTTCGACACCGACTTGGAGAGCAAATCTGCAAAGAGAAGATTCGACAGCTGGCTGATTTTGAAATTTGAACTTTTTAGTAAATCTTAATCGGGGGTTTTATTGGACTAGTATTAAAGAAGGGAAACTAAAAGACAGATTAGAGGAAGGAGTTGTAAATGGTTGTTGGTTAATTATTCTTTGTTATACTTTAAGAAATAAAGTTGTTAATTTTTACTTCAAATAGTTTTTGGTCTCTCGAACTTTCACAGATTACTGCACTGAGTAAATCCTTTCTGTGTTGCTGGTTTAAATTAAGCAGGGTCTTTTACCCTGTATTGTAACAATATGGAGAACGTTTTTCACATTCTTCAAAGAAGCTATGAGAAGGCATGTTAGTTTTGGTGTATATATTAATAATTTACACTTAAACATGGAAGATATAATTGGGAAATTTGCAGATGACACAATAATTGAATCATGGAGGAGGAAGCTATATCTTCACCTGAAGTACTGTAACCTGAAAGACTCTGGACTAACTGCTGAAAAATGGGATTGGAACAGGTGGCTAATTCAGTAAAACTGCACAGACGTGGTGGCTGAATGGCTTATTTCTATAATGTACATTTTCTATGGATCTATGGTTACAAAAAGAGATGACAGACTTAGAGAATTAGTACAACTATTAAAGGTATAATTCAACATTTCATCTCTTTTTTGATCAAGAAAGATGAATTGAAATGTTTCTTTGAAAGGATTGAGATTAGAAAATATATTGGTGGGGATCCAAGTTGGCGGCGACCCAGCAAGTCTGAGTCTATAGTGCTCTTCCCAAGACTTGGGCAAAGTGGGTCACCCACCCCCACCACACTCACCAAATCATTCATAATAGCTGTTAACTTTAAATAGCTGCTTAGTATTACATTTAAATAATCTAACATTTAGTGAAAAATGACCAAAGGGAAAGGAGCCCGCAGCTCTCAACAAGCAGGACCCCCTCCCCCACCTTCTCCCTCTTCAGCTGCAGCAGAGGCATCCACAGCCGCCCCGGGGGACTTACCGATGGTAACAAGCCTTGTGGAGATGATCACCAAGCTGGACGCGAAGATCGATGCCTTTATCGAGGAGTCCCGACATCGCTGGGAATCATTCTCTGCCACGCTGCAGAAGCACGGCCGAGACATCCAGGAAGTCGAGCGCCGGGTCGGAGGGGCGGAGTTAAAGGCCGCGACCTCCGAGACTGCAGCTCAATCGGCCGCGGATCAGGTCCGGGCTCTCGAGCAGCAAGTCCGGACCTTAGAAAATCATATTGACGACCTCGATAATCGAGGTCTTCGAAAAAATATTCGTTTGCTGGGCCTTCCTGAACGGGAAGAGCTCACAGCTCACAGCATTCCTGGAGCAATGGCTGCCACGGCTTTTAAATCTGCGTGCTAGATCAGGCCAGGTAAGGGTGGAATGGGCCTACCGAGTCGCAATACGTGGGCCCGGCTCAAACCAGCGCCCACGCCCGGCCCTGTTCCAGCTGCAGAGCTATAGGGAGAGGCAGATGCTCCTGGAAGCCTCAAGAAATCTTGGAAAAGATCCCCAAGCCATGATCTATAAAGGATCCAAGATCATGCTATTCCAGGACTTTTCCCCAGCTCTGGTCCGAAAGAGGAAGGCATTCGATGAGGTGAAGCAGCGTTTAAGGGACTTAAATACTCAGTACTCCTTACATTATCCAGCGACGCTACGCTTTAACCACGAAGGATCCATATATAACTTTGGATCACCAGAGAAAGCTAAGGTATTCTTGGACTCTCTTAAATAAACTGTAAGAGATAGTGGATGTTGGTTTGCCTTTCCCTCTACTTTGGTTTACATCCCCCCCACCTTTTTTGTTTCTCTTTTTTCTTACCTTATTGTTTAATATTATCATGGGGGCAGGGAGAGGGATTTGATTTTCTGCCCCCCCAGCGTGGGTTTGTTTTCTTTTATTACTTTATGTATATATGTGGGTATGTATGTATGTATATACATGTTGGGGCATTTGGTTAATGTTGGTGGGGGGAGGTGGTTACCTTATTCTATTTTACTTCTGTCTTTAGGAGCGGGGTTGTTTTTCCCCTGTTATTTTGTATTATTATATTTAATTATTACTTTGTTGAGATTGTAATTTTATAGTTATATATTTATATATGGTATTAACATTCCCAAATATATTCAGGTGTTGGTGTGGGCGGGGGTAGGGTGCTCACTGTTAACTCTAGCTTTGTATTATATTTGAATTCTCCTCATTTTATTGAGGAGCACCTGGGTCAAGGGTGGGGCATTGGTTGGGAGAGGATAAGATGGACTTTTGGAGAGGAAGTGAGGCTCCCTGGGAACAAGAGGGAAAATCTCCATTTAGGTACGTTTTATATTTTTTTTTATTTAGAAATAGTTTTTTATTATACTGTTTTGAGTGTATTAGAGAGCCTTTATTTTTGTAAATTTTATATGCTCCATGCTCGGGATGTTCCAGATAGGGTTTCCCCTCCCGAGGGGTCTCGGATCTGCCCAGATGATTATGGTTGATCAGTCGGTTAAGTGGTGCACCTGGAATGTCAGGGGAGTAATTCGCCAGTTAAAAGGAAGAAAATATTGTCAAATCTTAAAGAAAGAGTTGATATAGCTCTCCTACAGGAGACACACCTGTCGGATAAAGAACACTTAAAATTACGGCAGGGTGGATTTGATCAGGCCTTTTTTTCTTCTTTTAGCTCAAAAAGCAGGGGAGTTGTTATTCTTGTTCGGAAGAATTTCCCTTTCAAAATTCTAAATCAGATAAAAGACGAATCTGGACGATATATTTTGATTAAAGCCCTCGTAAATGGAGGGGAATATGGGATTCCAAATTTGTACTGCCCCCCAGCACACCCCTTTAAATTTATAACGGAAGCTTTTTCAAAATTGATGGCCTTTGGTGCCCGTCATACAATTATAGGGGGAGACTTTAATTGTATTATGGATCCGGAAATAGATAGGATTCCCAAGAGTGCTGCTGGAGTATCTCCCAGATCTAGACAACTGGCGGATCTGAATAAAGAATTAGGATTGGTAGATGTATGGAGATGTCTCCATCCACAGGGTAGAGATTTTTCTTTCTACTCTAATCCACATAAATGTCATACAAGAAATTGACGTTTTTTGCCCCATCGATTTTTTTTAAAATTCCATATCATCCTGTAAAATAGGTACTATAGCAATTTCTGACCAGGCCGCTGTATTTATGGAAACTAAGGCAAGGAACAATGGGACATCCGCTTGGCATTGGCGTATGGACCCCTTCCTGATAAAAGATAGTAAATTTGTAAAGTACTTCTCCCAAGAATTTAAAACTTCTTTAGAAATTAATTCAGGTACGGCTAGCAACCCATCAATGATGTGGGAGACCATCAAAGCTTATGCACGAGGTTTGATCATCTCCTGCTCAGCGACCCAGAAAAAACTGAAGGGAGAGCAACAGCGCCTGCTCGAAGCACACTTAAAAGCAGCTGAAACAGCATACGCTGATAGACCTTCTATTATAAAATTGCAGAGGATTACGGCTCTTAGGACAGCTCTAAACACTATGCTTACTCAAACGGCTAAGAGGGAAATATTATTTGCAAAACAAAGGTTATATGAATATGGCGACAAACCGGGTAGATACTTAGCATTTCTTGCATAGAAAAAGAAGGCCCCTCAGACTATTACTTTTACTTTTATCAAGGAAAGTACAGGTACTCTGACTCATGATCATAAAAAGATTAACGCGATTTTTAGAGAATTTTATTCTGAGTTATATAAATCGCAGGATTGTGAAGATAGGACTAGGAGGATGCAGTCATTTTTTTAAAAATTTGACCTTTCCGGGCTTGACTCAAGAACAGGTATCGGTCCTAAATGCTCCTCTAACAGTCCAAGAAATACTTCATGCAATTAGGCAACTCCAGAGCGGAAAGGCACCGGGCCCAGATGGTTTTCAAGTTGAATTCTATAAAGAATTTACAGAAATATTGGCTGATCCACTTACGGACATGTATAACTATGCATATAGTCAGGGCTGTCTCCCGCCTTCGCTGAAAGAGGCAAATATCTCTCTTATCCTTAAAAAAGGAAAAGATCCAGAAGACTGTACATCATATAGACCAATATCCTTGCTAAATGTAGATTTTAAAATCCTCACTAAAATGTTAGCACTGAGACTAGAAAGGGTACTGCCATATATCATAAAGGAGGATCAGACGGGATTTATTAAGGGCCGTAGATCATCCAATAATATTAGAAGGGTTTTGAACATGATCCAAGCCTGTCATCAGGGAAAGATACCTGGAGTAGTAGTCTCATTAGATGCGGAAAAGGCATTCGATAGGGTTGAATGGTCATATTTGTTTTACACATTGGAAAGGTTTGGCATTGGACAGGTGTTTACCAAATGGGTCTCAACATTGTATAGTGATCCCAAAGCAGTTGTGGTTACCAATGGATTAGGTTCGGATAGCTTCAGTGTGGGTAGGGGCTGCCGTCAAGGATGTCCTCTCTCGCCATTATTATTTACGCTAATAATTGAACCACTAGCAGAAGCTATACGGACTGATCCTAATATAACGGCCCCGAGGATTGGTACAGGTAAACACAAAATTACCCTTTATGCAGATGATGTTCTTTTATTCCTCAATAATCCTCTGATGTCCGTACCTCGTCTAATTCAAGTTATTAATACATTTAGTGCATTCTCAGGCTATAAAATTAATTTTTCAAAATCGGAGGCTATGCCAATGGGTGGCCTGATTATGACACCCCACTTAGTGGACGGATCCCTTTTTCCCTTTCGTTGGTCCCTGGAGGGTTTCTTATATTTAGGTATTTTTATTACTCCAGTATTTGGTCAGTTGTATAAGGCGAATTTTGTGCAATTACTGGAAAGGATAAGGCAGGACCTCCAGCGATGGGGAGACCTTCCAATTTCCTGGTTGGGTAGAATAGCACTAATTAAAATGAATGTTCTGCCCCATCTCCTATATCCTATGAGAATGCTCCTGGTGATGCTGCCAAGGATGGCCCTACGTAAATTATATGGCTGGCTGGGTTCCTTTATTTGGAATCATAGACGGCCCCTCATTAAGCTGAAGAAGCTACAGCTTCCACAGGCAAGGGGAGGACTGGACTTCCCAGACTTTAGGAAATATCAGTTAAGTTACATAGCTGATTGGGTCTTGTCCAACCCACAATCAATCTGGCTGGACATCGAGGCCTCTCAAGTAAAATACCCACTTATTAACCTCTTATTTTCAGACAAGAGGAAAATCATTACAGATCACTGTAAAAACCCCATAATACTAAACACAATTAAGGCCTGGAATATAATGTGGCAAAATGAGGGTAATTTACATAAAACATCCCCCTATGCACCGATAGTAGGGGCATGGGGATTCCAACTGGGGTTTACAGATGCCACTTTTAAACTCTGGAGATCCAGGGGTATCTCATGTTTAGGGGACCTATTTAAAGATGGGGTCCTGATGTCCTTTGAACAGCTGCGTCAGAAATTCGGATTACCCAATGGAGACCTCTTTCGATACTTCCAAATTCGAGATTATATACAGAAGAAGACTACGTTAATAGATAGTCTTTATAAATCAGATAGAGAATGTAATGTCCTACGACCAGTGGGGGTATCCTCCGTCAGTACTATTTATCATTTACTACATGATGAAGTATCGGGAGATATGGACAATCTGCTTAAAACATGGGATCAAGATTTGGGACTAGAAATCTCTATAGAAATGTGAAATGATATTTGGGAAAATGCTAGAAGAATTACTATCTGTAACAGAACCCAGGCTATCCAGCTGAAGATACTTCATAGGGCCCATATAGCACCGGCTCGATTGGCAAAATTTAAGGCAGGAGCATCTCCAATGTGTCCCAAATGCAAAATAGAGGTGGGCACTCTTGTACATTGCCTATGGACTTGTCATAAGATCCGTAGATATTGGATTAAAGTAGCAAGTACCCTGACAGAAATTTTAGGAACGGAAATTAGAGTGAACCCTGTATCTCTCCTTTTGGGCTTTTCGAACTTTTCCTCCCTGGATATGCACGGGAAGAGACTATTTTCTATTCTCTCTTTCTGTGCAAGGAAAAATATTTTGGTGAACTGGGTGGCTGAGGCCCCCCTGGACTTTCAAATTGGCACAGATTAATTATGGAATGTATTCCCCTTGACTTCCTGACAAATATGGTGCACCGAAAGACTGAATTATTTTATAAAATATGGCAGCCCTTTTTGAATTGCATAAATGCAGATATTTCGGCCATCCTAACAAAGGCTTTTATTTAATGATCACAAACCTGGCTGCTCCGGGGCCCCTTAGGAGAGGAATCCCGCACGAATACGGGTTTTATTACATTTGATGTTATTACATTCCGAGCATGTAAGAGACTTAAGTATGCACTCTGGTTAGTTATAGGTTAGATTAGTAGAAAGTTGAGTTTTGTTTTCTTTATTTTGGTAATTTTTTTTTCCTTTGTTAAATTTTGACTATTGTATATTTGATTTAATTGTACATCAATGTTTGTATTTGAGAGTTTTGTTTATTTTTGTAAACTTGTAAAAATGTTAAATTTCTAAAAAAAATCTTAAAAAAAAAGAAAATATATTGGAACAAAGGCCCTTGGAGGTCCAGTTATATGTCTACAGTGCTATGTAGTTTTGGTGTCATAATTTTGATTTTAAAAAGGTAGAATTGCTTCAGAAACAATTCAAAGAAGGTTTACTCAACTCATTCCTGCGATGAGGGGCTTATCTTATGAAGAAACATCGGACAGTTGGCCACTAGAAATTAGGGGTTTGGAAGAATGATTTAGATTTTGATTACTTACAGTGCGGAAACAGGCCCTTCGGCCCAACAAGTCCACACCGACCCTCCGAAAAGCAACCCGCCCAGACCCATTCCCCTACATTTACCCCTTACCTATCACTACAGGCAATTTAGCATGGCCAATTCACCTAACCAGCACATTTTTGGACTGTGGGAGGAAACCGGAGCACCCGGAGGAAACCCACGCAGACACGGGGAGAATGTGCAAATTCCACACACACAGTTGCCTGAGGTGGGAATTGAACCCGGGTCTCTGGTGCTGTGAGGCAGCAGTGCTGACCACTGTGCCACCATAAAAAGAGCTAATACTATTGAGACAAAATCTTCAGGGGACTGGGAAGGATGCATACCCAGAGAATGATTCCTTTTGTGGCAAAGGTTAAATTTAAAGGATGGAGATCCAAGATGGCGGCGACTCAGCAAGTCTGAGTTTACAGTGCTCTTCCCAAAACCTGGGTAAAGTGAGTTACTCACCCCCACCACACTTACCAAACCACCCAAAAAAATTTTCTAACCTTAATTAGCTGCTTACTATTATATTTAAGCAGTTTAATATTAAGTGGATAATGAGTAAACCAAAGGGATCCCGCAGCTCTCAGAAAACAAAGACTCCTCCTGCTGCAGCTGATGTAAAAACAGGCCTTGAAGAGATGATTGCCAGGCTGGAAACGACACTCGTCAATTTCATTGTAGAATCCAGACAGAGATGGAATGCATTTGAAGAAAAGCTGCAAAAACACAGCCAGGCTCTCGAGGAATTACAGGGCCGAGTGAAGGGGGCGGAGCTAAAGGCCACGACCTCCGAGGCTGCAGCACAAACAGCTGCAGAACAGGTGCGAGCTCTGGAGCAGAGAGTCCGGGCCTTTGAAATCTACATGGATGACCTGGATAATAGAAATCGGAGAAAGAATATCCGTCTTCTGGGCCTCCCTGAACAAGAAGGGAAAGGACAATTAGCAGTATTTCTGGAGCGATGGCTGCCCCAGCTTTTAAACCTGGGGGCTGAAACTGACCGGGTAAGGGTGGAGTGGGCCTACCGGGTCGCAGTACACGGATCTGGCCCAAACCAGCGCCCATGCCCGGTCCTGTTCCGGCTGCAGAGTTATAGGGAGAGGCAGATACTCCTGGATGCCTCCAGAAAGCTTGGAAAGGATCCTAAAGCCATGATCCATGAAGGATCCAAGATTATGTTATTTCAGGACTTCTCCCCGGCTTTGGCACGAAGGAGGAAGGCGTTTGATGAGGTGAAGAAATGTCTAAGGAACTTAAATATTCAATACACCTTACGCTACCCAGCGACGTTATGCTTTACCCACGAAGGATCCGAGTATAATTTTAGATCACCAGAAGAGGCTAAGGAACTTTTAGACTCGTTTAAATAAATCGTAAGAGACAATTTATGTTGGCTTGCCTCTTCCACACTTCGTGGGGAGAAGTGGATACTTTACTTTTGCTTCTGGGAGCAGGGTTGTCTTCCCTTGCTATTTTATGTTATTATACTTAACTGTAATCTGTTGGAGTTGTAATTTTATAGTTATGTGTGTTTGTACGTGGCATTGATGCTATCAGATATACTCAGGTGTGGGTGGGGCGCTCACTGTTAACTCTAGCTCGGTATTATATCTAAATCCTATTAAGGAGCGCCCGGGTCAAGGGTGGGACACTGTTTGGGAGAGGATATGGTGGACCTTTAGAAAGGAAGTAAGGCCCCCTGAGAACAAGGGGGAGGATCTCCATTCAAACATGTTTTTTTTTTGTTCTTATTGTTTGGAAATAGTTTCCTTTTTATTATACTGTTATGAGTGTATTAGAGAACATTTTCTCTTGTTTGAAGGATGTAAGTGACTCAACTATACACTCTGGATAATTGTGGATTAGATTAGTAGTTAACTGAGTTTCATTGTTTTTCTTTCTTCTTTAGTATCATTCCTTTGAATTTTGATGATTATATATTTAAGATCTATTTTTATATTAATGTTTGTGCTTGAAAGTTCTGTTTATTTTTGTAAATCTGTCAAAATATTAAATTTCTAATAAAAATATCTTTTAAAAAAAAAATTTAGAGGATATACTTGAAAAATAAAGGATGTTATTTTTAAGATAGGGATAAGAACTTTAGTATCCTGTGGTCAGTTAAGAATGTGGAATTATTCTTCTCCAGAAGGGAATGGTCTGTAAATTTACACAGGGCTGAGAGAGATTTTTGATAAACATTGAAATCAAAAGTTATGGAATGCAGTCCAGGAATAGGTACAGAAATCAAAGACCCCACTAGTTCAGGACCCCAACTGAGCACAGCAGCCCTGCCCCATGCAAGTACTGAGTGAGGGGGCCTCCAGAGATCCAGGACTCATTTGTTGGACCCTAATGTACCCCATTATCCCAGGGACAGAAGCGGTCTAGAAAGTGGAATTGAAACAACAGCCAGATCAGCCATGATCTTACTAATGAATGAAGCAGCAGGATCAAAGTACTGTTTTCCAATATCCCATGTTCCCATATCTGTCCCAATATCTTTGTTTATCTTATGTCAATTTTCCTTTACCTAGCTACTCCTTGGAATGTTTTTACTATGTTAAAGGTGAATTTATAAATGTAAAATGCTGAAAAGCACTGTCAGGTCAGGTTCACTAATTTCAATTTCTCTTTCTCCTTTTCCCTGTTTGTAGGCGTGAATGATAAAGAAGCCTCAAATGCTGACAGCTGTGACGAGCTGCGAGACCTCCATCCAGGGGCGCTACTCTACCGAGCTGCCGCACTCCAAAATCTCCCAGTCATGGCTGATGCACTGGCACATGGGGCTGATGTGAACTGGGTGAATGCATCAGATGAGAACAAAACTCCACTTATCCAGGCAGTGACACCGGTAAAAAGAATTCATTATTTTCGATGGAGAGAGTGATATCTGCTGAATGCAGCACTACACCTAATCATAGAGTCACAGAGTCACCCAGCATTAAAACATACGGTCCATGCTGAACATATCCCAAGCTAGTCCCACCTGCCTGCTCCTGGCCCGCATCCCTCCAAACCTTTCCTATTCATGTATTTAACCAAATGTCTTTTAAACACTGTAACTGTACCCACATCCACCACTTCCTCTGCAAGTTCATTCCACACACGAACCACTCTGTGTAAAAAATGTGGCTCTTATGTCTTTTTTAAAATCTCCGACACTCACCTTAAATATGTGTCCCCTAGTCTTGAAATCTTCCATCCTAGGGAAAAGACAACTACCACTAACTCTATTTATACCCATCAGTACTTTATAAACTTCTATCAGAACTCACCCTTCTACACTCCAGTGAAAAATTCCCATCCTATCCAGCCTCTCTTTCTTACTCAAACCTTCCATGCCAGGCAACATCCTACTAAATGTCCTTTGAACCCTCTCCAGCTTGATGATATCCTTTCTATAACTGGGCGACCAGAACTGGTTACAATATTCCAGAAGAGGCCTCACCAACATTCTGCACAACCTCAACATGACTTCCCAATTCCTAAAACCAATGCAATGAGCAACGAAGGCAAGTGTGCCAGGTGTCTTTTTAACCACCTGTCGATACGTGACACAAACATCAAAGAATTATGTACCTGCACCCCTAGGTCCCTTTGTTCTACAACACCACCCAAGGCCCTACCATTAATTGTTTGTAATACAAAAATGCAATGCCTTGCATTGATCCAGATTGAACTCCATTTGCCAGTTTTCAGCCCATTGCCCCATTTGATCAAGATCCTCTTATAATCTTAGAAAACCTTCTGCACAGTCTACCCCAATGCCACTAATTTTGGTTTTGTACGCAAACTTACTAACCCCATGCCTTCTATATTCCCATCTAGATCATTTATATAAATGACTAACAAAAGTGGACCTAGCACTGATCCCTGTGGAACACCACCGGTCACAGGCCTCCAGTCTGAAAAACAACCCTCCATCATTCCTCTCTGTCTCCTGCCATTAAGCTAATTATGTATCCAATTGGCAAGCTCATCCTGAATCCCATGTGGCCTAACTTTACTAATTAACCTACCGATCGGAACCTTGTCAAACGTTTTACTAAAATCCAAATAAACAATGTCTACTGCTCTGCCATCATCAACTTTTTTGGTAACTTCCTCAAAAAAACTCAATCAAGTTTGTGAGACACGATTTTTCTCGCACAAAACCATGCTGACTATCCTTAATCGATTTTGCCTCTCTAAATGTCCATAAATCCTACCTTTTATAATCACCTTCAAAAATTTCCCGCCAACCAAAGTCAGACTCACAGGTCTTTAGTTCCCCAGTTTCTCCTTACAACTTTTCTTAAACAAAGGTACAACATTAGCCACCCTCCAGTCATCAGGCACCTCCCCCTCCCCCCCCCCCCCCCATAGTTACAGATGATGTAAATATTTCTGCGAGGGGTCTCGTAATTTCCTCTCTTTCTTCCCACAATGTTCTGGGATACATTAGATCAGGTCCAGGAGATTTACACACCTTTATATTCTCCAAGTCCTCCCAAACTTCCTCTTCTGTAGTGTGAACTATTTTTAAAACATCAATATTTCTCTCTCTGCGTTCTCTGGTCTCCATTTCTTTCTCCACATTAAACACTGATGAGAAATATTCATTTAGTATCTCTCCCATCTCCTGGTAAAAAGTTGCAGCACGCTGCTGTGCAGAGGGACCTGGGTGCCCTTGTAAATAAATCACGTAAGGTTAGTCTACAGGTACAGCAGGTAATTAAGAAGGCAAATGGAATTTTGTCCTTCACTGCTGAAGGAATTATGTTGAAAATCAGGGAGGTTATATTGCAGCTGTACAGGGTGCTGGTGAGGCCACGCCTGGAGTACTGCATGCAGTTTTGGTCTCCTTACTTGAGAAAGAATATACTGGCACAAGAGGAGGTGCAGAGGAGGTTCACTAGGTCTGGAGTTGACAGGGTTGGCTTATGAGGAGAGACTGAGTAGACTGGGATTATATGCATTGGAATTCAGAAGAATGAGGGGGGATCTTAGAGAAACATATAAAATTATGAAGGGAATAGATAAGATAGACATAGAGAGGATGTTTGCACTGGCAGATGAAACTAAGACATCAGGGAATAGCCTCAAAATAGGAGGAGCAAACTCAGGACTGAATTGAGAAGGAACGTCCTCACCCAGAGGGTTGTGAATCTGTGGAATTCTCTGCCCAGTGAAATAGTTGAGGTTTCTTCAGTAAATGTTTTTAAAACTAAAATTTATTTTTGAACAATAAAGGAATTAAGGATTATGGTGAATGGGCAGGTAAATGAAGCTGAGTCTACGAAAAGGTCAGCCATGACCTTATTGAGTGGCGGAGTAGGCTTGAAGGACCAGACGGCCTACTCCTGCTCCTAGTTCTTATGACCTCCTTGATCTTTAAGAGGCTCTACCCTCTCTCAGTTACCTTACTCTTACTTTATTTGTAGAATCTCCTTAACCTTATCTGCCAATGCTATCTTTTCCCCTCTTTGCCTTCCTGATTTCTCTGTTAGGAATGCTCCAACACTCTTCATATTGATTAAGAGGTTCAATTGAACCAAGTTGTCTGTATCTAAATTATGATTCTCTTTTATTCTTGACAAGAACATCAGTATCTTTATTCATCCATTGTTCCTTAATCATACCACTCTATCATGAATAAAATGCCTCCAAACTCTCGTCATCACATTCCTGAGCGGCTCCAATTTGTCAGGCACCCTTGTACCTGCGAACAGTCTACTCCAATCAACTTTTGAAAGCTCTTGTCTCGTGGCATTAAAATTTACCTTGAAGTGGCAGATGGAGTTTAATTCCAATAAATGCGAGGTGCTGCATTTTGCGAAAGCAAATCTTAGCAGGACTTATACACTTAGTGGTAAGGTCCTAGGGAATGCTGTTGAACAAAGAGACCTTGGCGTGCAGGTTCATAGCTCCTTGAAAGTGGAGTCGCAGGTAGATAGGATAGTGAAGAAGGCGTTTGGTATACTTTCCTTTATTGCTCAGAGTATTGAGTATTGGAGTTGGGAGATCATGTTGCGGCTGTACAAGACATTGGTTAGGCCACTGTTGGAATATTGCATGCAATTCTGGTCTCCTTCCTGTCGGAAAGATGTTGTGAAACTTGAAAGGGTTCAGAAAAGATTTACAAGGATGTTGCCAGGGTTGGAGGATCTGAGCTACAGGGAGAGGCTGAACAGGCTGGGGCTGTTTTTCCTGGAGTGTCGGAGACTGAGGGGTGACCTTATAGAGGTTTACAAAATTATGAGGGGCATGGATAGGATAAATAGACAAAGTCTTTTCCCTGGGGTCGGGGAATCCAGAACTAGAAGGCATAGGTTTAGGGTGAGAGGGGAAAGATATAAAAGAGACCTAAGGGGCAACTTTTTCACACGGAGGGTGGTATGTGTATGGAATGAGCTGTCAGAAGATGTGGTGGAGGCGGGTACAATTGCAACATTTTAAGAGGCATTTGGATGGGTATACGAATAGGAAGGGTTTGGAGGGATATGGGCTTGGTGCTGGCAGGTGGGACTAGATTGTGTTGGGATATCTGGTAGGCATGGACGGGTTGGACCGAAGGGTCTGTTTCCATGCTGTACATATCTATGATTCTCTGATTCTAAATGGAAGGCTTATCGTTTTCCATAGCCATTTTGAAACTCATAGAACTATGATCGCTAGACCCAAAGTGTTCCCCCACTTTAACTTCAGTCACCTGTCCTCTGCCTTATTGCCCTAAAGATCTTATTTTCCTCCTTCTCTAGTAGCAGCATCCATATATTGAAAAAGAAAATTTTCTCAAACAAATTTGACAAATTCTTCACCATTCAAGCCTTTAACACTATGGTAGCCTGAGTCAATGTTTGGAAAATCAAAAACCCCATTATTACAATGCTTATATATATCTGAGATATCCCTACGTATTTGTTTCTCAATCTCCCTCTTACTATTGGGGGGCCTATAGTACAATCCCATCAAAGTGATCTTTCCTTTCTTATTTGTAATTTTTACCCATATATTTTCACTCCTTTTCTATCCTTCGTACAGCGTTTAAAACCTGGAACATTGAGCTGCCAGTCTTGTCCATTTCTCATATAGGTTTCTGTAATAGCTATGACGTCCCAATCCCATGTTCTTAAACATATCTTCAGTTCATCGGCCTTACCTGTAAAATTCCTTGCATTGAAATAAATGCAGTTTAGTTCTTCAGATTTACTACATACTCTGACTCCCTTGTGCCTTTCTTTTCTAACTGATGTGCTCCCCTCACTGAGCCACAACTGAACAATAGCAATCCAACAATAATCTCTGATCCACAATCTCATCAATGCTCATCAAAGACCGCTCCCACTCCAGTAATACTCTCTTCCAACTTCTTCTATCAGACACAAGGTTCATGAACAGCTGCTTCCCTGCTATTGTTAGACTGCTGAATGGACCTCTTCAATTTCAAATTTAATGTTGATTTTGCTGTGTGCCATTACTCTGTATGCCTCGCTCTGTGATCATAGACTCATCCTGTGATCTGTATTTCCTTGTTTGTTATGATCTGCCTGTACCACTCGCAAAACAAAATTTTTCATCGTACTTAGGTACATATGACTACAATAAATCAAATCAAATCCACCATAGCCTGGTTAAACAATAAAATACAATGATAAACAATGATTTCACTTGAAATCTTGTCCGAATATTCTTGTTTTAAAAAATTGTAGTGATACTTGCTTTGACAGTAAGTGCATGTGATTTACATCATTGGGTATCTTCTTAATGAGAGCTAATAGAAAGTTGGTATTTATTCTACGGGGATCCCTAGAGTGGAAGGAAAAATAGCTCAGATTTGTTCCTTGAAATATTATCCCTCAAGACTGAACTAAAATTAAAAAAAATGGGCCAAGTGGATATTAGGTGGGTAATCTGTTTGGTCAAATCATGCAAAGACAGAAAGATAACTCTGCGCTGAATTATATGTACTCAATAAGACTAAGTATGTTCTGTGGAGATCCTGCTCCTCGTATCATTGAGAAATGTGATTTAGATCCTAAATGGACTAACCATGGACCTTTTTTTTGTTCCATCTTTACATTCCTTCTCTTCGGCTCCATGATATGGTTCCCAGGGTTCCTTGGTAGCCTGTGAATTTCTGTTGCAGAACGGAGCCAACGTGAATCAAATGGACATCCACAGTCGTGGTCCACTCCACCATGCCACTATCCATGGGCACACTGGGTAAGGCTGGCTTGGCACTTGATGCATCTAATGCTGCAAAAGTAATCATGTGTGCCGATTTGACACCATAAGTGATGTAACTTATTTAAAAAGGAAATGTAGCTAATTATAAATCAGAAGTGAAAATTGATTCATAGTGGGAGATCATGATTTGGTCTCATTTCCGGCACTTCCTTTGGGTCTTTATGTTCAAAAACTTGAGTCAAATTTAGAAAGTTTGAAACAACAATGAGAAAATTCCTATTTGCTGTCCCATCAAACATTCACAGAACAGGTACAGCACAGGGTTAGATATTGTTAGAACTCTACCTATACAATCCCTAACAAAATCAATTCTGAGCAGTACTGCGTGGGTTAGATACAGAATAAAGATCTCTTTACACCTTCCTGTCATTATATTCCCAGGGCAGGCACTGTAAAAGTTAGTTACATCCTGGACCCCAATGGCAGAAGAGGACGATCGTGACTTCTGGTTTTTTTTTGCTTTAGAGACACTGAAATAGGAAAAGGCCATTTAGTCCCTTGAGCTTGTCATCTCTACATCTCTGTGGCATAGTCTTTAATTACTTACCATAATGTCACCTCACACGACTCGGTCAATGTTAAATTCCTCTGCAGTGCCATGGAATGTTTCACTCGTTTAACACTGCTAGATAAATACAAGTTGTCATCTTATTGCATTGTTTTTAGCTCAACACTGTCTATTTGCCTGGTGATATTAATGCAGAACAATGGTCACGAGAAATTTCAATAACTATACCAGCTTCACTGAAGTGTGTGAATTGTTATTGATTAAGATAATGCATTCCTAAATAATAATTCAGTTGACACCTATCGGAGTTATTAATGCCAACTCTTAGTTTGTGTTTTTAAAATGTTCTGTTTATTACAATCTGTGATTTATTATAGTCTAGTGTGCCTGTTCTTGAAACGTGGAGCAAGCCAAACTGCAGTAGATGAAAACGGCAAAGATCCAATTACGATCGCTATCGATACTGCGAATGCAGACATTGTCACACTGTGAGTGCCAACAAAATCCAGGATATCTTTCTTACCCTCTATTCTCTACTTCTCTACCTTCTCTTCTACTACCTCCCTTCTCCACTCTCAAAGATGCTCACTTTTGCTGGGCTGTGTTCAACAGTATCCAGTCTGCTCCTGGTTCCTCACCCAAGGGCTCATTGCTCATGTCTGCATCAAGGCAATGAATGTTCATGGGATGTTGGTTTATAGTCAGCTGACATTCATGAGTCAATGAATAATGACTAAAAAGCAGAAACCCTTGCTTGCATTTCCTTTTATAGCTTGGCTGGTTCGATGGTGCAAAGATCATTTGTTGCAGTTAATGATTTGCACTATCCAAACTCAACTAAGTCAAAGTTAAAAATCACACAACACCAGGTTATAGTCCAACAGGTTTAATTGGAAGCACTAGCTAGTGCTTTCAATTAAACCTGTTGGACTATAACCTGGTGTTGTGATTTTTAATTTTGTACACCTCAGTCCAACACCGGCATCTCCAAATCATGACAAGTCAACAGGGACTTGAGACTGAATATATTATATTTCTGCTCTCTGTGATTAAGTAACACAAGCTACTGTCCTTTAAATCTAAGCTGAGAGAGGAGCCAGTGAGCAGGGTGTATAGTTCTGACAATAATCCCCACCATTAAATGATTATACGGACTTACTCAGGAACCTTAGCTCTGGAAGATTAGTCCCAGCTCTCAGGGATGCTTCCAAATGTTAATTATTGAATAGCTATCTCCTCCCCATCCCATTCCCCAGTGAGTGAAAGTGGTTAACTATGTTGAGAGAAGATTATATACAGCTTAGGTAAACTGTGTCTGCTACAACTGATCGTCTCTGGAGAAAAGTTAGAGCCAGCAGTAATATAGGACTGCAGGGGAAGAAAGGAAAGGAGGTGGTCGTTAAATATCTCAAACCTGTTACACCATTCAATAAAATTATCTGATCTGTGATCTAACTCCACATCTCCAGCTTTTGACTAGTGGAGTGCCACAAGGATCGGTGTTGGGTCCACTACTTTTCATCATTTATATAAATGACTTGGATGTGAGTATAAGAGGTATAGTTAGTAAGTTTGTAAATGACACCAAAATTGGAGGTGTAGTGGACAGCGAAGAAGGTTACCTCAGATTACAACGGGATCTTGATCAGATAGGCCAATGGGCTGAGAAGTGGCAGATGGTGTTTAATTTAGATAAATGTGAGGTGCTGCATTTTGGGAAAGTAAATCGTAGCAGGATTTATATACTTAATGGTAAGGTCCTTGGGAGTGTTGCTGAACAAAGAGACCTTGGAGTGCAGGTTCATAGTTCCTTGAAAATGGACTCTCAGGTAGATAGGATAGTGAAAAAGACGTTTGGTATAATTAGATTAGATTAGATTCCCTGCTCTCCAAAGGGAGTCAGAAGAATGTCTGGACAATATTATACAGAACTTAGACTCACCTTTAGAGGAGGCCCCATAGACATGGAGTCTACCCAACAATTACAATGTACTCGTGACCTATGAGATCAAGGAATAATATTGCATGGAGGACAGTCACAATGGAGAGCTAGTCACTGAAAGTCTGTTTCATTGGCATTAGCATCAGTCTGAGACATGACGGAGCTACACTGTCAGGACTGACTCTCACGCCTTCACTGAAAATATATTTAGAAGGAACAAGGGGGCAAAAGCTTTAAAGTGGTAAGGTGATGATGGGAGGTTTTGGGGAGTCATTTGTTGCATGATTTCATGCCTAAATCCATGAGTTTAGATTAGATTCCCTACAGTGTGAAAACAGGCCCTTCGGCCCACCAGTCCACACCGACCCTCTGAAGAGTGACCCACCCAGACCCATTTCCCTCTGACTAATGCACCTAACACTATGGGCAATTTAGCATGGCCAATTCATCTGGCCTGCACATCTTTGGACTGGGGGAGGAAACCGGAGCACCCGGAGGAAACCCGCTTAATGGTAAGGTCCTCAGGAGTGTTGCAGACATGGGGGGAATGTGCAAACTCCACACAGACAGTCACCCGAGGCTGGGATCGAATCCGGGTCCTTGGCGCGGTGAGGCAACAGTGCTAACCACTGAGCCATCGTGCTGCCTTCTTTTCCTTTATTGGTCAGAGTATTGAGTACAGAAGTTGGGAGGTCATGTTGCGGCTGTACACAACATTGGTTAGGTCACTTATGGAATATTGCATGCAATTCTGGTCTCTTTCCTATTGGAAAGATGTGAAACTTGAAAGGGTTCAGAAAAGATTTTCAAGGATGTTGCCAGGGTTGGAGAATTTGAGCTATAGGGAGAAGTTGAATGGCTAGGGCCGTTTTCCCTGGAGCGTCGGAGCCTGAGGGGTGACCTTATAAAATCATGAGGGGCATGAATAGGATAAATACATAAAGTCTTTTTCTGGGGTGGGGGAGTCCAGAACTAGATGGTGTGGGTTTAGGGTGAGAGGGGAAAGATATAAAAGAGACCTAAGGGGCAACCTTTTCACTCAGAGAGCAGTGCCAGAGGAAGTGGTGGAAGCAGGTACAATTACATTTAGATTAGATTATTTACAGTATGGAAACAGGCCCTTCGGCCCAACAAGTCCTCACCAAAGCACAACCCACCCAGACCTATTCCCCTACATTTACCCCTGCCCCTAACACTATGGGCAATTTAGCATAGCCAATTCACCTGACGTGCACATTTTTGGACTGTATGAGGAAACCGGAGCACCCCGAGGAAACCCACACAGACACGGGAAGAATATGCAAACTCCACACAGTCAGTCGCCTGAGGTGGGAAATGAATCCATGTCTCTGGCACTGTGAGGCAGCAGTGCTAACCACTGAGCCACCATGCCGCCTTCCTTTCCTTTATTGGTCAGAGTAATGAGTACATAAGTTGGGAGGTCATGTTGCGGCTGTACACGACATTGGTTAGGTCACTTATGGAATATTGCATGCAATTCTGGTCTCCTTCCTATTGGAAAGATGTGAAACTTGAAAGGGTTCATAAAAGATTTTCAAGGATGTTGCCAGGGTTGGAGGATTTGAGCTATAGGGAGAAGTTGAATGGCTAGGGCCGTTTTCCCTGGAGCGTCAGAGGCTGAGGGGTGACCTTACAGAGGTTTATAAAATCATGAGGGGCATGAATAGGATAAATACATAAAGTCTTTTCCCTGGGCTGGGGGAGTCCAGAACTAGGTGACATGGGTTTAGGGTGAGAGGGGAAAGATATAAGAGAGACCTAAGGGGCAACCTTTTCACTCAGAGAGCAGTGCCAGAGGAAGTGGTGGAAGCTGGTACAATTACAACATTTAAAAGGCATCTGGATGGGTATATGAATAGGAAGGGTTTAAGAGAGATACGGGCCAGGCGCTGGCAAGTGGGACTAGATTGGGTTGGGATATCTGGTCGGCATGGACGAGTTGGACCGAAGGGTTGTTTCCATCCTGTACATCTTTATTCCTCTATGACTCTTTTCCAATATATTGCCAAGCCTTTGGTTAACAGAAATCAATCTGATTTTTTTTTTAACCATCCATAGGATAGAGAATTGGTGGCTTGGCCAGCATTTATTGTCCATCCCTAAAAATTGACAAACGATCTACCATCAGAGTTCCAAGTTTCTATCGTTGTGTGAAGTATTTCCTAATTTAATTCTTGAACGATCGAGTACCGATTTTTGACTCCAGGTGTAGGGTGTCACATCAAATTGCAGAGGGAAGACATATTGTCTGTATGTGGCGATCAGAGGGAAGGTGGAGTGAAGGAGTTCTGATATGATTGCAGACAGTAAAGAAAGACATTGGTCCACAAATCTGAGTCATGGCCTGGGGAAGCTCTCCAGCTCTCAAGTCCAGCAACATTTATTTTAGATAAGCCATTTTTTTTAGACCATCTCGTCCCGTTGAATGGAGGGGCCCATAAAATTCATCAAGAACCTATGCAGATCATGCCAACTCTTTAAGGGAATTGGATTTCTTTTTCTAGTTCCAATGTTCACCTAAAACTCTATCTGTCCCCTAAGGTAATGTAAAATATCCCACTGCACTATTCAAAGAAGAGGAAGAAAGTTTTTCCCAGATTCTTCACAACATAGACTGAACACTTTTAAGCTTCCTGGGATTACAAAACACATCATGTATAGGTGCGGCACTGGTTAGCACTGCTGCCTCACAGCGCCAGGGACTCAGGTTCAATTTCAACCTCGGGCGACTGTCTGTGTGGAGTTTACACGTTCTCCCCAAGGCTGCGTGGATTTCCTCTGGGTTCTCCATATTCCTCCCACAGTCCAAAGATGTGCTGGTTAGGTAGTTTGGCCATGCTAAATTGTTCATAGCGTTCAGGGATGTGTGGATTAGCCATGGGAAATACAGGGTTACAGGGATAGTGTGGGGTTGGGGGGTGAGTCTGGGTGGGTTGCTCTTTAGAGAGTCAGTGTGGACTTGGACTGAATGGTCTATTCCCACACTATAAGGTTTCTATGCTATTCTTTCAATTCCAAGACTTTCTTTACCTGAAGGACAAAAATCGGGATTGTTAGGAAGAGATGGGGGCATAATCTAACTGGATGCTGTTTCAAAGAAGCAAATAGACATGAAGGGCTGACCTACCTCTTTCTTTGAGTTTATGATCCTCAGTGAAGGACTCGCTGTGTTAAACCCTAATAATCTGCCCACTGAATTTTCAGGCTTCGGTTGGCTAAAATGAATGAGGAGATGCGAGAAGCAGAGGGAGTCTTTGGACAAGCAGGTCAGTATCTTTGTGTCCAATGCTGCATGTCATCAACCAGGTTTAAATCAAAGACATATTAAATTAATATGGACTTTGAAATCCGAATCAGTACACATATGCAACATGGGTGCAGTGAGGGAAAAAAGCACTATTGCTGTGTCACAGTAGAGTAGGCAAGTAGCCAAAAAAAATATGAAAACCAAATCAAATTGAAGCAATTTGATTGCCACTGAATTCTTTACATTTCTTTAAGAAAATAATTGACAAAACAAGCAGGATGAAGAGTGGCATTCAGTCATTTCCCTGGTATTAATCTCTGTGGGACCTGGAACTAACTCTAACAAGCATTTCCCCTCTGATCATTCTAAGGCCACGTAACATTGAGGTTATTCCAATGCGGTTTTGTACCCTTTGCCCAGTAGCTGCTGTAATTTCATTTTGGTGTTCCTCCATTCTGCTCTCCTGGATTATTTGTGTTATCCAGGACAGTGGGAGTCATTGAGTTCTTCAGCTGTAAAAGATATGATAGCTATATTCAATCCATATACACACTTAGCAATAGAGGCATGGATAGTGATTAGCTGCGAAGCTCTGAGCTGGTTTTAACACCATCCATCCCAGCCCAGGGATATTGAAGGTGACTGTAGCTAATTAACTATTTTGATGTGAGTTTAAGACAGAATCTTGCGCCTCCTGCTTTTTGTGTAGTACATCAAGCAGAAGATATTTGTTCACCAAGCCTCTGCATGCCTGTGTGCTTCTGACCCTACTTGATGCTGAGGATTGAGTGTCAGTAGGTTTGAATTTCTTGCTTTTCTGATCCCATGTTTTCTTTCACTTTATATCTTTTTCTTCTCCTTTCAGGAGATGAAACGTACAACGATATTTTCCGAGATTTCTCGCATATGGCTTCAAATAACCCGGAGAAGTTAAAACGTAAGAGTCATGAACTCAGAACCTCAACGCTTTAAGTGTTCCTACCTGGCAATCACCCAGAGATATCCTACAGGCTGCTGTATGATTCCCTCAACAGGTGCAACTTCTTTCAAACTAGCTAAAGTACAGAAAGCAAAAAAAATGTTGATTGTTCACATACAGCAGGAATATCATTTTTAAGAGTTCAACAACAATAAGGAACTGAGGAACCCCATTTCTTTTCCAGCACCAGGGGATTCTTGCTTCCTCCATCTTCAGTATATTGAAATCCGATCTAATTGCACTGTTCCCTTGATCTCCAAACTCTGGAACTCAACTAATTCTCTTCTCAACATGTCTGAATTCAGCTACAGTCTGGAATATCTCAGGATAACATTTCCAGATAAAGTTTCAATCAGACTCCTATTAATTATCAGATATCCAAAGTCAGTAATCCAAACAGATCTTGAGGTTCAAACTCAGAATTAAGTTAGGGACAACTTTTTATTCCGGGTCCCATGCACAGCTTAAGACTGCGGAAATCAATCAGGCCAAAGCAGAAGCTGTTGGATTCAAAAATGAACAGCAGGATTCAAAAGAAATGTATCAGAAATTTGAGACAATTTATTACATTGTGATAGAGTTCACTTTGAAAGTTTTTTAAAATAATACATTAGTTTGTAACAATATATTTATATAAAAAAGAGCTTTGCTTGAGGTTTTGAAAAAAATAAACCTTTTTAAAAAGAAATGTACGGTTTATATGCTTCATTGAAGTTTGATTGATTACCTTGACAAGAAATCAAGATAGAGGAGCCTTTAAGTTTCTCGCATTATATAAAATTAGTATATTGTACTGTGCTAAACCGAGAGATTCTGGATCCACACTTTCCCACCAACTGTGCTGAAGCTGTTACTATCAATGGACTGAATGCCATTTGGTTGCAGAAGGAAAAAGTACAGGTTCCCTGCTTCTCATCTGTACTATAGTTCTTACACATTAATTACTAAACCCCTTCAGACACACATATACTACTAGTGTACAACTAGTATCGTGCAAACACACAGTATAAAAATCACAAATGTTACATCTCAAGTACATGGTTCAGTTGCAAGCAATACAGTTGTGACTAGAGGTTAAAGTAAATCGCATATTTCAAGATGGCTCTCAATATGAAGGGCCAAACCTCATTACATTTTGTTCATAACTCACATAGGTCCCAGCTCACTTACTTACTGCTTCTCTCTCCACCCCACCAACTCACTGGATCAACTTTATATTTGGGCATTAGGAGGAAAAGACATTCAAGGAAGCAGCAGCATTTTTAATTGGCCTGCAGAGGGATGTTGCATGCATATAGAATCAGTAGTATTTGGTGAGTACAAGTGAAGGAACTGAGTCAGTGACACCTTTGTATAAATCCCTGGAGGAGGGACAGTAGTCACAATAATGCTCCATTATGCATAGAGATAAGGTCTCAGGGATCACCCTATGGAGCACAATATTTGGAGCATCAGCAGCAGATGTTGATTTGATTTGATTTATTATTGTCGCATATCTATAGTGAAAAGTTTTGTTTTGCATGCAGAACAGGCAGATCATACCATACAAATGATTTGGGTAAACTGCATAAAGGGTAACAGAACCAAGCGAGGAATATAATGTTACAGCTGCAGAGAAGGTGCACAAAGAGTGAAATGAACATTAAATCTGAAATTTCAGAGGTCCATTCAGAAGTCCAATAACAGCAGAAAGAGGCTGCTCTTGAATCTGTTGGTACACGTGTTTAAGCTGTTGTACCTTCTGCCCACTGTTTCCAACTGGGGTGGAAGAAGTCTTTGATTATATTGGCTGACTTTCTGAAGCAGCAAGAAGTGTAGATGGAGTCAATGGTTAGAAGGTTAGCTTGCAAGATGGACTGGGCTGTGTTCTCAGCTCTCTGTAGTTTCTTATAGTCCTGGCCAGTGCAGTTGCCATACCAAGCCATGATGCATCCAGGTAGAATGCTTTCTATGTTGCATCTATAAAAATTGTTAAGAGTCTTTTTGGAAAAGCCAAATTTCCCTAGCCTCCTGAGGAAATAGAGGCATTATTGTGCTTTCTTAACCATTGCTTCAACATGGGTGGACCAGGACAGATTGTTGGTGACTATGACTCCTAGGTACTGGACACTCTTGACCATGTCCACCTTAGCTCCATTGATGAAGAGGGGTGCCCTCCCTCTGACGTCGGGAAGCAAATGATCAGCTCTTTTGCTATGCTGACATTAAGTATGAGATTGAGTGCTTGGTAGTGCGGTGTCAAGATAACAATGTCTTTCCTATATTATATCTTATCGTTGTTTGAATCACATCTACAATTGTGGTATGGCCAGTGAATTTGTAGATGGGGTTTGGATGAAATTTGGTCACACAGTCATGAGTGAACAGGGGTATAGCAAGTGGCTAAGTACGCAGCCTTACGAGAACCAGTATTGAGAACTGTTGTGGAGGAGGTGCTGTTACCTACTCTCACAGTGGTATGTGAGTCAGAAAGTCGAGGACCCAGTTGCAAAGTGTAACAGAGACCGAGGTCTCAGAGTTTGGAGATTAGTTTGAGTTATAATGTTAAAGGCAGAGCTGTAGTCAATAAATTGGAGAAAGTGAGTACTGCAGATGCTGGAGATCAGAGTCAAGATTACAGTGGTGCATCAAAATCAACATTTCGGGCAAATGCTGGTGAAGGGCTTTTGCCCAAAACTTCGATTTCCTACTCCTCGGATGCTGCCTGACCTGCTGTGCTTTTCCAGCACCATTCTACTAATCTTGAATCTGTCAATAAGTAGGAGCCTGATGGTATCCTTGTTATCCAGATATATGGACATTTCACCATTTTGTAAATCAATGCAAGTCTGTGCATTGAAAATGCAGCAGTCTATAACAGTGGTGTGCTCTCTCTTGGCTCGGGGGTGCAACCACAATATCCAATCATGCGAGAATGGCTAGTCCCATGGAGAGACAAGTGCAGTATCACTCAGAATGCATGCAACAGCTGCACACCCCCCTATAAAGGTACAAGGTTCACTAATATGAAACAATTAGCTGAAAATGAGTGGTAACAAACATGGGATAAATAAGGTGTTTTCCCTGAACAGGATGTTCGCAATGGTTCCTAAAATGGACAACTCCTGTGCCCCTAGAGCCGATCCCGCCTAACCCAGCAGCTGCTTCTACAGTACCAACAGGTCCCTGCACAATGACCCACTTCACCACCCTCCTTAATGCAATGTAGCATAAGAAATGAGTAGGCTGTCTCCACTTCTTCTAAATCAATGTAGGGCGCTATGTATAGCAGCATTTATAAGTGCAGGACATTTCTGACCTCAATCACTGATGGGTAGTTCCATTCAAATCTTTGAGTGTAGCAGAATTAAGCACATGACAAATACAAATCCCTTGCTAAATATGTTTGTCTACTATTGTGAACTAAATCCTCAATGAGAATGTTTACAGAATGAAAATGCTTTTTACTATTGCCACCAAAGACTGCATGCTGATATCCATCTCACATTGATGCTATCGGGAGCATACCCAGACATGGAAGGCTGTTTCATTCTCCAGATCTTCAGATAAGGTATTGATAAATAAAATGACGATGATCTTTTGTAGCATTTCTTGTCCATCAGTGATTGTCTTTAAGGCAGGATCAATGATCCAAATCAAAATCAAACCAGTTTATCAAGTGCACTTCAAGCATGAGTACACCCAAGACATAGGAAAAAGTGAGGACTGCGGATGCTGGAGATCAGAGTCAAGAGTGTGGTGCTGGAAAAGCACAGCACAGGAATGAGAAGATGAAGGGCTTATGCCCGAAACATCAATTCTCCTGCTCCTCAGATGCTGCCTGACCTGCTGTGCTTTTTCAGCACCACACTCTCGAATAAACACCCAAGACATGTAAAACACATCTTCAAGGTGCCAACTGTTGTATTCATGTTCCATTGCAGCCATCTAAAGGCGATTATTAGTGACTTCCTGAAGGAACACCCCTTATTCGACAGACACAAACTAAGGACCTGTGTTAGTATCTTAAAAAACTGAGATAACTGTGTCAGGTTAAAAGAAGTATAGCAGCTTTCAGGGAGTTGTATACATGTGTGTAGGAACACGTTCATATGGTCACACATTTCTCTCAATCTCTTCTCAATGTTTTCCCTTTTTCATTCTCTTCCTAACCTGTATTAACAGTTTCTTCTCTCCTACCAACCCTCTTACTTTATTTTCTTAACCTTTCACCAGTGAGTTTATGGATTAACTGTTGACCCCGCTTTTCATTTGAATCAAAAATGTTTCACTATCACTGCTGCAACATTGCTAGCTCATACTTCCAACAACTTACAGTAGTTCAATGGGAATAGTTATGATAATGCAATGATGTTTACCTTGACGTAAAAATGACATCCGCAGTCGGGTGAACATACAGACTAGGAACTGGAGTTGGCCACTTGGTATCTCAAGACTACTCCGTCATTTAATAAGATCATGGCTGATCTTTCAACTCCACCATCTCACAAACCCCAATAATCTTTCACTCCCTTGATTACCAAGATTCCACCCACTTCATTTGCAGGAAGAGAATTCCAAAAAGTCCCAATCCTCGAAGAAAAATAAACTCACCTCATCTCTGTTTTAAATGGGTAACACCTTATTTTTAAACAGTGATCCCAAGTTCTAGATTATCCCATAGCAGGAAACATTCTTTCTGCATTTCCCTGTCTAGACCCCTCAGGACCTTGGATGTTTCAATCATGTCATCTCTTCTAAATTCCAACAGATACAAACCGAGTCTATTTAGCCCAGTCCCTCACAAATGGACCATTCCAGGTGTCAGCCTGGTAAACATTCTTTGCACTGCTTCCAATGTATTTACACGCATTCTTCCTTTACTGGACACTAATATTGTATAAAGTACTCCAGATGTGATCAGGCAGTACCAACATATTTAAAGCATAATTTTCCTATTTTCGTATTCCATTCTTCTTGCAATAAATAACATTCTATAAGCATTCCCAATTAGGAATTATACCTGCATACTAGCCTTTTAACATTCAAGTATTAAGATACCCAAATTTGCAGATCAGAGCTCTGCAGTCTCTCACCATTGAGATAACACGCTTGCTTTTCTTTTTATCTTCCAGTCAAAATGGTGACCTTATTGCAACATACAAGATCCCGAGGGAACTTGACAGGGTAGATGTTGAGAAGATATTTCCACTAGTGGGAAAATCTTGAATTGGGGACAATGTTAGGATGCTCATTTAAAATGTGAAAGCATTTATTCTGCTAGAAGGTATTGAATGTCTGGCAGTCTCTCCCCTAAAGAGTTGTGGAGATTGCATCACTGCTAGCTTCTAAAGAGGAGGTAAATAATTTTTCATAATAACAAGGAACTGAGAGCTATGATGGATTGGCCTGAGAAAAATGAGCTGAAGCATGGGCAAATTAGCTGTCATCTTCATGAATGATGAAGCATTCAAGAGCCAAACGATCTACATCTGCTATGACTTTTTGTTTTCTTATCAGCAAATTTGGCAACCATACCTTCAGCCCTTCATCCAAGTCATTTATATACATTGTAAACAGTCAAGTCGCAGTGCCAATCGCTGTGAAACACTACTGATGACATCTTGCAATCGAAAAAACACACCACTACGCCTACTCTTTATTGGAAGAATGCTTCTTCTTCTGCCTTGGGACCCTCCAACCACATGGCATCGACATCAAATTCATTAGTTTCCAAATCTCGTCTCCCCCACCTGACCTCATCCTAGATCCAACTCTCCAACTCAGCACCGCCCTCTCATCCTGTCCTATCTGTACATCTTCCTTCCTACCTACCTTCCACCCCAGCCCCACCTCTGCTATATATCTCTCATTCCCCCTTCCCTCTCCACATTCCTGATGAAGGGCTTATGCCTGAAACGTCCACTTTCCTGCTCCTCAGATGCTATCTGATGTGTTGTACTTTTCCAGCACCACCCTTTTCGACTCTTCCTGTTAGCCAGCCAAAATTCTTTCCATGCCAAAATGCTACTCCTGATACATGAAATTTTATTTTCCATAATATCTTTTGATGTTACACCTTATCAAATGCCATCTGGAAATCAAGGTACATTACATCCATCAGTTCCTTTTTATCCACAGCACGTTACTTTCTTAAAGAGAGTGGAGCATAGATAGGATAAATAGACAAGGTCTTTTCCCTGGGGTGGAAGAGTCCAACAGATTGGTTAAACATGGTGTCACTTTTCAAAACCATGCTGACTCTGCCTGATCATAAGGAATTTACTGAAGTTCCTTGCTATGATGGCTTTGTTAATGGTTTCTAAAATTTTCCCAATAACAGATCTCCGAAAGCTTGTACTTTCAAATAAACCTGTTAGACCTGGTGTCTAACCAAATAAACCTGGTGTCGTGTGATTTTTCACTTTCTGAGGAATGACTGTTTTATGTATCCAACTTCAACAAGGACTTCTGCAAACTTGCCAAACTGAAATCAAAAGCTTTTTCCAAACTCTGGGTGTTCTCCCCAAAGAAAAATATCAATTGCTGATCTTCTGAACTGAAAGCCTAATACACAAATGTTTAGATTGTGGATTTGTAAAACCTCTCCCATGAGAAGCAAAGTCCCATTGGCCTCCAAGAAATATGTCTTTTTTTCAAACAAAATTACCATGACTACAGAAGTATCTACAAGTTAGTCTTTAAATCAACTGAAACACACAGATCAAAGCCCACATGCCACTAGCTCAAATCCAAAAACTAAACTAAATGTTATTGTAAGTTATGAGCCTGCACCCACAACAATTTACTCAGTATCACTTCTCCAATTATTTTAATTTTCCCAAGACCCTCTTTTCAATTTCCTGAATGATCGCTGCTTCTGGGATATTACCTTCTGTTGTGAAGACTCGTGTGATGTTGTGAAGACTAAAATAATCAATTAACTCATCTGCCATGCCTTCATTTTTTTTAATATCAATTCTCCACACTCATTTTCTATAGGACAAATCCTCACTTTGTTTTTTTGTAAACATTTATTAAAACTCAACATATTTTTACATTTCAAGCTTGCTTTCTCTCAAACTCGATTTCTTTTGCCTCCTTGTTAATTGTTTGGACTTTTTATATTCTATTCACCCTTCTGATTTGCCATCCGATTTTGCACACGTTATATACTTTTTCTTTATATTTTATATTTTGTTTAACGTTTCTAGTTACAATGAATGTTGGGTCCTCTGGAATTTTCCAAATTTGTTGACTTCTGAAATATCCCTTAAATGTCTGCCACTGTTTCTCTATTGACCTACCCTTTAACCTGATTGTCTAAGTCAGTTTTAGTCAATTTTGTTTCATGCCTTCATAACTGGCCTTGTTTAATGTCTTGGTCCACTTGGCTGATATTCAAGCCCCACTACTCCCAGGATCATTACAAATGTTAAATATTTAATTAAACTACTCAAATTTATCAATTTTCCTGTCTGATAAACTCAGGTTTACAGAAAACATTTGTCAGGTTTGTACACTTAACAGGAAGCTACTATTTATTGCAATTCTAGCCACTGGTAAACAGAACTATGAATTATCAACATAAAACTCTAGTAGCTGATTTTTTTTTTATTCATACATAGGATATGGGTGTCACTGGCTAGGCCAGTATTTATCGTTCAGAGGGCAAGTAACAGTCAACCACTTTGCGGTGGGTCTGGGGTTAAATGTATGCCAGACCAGGTAAGGATGGCAGCTTCCATCCCTAAAGGGTATTTTCCCAACAATCAACAGTGGTTTCATGTTCATCATTAGACTCATAATTCCAGTTTTTATTTACTGAATTCAAATTGGCTATCTGCCATGGCAGGGTTCAAACCAGGGTACCCAGAACATTATCTGGATCTCTGATTCAAAGTCTAGTAATAATGCCACTACACCATCATCTCCCCAAAACAGGCATGCAGACAAGACCTTTTTCAAATTAACATATGGGAGGAGGGGAAAATACTACAATCTCTCCAATGTGGAAACAGGCCCTTCAGCCCAACAAGTCCACATCAACCCTCCAAAGAGTATCCCACCCAGACACATTCCCCTACATTTGCCCCTGACTCATGCACCTAACCCATACATCCCTATGTGACAATTTAGCACGACCGATTCACCTGACCTGCACACCTTTAGATTGTGGGAGGAAACCAGAGCACCCAGAGGGGAACCACACATTCACAGGGAGAACGTGCAAGCTCCACCCAAGGCTGGGATCAAACCTGGAACCCCAGAGCTGTGAGGCAGCAGTGCTAACTACTGAGCCACCATGCCACTGTGTTGATGAATTGGGGAAACATAGTTCAATAGCACCAGCCCACAAGATTCAATGTGGTGTCAATTTTACAGCTTCCAAACCCTCTGTTCTCTGATTTCCTCATCCAGCTTCTTTCAGTTATTTGAAGACATAATGCAATTGGCATACCTATTACACAGTTTTCAGTCACAGGTTAGAGGCAACAGTTTACACCAACTGATGGAAGAGAAGAGCTATCCATTTTCCAAGTTTGGTTATATCACTGAGAGTGAGAGATCCTTTTCACGGTTCCATTCTGGAGGTTTCTTCCTCTGTGTTGTTCAATCGTACAGATGTCCACCTCCCAAAGAGCCAATCAGTGAACAGCTGTCATGTTGGTGACTTTTGGCCTCCACAACAGAGCTTCATTACACAAACTAATCAGCAATCTGTCGGATGAAGCTTTCTCTGTAAATACATCCAAAATCATGATGGATCTAACAGAACAGAAAATCTGTTCCTATTGCCAGACAGTAGAGAACCTGATTTAAAGTGAAAGACAACAGTAACAACAGTGATATGAGGAAAAATATTTTCATGCAACGTCATGATTTGGAGGTGCCAGTGTTGGATTGGGGTGTACACAGTTAAAAATTACACAGCACCAGATTATAGTCCAACTGGTTTATTTGGAAACACTAGCTTTTGGAGCACTGCTCCTTCATCAGGTGGTTGATAACCACCTGACGAAGGAGCAGTGCTCTGAAAGCTAGTGCTTCCAAATAAACCTCTTGGACTATAAATTGGTATTGTGTGATTTTTAACTTCATGTAATGTGGTTAGGATCTTGCAGAGCCTACATGGACATAATGTGCCAAGTAGCCTCTGGCCTCACTGTGTAAGTTCAATGATAGGAAATTGATAAACTAATAAGGAAATAAGACCAACGCTGTTGTATACTCTGTATTAAAGCTGCATATCTTGGCCAGAATTTGCTGTAATCACACAATTACAGTATGCCCTGGGTTAAGCTGCTTCTCATTTTCAAATTTGAAAATCTCTTGCTCTGTAAGTGGTTTGTGTTGCTATCAGACTTATGCCTCAGAGTTCTATCCTGCACACTGCAGATGAGAGATGGCTATCCTTGCCTCTTCTGATAGTTTATGGCCTGTAATGGTTTCCTCTCACTTATGAGCAACTGTTATCTGACTTTAGTAGGTTCTACAAATTGTTTTATTTATTGACATAATACCGTACTTTACATATATCTTTCATTGGCACATACTATTCCATTCTTTCTTACAGGCTCAGACTAGAAAGGAATTTGCAGTGGAAAGGAGAGAGACTGGTTGATGTCCATGTCTGTACCAATGGCAAAGGCAGAACAAAGCAGGTTCTGAATTATCAGTATTAGGAGCTATGCACCAAATTAAGAAACAGACCCCAGAAATTCTGGATTATTACGTGAAGCAGATGCAAACTATGTTGAAGTAAAAGAGAATTAATTAGACAAGGAAGATAAATACTTGGCTCAAAGGCTGGTGTGAGAGGAGTGGGTTCCGGTTTGTGTGGCACTGGCACCAGTGCAAGGCCAAATTGGAACAAGATAGTCTCCACCTGAACAATATTAGTACTGGTTTCTTGCAAATCACTTAAGCAAACAAGTAGAGAGAATTTTAAACTAAAATGGAAGCACAGAATTCCTACTAGTGGGGCAAGAGATGACATTTGGAAGATGTGACAAAGTAAACAGTAGAGACTGTAGCAATTTTAACTAGGTCAGCCAGGTGGACCTCAAAGAATATGAATTATTTGAATGGGGCTTGATATGGTCCAATCAGGGAGCCCTGGCTGACATATAAGAACAGGAGTGTCAGACATACTACTCACTCTGAGAGCTGGCTCTGAGGGAGCTGGATTAGTGTCAAGGACTTTCCATATGTAAATAAAGGGTGAATTTGTGACTGAATACCAGCCTCTGTGGAGTTGTTGAAGAGTTAAGGCAAGAGACAAAGGTATTAATACAGGAAATGATAAATAGGCCAGGATTGGAAGGGATATACAACACAAAACTGAGTCTGAGAGTAAATTGTTAGATGAAATAGAATTTACAAACAAGAATTAAAGATCAAAACTAAACTGATGAACTAATAGTACAAAAAGATATAAATAAAAATGATCTGGTAGTCATTGCACAGGCATGGCTGTCAAATGACAAGGATTGGGACCAGAGTATTGAAAGGTACAAGTCATTTAGGAAGCACAGAAAACTAGAAAAAAGTGGAGGAGTGAAAGGACAGGAAATTAGAAAAATGGGCGGGGTGGTTTGTTCGTTGTATTAGCATAATAATGAGTAAACCTAATTTATAAAATCGGTTTGAGTGGAGAAAAAAAATAATAAATGCAAGTCACTTGTGGGAGTGATGTAAAGGGGAATAATGGGAGATTGTCAGAAAGATATGGTGATCATTATGGGATATTTTAATCTACCTACAGACTGGAAAAGTCAGATGTGTTTTGGATAGTTTATTAGCACAATCTGGAAGTGACCAGAGAGCAGAATATTCTAAACCTTGTCTTGTGCAACAAGATAGATTTAATTATTGATCTCAAGGTGAAGGTATCCATAGGAACCAGCACCATGACATGACTGAATTTTACATTAAGTTTGAAAAGAAAAGGTGTGGGTCCAAGAATTTTTTAAACATTAAGTTCACATTTTTAAAAATTTCTTTATTTTAATTTCGACACCAAAGTGGAAAAGGATACTGCTTTGAACCAAGGACTGTGATAGAAATTGGATTTTTAAAAACAAGTTACTGGAAATCACTATAAATTGTGTTTGTATTCACACATAAAAATGTAATAGGTATAATTTCCAATTCTATTGATAGTATAGGTTTTATGCTCCAAATAACAATAACCATTTTTGATATCACCTTCTCTCTCATGCAATCCTGAGCTGTCATTCAAGCTTATTGGTCAGTCAGTTGGAAAATACAGCTGTTAGTAAACCTTTAAAACTTTGAGTCAGTTTGTTGTGTGTTATAATGCAAAGCACACAGTGCCAGGACATAATCTGAGTTAAGAAGTTTATTGTTTCGATGCTGCTTTAATAAGATGTGCAAGAAACCTTGCCAAGGGTATGGTAGAAATCTGTGGTCTATGGTATAACTCTGGAAACCTTCATTGCCATTCTGAGATGGGACTTGGGGGTATAGACAGAGGTTAGATCAGCCATCCAGACCCATTAGATCTCAGTTTCAATCTCCATTCCATAGCTGAAAAGCAGTTGGCTCACGAGCATCTACCCCAGCAGTGTTGATCAGACAATCGATTAGATAGGATGCCTCTCCTGATCCCTATTTATCAACTGACTGGAAAGTATGTGAGATCAAGATCACTTCTACTGTGTCCTCTCAAGTTCTTTTTTTTATTCATTCATGGGATGTGGACGTTGTTGGGTAGCCAGCATTTATTGTCAATGCCTAGCTGCCCTTGAGAACATAGAAAATGAAACATAAAATATTACAGCACATAAAATAGTACAGGCCCTTCCACTCTCAATGTTTCACCAACTTGTGAAAACAATCTGAAGCCATTCTAACCTACACTGTTCCATTATGATCCATATGTTTCTCTATTGACCGTTTAAATACCCTAAAGTTGGTGGGTCTCCTACTGTTGCTGCAGGGCATTCCACGCCCCTACTACTCTCTGAGTAAAGAAACTACCTCTGACAACTGTCCTACATCTATCACCCCTCAACTTAAAGCTATATCCTCTCCGGTTAGCCATCACCATCCAAGGAAAAAGGCTCTCACTGTCCACCCTATCTAATTCTCTGATCATCTTGTATGTCTCCATTAAGTCAACTCTCAACCTTCTTCTCTCTAACAAAAACAGCCTCAAGTCCCTCAGCCTTTCCTCATAAGACCTTCCCTCTATATCAAGCAACATCCTAGAAAATCTCCTCTGAACCCTTTCCAAAGCTTCCACATCCTTCCTATAATGTGGTGACCAGAACTGTATGCAATACTCCAATTGCGGCCACACCAGAGTTTTGTACAGCTGCAGTATGACCTCATGGCTCCGAAACTCAATCCCTCTACCAATAAAACCTAACACACTGTATGCCATTTTAACAACCCTGTCAACATGGATGGCAACTCTGCTCATCCACAATACCAAGAATCTTACCATTAGCCCAGTACTCTTTATTCCTGTTGTTTCTTCCAAAGCGAATCACCTCACACTTATCCACATTAAAGTCCATTTGTCACCACTCAGCCTAGCTCTGCAACTTATCTATGTCTCTCTGTAACCTGCAACATTCTTCAGCACTGTCCACAACTCCACTGACCTTAGTGTCATCCGTAAATTTACTAAACCATCCTTTTACGCCCTCATCTAGATCATTTATAAAAATGACAAATAGCAGTGGCCCTAAAACAGACCTTTGTGGTACACCACTAGTAAATGAACTCAAGGATGAACATTTCCCATCAACCAACACCCTGTCTTCTTTCAGCTAACCAATTTCTGATCCAAACCACTGAATCACCCTCAATCCCATGCCTCCGCATTTTCTGCAATAGCCTACCATAGGGAACCTTATTAAATGCTTTACTGAAATCCACATACACCAGATCAACGGCTTTACCCTCATCCACCTGTTTGGTCACTTTCTCAAAGACCTACCCTTCACAAAACCGTGTTGACTATCCCTGATCAAATTATTCCTTTCCAGATGATTATAGATCCTATCTCTTATAATCCTTTCCAACACTTTACCCACAGCCAACGTAAGGCTCTCTGGTCTATAATTACCAGGGTTATCCCCACTCCCCTTCTTGAACAAGGAGGCAACATTTGTTATCCTTCCATCGTCTGGCACTGTTCCTGTAGACAATGATGATATAAAGATCCAAGCCAAAGGTTCTGCAATCTCCTCACTAGCTTCCCAGAGAATCCTAGGAAAAATTCCATTCGGCCCAGGGGACTTACCTATTTTCACACTTTGCAGAATTGGAAACACCTCCTCCTTACGCGTCACAATTCCATCTAGTCTAACAGCCTGTATGAAAGTGGAGGTGAGCTGCCTTCTTCAACTGCTGCAGTTCATCTGCTCTTGGTTGGCCCACATTGCCATTAGGAAGGTAATTCCAGGATTTTTACCCAGCAACAATCAAGGAAAAGCAATATATTTCCAAGTCAGAATGGTACGTGGCTTGGAAGGGAACTTGTACGTGTGGTGTTTCCATGTATCTGCTACCCTTATCCTTCTAGATGGAAATGGCCATGCGTTTGGAAGGTTCTACCTAAGGATCTTTAGTGAATATGGGGAGTACTCCATCACACTCCTTACTTATTCCTTGTAGATGGTGGACAGGCTTTGGAGAGTAAGAAGGTGAGCTGCCATTGCAAGATTCCTAGCCTCTAACTTACTCTTATAGCCACAGAACCTACTTGCAGGACTAGTATGGTTTCTGGTCAATGGTAGTCCCTTGGTAGTCTCAAGGCGTTGAAATGAAGCCTTGATGGCAAGAACCGTCATCCTTACCACCCCTATGGAATTCAACTCTTTAGTACCCTTTCAACTATGTTTGAGCCCACGAGATCAAACTCTTGAGTGACCCTGATGCAACCCAAAGTGAGTATATTTAGCAGGTTATTGCCAAGTAAGTGCAGTTTTGACAACCCCTTCCATTACTTTATCAACGATCAATAGTAGACTGATGGAATAATAATTAACTAGGTTGGAATGGCACGTGTTTTATGTATAGGACATGCCTAAACAATTTTCCATATTGCGAGTAAAAGCCACTGTTGTTGCTATACTGGAAAAGCTTAAGGGATTTGCAAATTCTGGAGCACATGCCTCAATGCTATTGCCAGAATGTTGTCAGGACCAATAGTCTTTGTAGTATTCAGTGCTGTCTGTCATTTCTTGATGTGATATGGAGTCAATCAAATTGGCTGAAGACTGGCATCTATGATACTGGGGACTCATCCACTCAGCATTCCTTGCTGAATATTGTTGAAAATGCTTATTTTTTATACAGATGTGTTGGACCACCATCATTGATGGTGGTGTATTTGGGAGCCTCCTCCTTCATTCAGTTGTTTAATCTTCTAGGTGGTTCTGGGATAACGTGTAATTTAGCAGATTTGGCTGAAGAATTAGGTGACAGTATCTTCGAGAACGCTCACCCCTGTTTGCAATAATGCGATTCAAGCAGGGATTAGTCTGCGTGCTTTGGTATGCACATACGCCAATGTCCATGCTGAAATTTCCATGCCACTCTGCGCATGCATCAATGTTCATGCTAAAATCTCCATGCTGTTCTGCACACGCACCAATGTCGATGTCAAAATTTCCATGTCATTCTGCACACACACCAGTGTCCATGCCGGAATCTCTATGCCATTCTGTGCATGCATCAGTGTCCATGCTGAAATTTCCATGCCATTCTGCACATGCGTCAACGTTTATGCTGAAATCTCCATGCTGTTCTGCACACGCACCAATGTCCATGCCAAAATTTCCATGCCATTCTGCACATGCGCCAATGTCCATGCCATTCTGCACACACACCAGTGCCATTCTGCGCAGGCGTCAATGTCCATGCTGATGTCTCCATGCCGTTCTATGCATGCGCAATGTCAGCACCAGTCTTCGTGCCATACAGCACATGTGACCATGTCAGCTACCGACAAAGCAGCTTTCCATGAGAGATATTATAAGAGAGATTACTTAAATTTTTAAATATACTGTTAAATTTACTTTTGTTCCATTGATAAATATGATTTATACCTTCATTCAAGCTGTGCTATAATTTATGTTAGACTTCTGAATAATTTTTGAGTGATCTTGAATCATAATCTTTGCTCATCTGTACCAACTCCACTTTTCCCATAAGCCCCATTATATATAAATCAATGATGTGAGGTTTCACTGGAATGCAACTACAGCCCTACAGGAGAACTACCTGTACTACCATTCACAATTGGATGTAGTAGTATTAGAGCTTAGATTGATTGATCTATTGTTGTTATGTGTACTAAGATATGGTGAGGAGTGCTGTTACGAGTGTTATACAGACAGACCATACCATACAAGGTGTATTTAGGGTAGCAGAACAGAGTGTAGAATAGTGTTACAGCCACAGAGAGAAAGAGATCAACATTAACATTTGAGAGGTGCATTCAAAAGTCTAATAAAAGCAGACAAAGAGGCTGTTCTTGTATCAGTTTGTATATGTATTCAAACTTTTATTCCTTCTGCCTGATGGAAAAGGATGGAAGAGAGTATAACTTGGGTGAGAGAAGTCTTTCACTATGTTGGTTCCTTTACCAAGGCAGCTGAATAGATCTGATCTGTTGGTTGTTGAATTGCTTAGCTAATCTAAGAGTTGCTGCTTACACTATTTGGCATGCAAGTTATCCTGAGTTGTAGCTTCACCAAGTTGATACCTCATTTTTAACGTCCTCTTCAATGAACCAGGGTTGATCCTTCCACTTGCTAGTAATGGTGGTGTTAAGATCTCAGTTCAAAATCTATCCCATTTAACATGTTGGTAGAGCAACACAACACAATGGACGGTATCCTCAATATGAAGATATTATTTCATTTCCAGGTCTATTTGTTGGTCACTCCTTTAAAGGCTATCATTGACAGTATATCTGTGGCGAGCATATTGGTGAGTAGATGATCAAGTCTGTTTTCCCTCATGGTGGTTTCTTTCTCAGCTGCCACAGCTCCAATCCAGCAGTTATATCCTTTAGCACTCAAGCAGCTGTCACTAGTGATACTGACATTCCACACTTTGTGGTGACATTGAAGTACATCACCCAAGATACATTCTGCACCATTTCTATCCTGTGATTCCTCTAGGTGGTGCTGAACTTGCAGATGACAAATTCATCAGCCTATTGCAGTAGTAGTCAGTATATGACAATCAATAAGAGGCTTCCTTGATCATTTTTGACCTTATGCCAAGAGACTTCATGGAGTTCGGAGGTAATACTGAGTGCTTCAAGAGGAACTCTCACAACTGTATACCACTGTGTTGTCACCTCTAGTAGGTCTATCCTGACAGTTAAACAGTACATACCCAGGGATGGTGATGATGCGGTTTGAAACATTATCTGTAAAGTATGATTCTATTAGTATGATTAGGTTGGGCTGTTACTTGACGGATGCTGCCTGACCTGCTGTGCTTTTCCAGCACCACCCTAATCTAGACTCTGGTTTCCAGCATCTGCAGTCCTTATTTTTACCAAGTGGGCGGCACGGTGGCACAGTGGCGACACGGTGGCACAGTGGTTAGCACTGCTGCCTCACAGCGCCTGAGACCCGGGTTCAATTCCCGACTCAGGTGACTGACTGTGTGGAGTTTGCACGTTCTCCCCGTGTCTGCATGGGTTTCCTCCCACAGTCCAAAGATGTGCAGGTCAGGTGAATTGGCCGTGCTAAATTGCCCGTAGAGTTAGGTAAGGGGTAAATGTAGGGGCATGGGTGGGTTGCGCTACGGCGAGTCGTGTGGACTTGTTGGGCCGAAGGGCCTGTTTCCACACTGGAAGTAATCAAATCTAATTAGACAGTTCTCTCAATTTTGGCACGAGCCCCAATAATTAATGAGGACTTTATAGGATCAACAAGGTTAAGTTTGCAGTTGTCATTTCAGGTGAATCTAATACCTTCTTGTGTTTGGCCTTCCAAAACTTCTTTAGGTAGAAGATGCACTTTTAAAGTAAAAGAATGCAAATCCAAAGAAATTGCGAAATATTGGGCAGTGATGAAGAATATTATTGAGATCCTGGAGAATGAGGAGACCTGACCAATGACAAAAAAAAACAGCATTCCCACATTTATTGCAGGAGGGTGCAAGTTTGGAGGGAACAGAATACTAATAAACCAGAAATAGACTAGGGTGAATCAAACAGAAGAGCTTGATGGTTCATGTATCATCCAAACTATAAATGATACTTGCTGAAAATGTGTTGCTGGAAAAGCGCAGCAACAGATGCTGCCTGACCTGCTGCGCTTTTCCAGCAACACATTTTCAGCTCTGGTCCAGCCCTCTAGACTACCAATCTAGTAATTTTACTACTATGATACGAGTTTTGAGAAAAGGTAATTGAACAGAAATATTAGCTTTGTTTCTCACTCCACAAATGCTACAGGACATCTAAGCATTTTCAGTCTATTCTGTTTTGATTTCAAGGTATAAGAAGGAGGCACTTCAAAGGAGAGTTAGGTTGTCAGAGAAATTGTCTTCAATAGGAGTATTGGTAACAGGATAATAGAGAAATAGGATATAGGAGAAATAAGCATCAATAATATGAAGAGGCCCAGGGGTCTTTTCCAATGCTTCCACTTCCTTTCTGAAATATGGCGAGCAGAACTGTACACAATATTCCAAGTGTGGCCGCACTAACATTATGTATAATTGCAGCATCATATTGCGGCTCCGGAACTCAATCCCTCTACGAATGAAACCTAACACACCATATGCCTTCTCAACAGCACTATCAACCTGGGTGGCAATTTTCAGGGATCTATGTACATGGACTCCAAGATCCCTCTGCACATCCACGCTACCAAAAATCTTTCCATTGACCCAGTACTCTGCCTTCCTGTTATTCTCCCCAAAGTGCATCATCTCACATTTAGCTGCATTGAACTCCAATTGCCACCTCTCAGTCCAATTCTGCAGTTTATCCAAGTCCCCCTGCAACCTATAACATTCTTCCAAACTGCCCACTACTCCAACGACTTTCGTGTCATCTGCAAATTTACTAACCCGTCCACCTACGCCTGCGTCTAAGTCATTTATAAAAATGACAAACAGCAGTGATCCCAAAACAGATCCTTGTGGCATACCACTAGTAACGAGACTCCAGGCTGAATATTTTCCATCAACCACCACACGCTGCCTTCTTTCAGAAAGCCAATTTCTAATTCAGATTGCTAAATCACCCTCAATTCCATGCCTCTGCATTTTCTCCAACAGCCTACCATGTGGAACCTTATCAAAGGCTTCACTGAAGTCCATGTATGCCACGTCAACTGACCTACCCTCATCTACATGCTTGGTCACCTTCTCTGTCTGGCTTGCCCTATGATAGCTAACAATCCACATACATGAACACCAACTAGCCACGAAACGACACGACCAGCTATCCCTAGTAGCCACACACTCAGACAACAAGCAACATGAATTCGACTGGGAAAACACTACTATCATAGGGCAAGCCAGACAGAGAACAGCCAGGGAATTCCTAGAGGCATGGCATTCATCCACAAATTCCATCAACAGACACATCGACCTGGACCCAATATACCAATCACTACAGCGGACAGCTGAAACTGACACCCGGAAGCGGCAAGGACAGACCACTATAAATGCCGGAAGAAACATCAAAGAAGCGCTTCGCAGGAGGCTCCAGAGCACTGATGATGTCTCCTAGCCAGGGGATGAAACGTTTGCAACAAAAACTTCCAGCTCGGCGAACAGAACCACTACAACTCTAAGGTCTCTTTATTCAGCAACACACCCTAGGATCTTGCCATTAAGTGTATAAGTCCTGCTCTGATTTGCTTTTCCAAAATGCAGCACCTCGCATTTATCTAAATTAAACTCCATCTGCCACTCCTCAGCCCATCAGCCGTCTGATCAAGATTCCAATGCAATCTGAGGTAACCTTCTTCGCTATAGATGAATAGGAAAGGTTCAGAAGGAAATGGGCCAAGTGTGGAAATAGGACTATTCTCAGAAAGGGTGACTTGAACCAAAACATTGACTCTGATTTCTCTCCAGATGCTGCACCACCTGCTGAGCTTACCCAGCATTCTGTTTTTGTCTGGGACAAGTTGAGTTTGGGAAACTTGGTCGGCATGGACAAGTTGGATCAAAGGGTCTATTTCCGTGCTGTATAACTCCATGACTCTCTAATAGTTAGGATAGTAGTCAGAAGGGCATCAATAGGAGTATCAGGATATAGGAGTGATTTGGCTTCCATGAGAGGTGGAATGCCAGATGGATGGGCTTCAATGAGAATATTAAGATACAGAATAACGTTTAATGGACTAAATGAACATCGTGTGTGTCTAACTGTCATTATGCCCTTACCCCAAAAATGATCCAAAACCAGTTGAATCTGAAAATAATGAATTGTTATATTACCTCATGTAGTTTCTTGTTCAGAATTATGCTGGTGATCAAAGATATGAGTAGTATCAGCATTTACCAACAAAACTAAACAGAAATCCAGCCATTCTGCAGCCATCAGAGGGCAACTCAAATACTGCAAAGCGAAGCCTTTGAACTACAATGTTAAGGATACAGTGAATGTCTTTAGAGTTGTAAGGAAAGAAACAAAACTATACTCAATCAAAAGTTTTAGCTTCAAGTCCCATTCTGGAGATTGAATTGGGAGGAGGGTGGGGGGGTGAGTTTTAGAGCTTCTATGCTTTATTGGAGTACAGTCATCATACTTGAAAAGACAATATTGGAGGAGGAAATGGTTGCATTGAACACTGACCAGCCTTCCGAAGTCACCACCTAGAAGACTAGAAATCCTGGATGTTGAGTACTGTGAGCAGTACTATTTGCATATTACAAAATAAATGGTGGCTAGGCCAGCACGGCAGCTCAGTGGTTAGCACTGCTGCCTCATAATGCCAGGGACCCAGGTTCAATTCTGGCTCGGGCGAGTGTCTGTGTGGAGTTTGCACATTCTCACAGTGTATGTGCAGGTTTCCTCTAGGTGCTCTGGTTTCCTCTCACATCCAAAGATGTGCAAGTTAGGTGAATTGGCCATGCTAAACTGCCCAGTGTTAGGTGCATTAGTCAGGGGTAAATGTCAGGTCGGAGAATGAGTCTGGGTGGGTTACTCTTCGGAGGGTCGGTGTGGACTTGTTGGGCCGAAGGGCCTGTTTCCATACTGTAGGGAATCTAACCTAATCTAAAATATAAAGGTAGTAGGAAAAGTACAAAATAGATTCACAATGATGATACGAAAACTGACAGAACATATTTATCAGGAAAGGCTGTATGACTCCTGTTCTCTCGAAAACACAGTGCTGTTCAGCCCCTGGTTCCTGTCCTGGATCTTTGTTAGAAGTCCAAATGAAGGGTTTATGCCTGAAACGTCAATTCGCATGCTCCTCAGATGCTGTCTGACCAGCTTTGCTTTTCCAGCACCACATTCTTTGACTGGATTTTTGTTAGAGTTACACAATTAATTACACTTCCCAATCTCTTTCACTGTATAAATGTATTCAAAAGGAAATGGGTAAATACATATTGGAAAAGAGATTATTCAATCTGTTTCCACCACCCTTGCAGGCACTGCATTCAATACAATGTGATAATTTAAACAAATCTCTCAAGCTGCCTCAGTTTCTTTGAAATTTATATCCTGCCATTTGCATTAATGAGCTTTGAGAAGATTTGTAGCTCAGATATAAGTTTGCTCGCTGAGCTGGAAGGTTCGTTTTCAGAAAATGAACCTTCCAGCTCAGCGAGCAAACTTGCATCCATTTGCATTAATTTCCTTGTTTGAAATTGTCACCATGGAGAACTACAGATGAATAGTTGAATCCAGACAATTGAAAAAGACGAAAAGAAAAATAAAGATAGCAACAGCAGGGGAAAAAAAAATCAGATGATTACCATGAACAAGATCTTTACAACTAAATTAGAAGAAAATGTATAATCAAGGTAATGTCAGCCCTTCAAAAGCATATGAAGAATATTGCAAATGAAAATGAAGATTGTTCAGCAAGTCTGTGCTATGACCCGGGCACAGTGCAGCACAGATTTTTCTGGTTTTCACTTGTACATCTCTTGTACCACGTCTCAGAGAACTGGTTTTTAAAAATTGGATCTGATTACACTTAAGCAGTTTGACCGTATAATCTTCACTAGGTTTGCTTAAACACCTGCCTTTTCTTAGAAAATACTTCTCCAGTATTAAGTTTGTTAAAATCTCATGTTCCTCAGTACAGATCCATCTTTTTGTTTCACTTGCACTTCCAGATCAATAACTGTAGGAATGAAAAGAACCCTCATTTTTATTTAGACTGTCCACTCTTCATTTCTACTGCTGTAATATCTTCAATGTTATCGGTCAAAAGACCTGTTCATGAAACACACTGGACCAATTAGAAAGATCAGATCATGGGCAGTGTTACATTTCCACCTCCACTGATCAGTAACATTGACTAACAGGCATATTGTTTCATCGACAAAGTGACTTGGAGATTCAGCATTAATTCCAGACATTAATTCCAACCTTTTTAATGGTATAGATCCACGTACAAATAGTTAGGTACAGTGGAAATGGTATTAGGCTAACAAGAGAGTTTGTGTTCAAATATCATCATATTAACATAATTCATATTTGTACAGGAAGGGTTTAAGTTCCAAATTCACAAAACTTTTCTTTAACTACACAACATAAATACTGAGTTAAATAATCTCTTTGAACTACATTAAATCTATTCACAGGTGATCTCTTCACTCTATCCATACTTTTCAAGTTTAAAACTTAGAAGCATATATAATAGGGGCAGAAGTAGTCCATTCAGAGCTTCGAGCCTGCTCTACCAATCATTACGATTTTAGCTAATCAACCTTTACCATAGCCTGTTCCCAGTTTTCCCCCCATCATACTGATCCCTTTCTTGAATCAAACATTTTGGCTTCAATTGCTTTCTGTGGCAATGAATTCACAGGTTCATCAGTCTCAGGGGGAGAAAAACATCATCTCAGTCCTAAGTAGTTTACCCCATATCCTTAGATTGTGATCCCTGGTTCTGAACTCCTTTGCCTTCAAGAACATCTTTCAGCATTTACCTGCGTTAGAATTTTATAGGTTTCTATCAGTCATCCCCACCCTGTCTAATTCTTCTGAACTTCACAAAATATAACCCTAACCAATTCAATCTCTCTGGGCCTGCCATCCCAGGAATCAGTCTGGCAAAACTTTGCTGCACTCCCTGTATAGCAAGAATATCCATCCTCTGTTAAGGAGACCAAAACTGCACACAATATTCCAGGTGTGGAATCAGATTTGATTAATTGAAGTAAGACATTCTGTTCTTGTACTCACATTCTCTTACTATAAGAGAATACCATGTAAAACTAAAGCACTTGGGATTGATGGTATTGAGGTGGATAGAAAACTGGCACATAAGAAACAAAGTGGCAATAAATGGGTCTTTTTCTTTTCGTCTTTTTTTAACCACTTGTTGCACCCACACGCTTATCTTCAGCGACTATTATACGAGGATACCAAGGTCTGCTTGCATATTCCCGTTCTCACTGAACAACCATTTAGCTAATCTGCCTTTTTGCTTTTGCTATCAAAGTGAATAACTTCACATTTATCCACACTGGCAGATGCAGTACATTCATTTGCCCACTCACTCAACTTTTCCAAATCCCACTGAAACTTGTCTGCATCCTCCTCACAGCTCACCCTCCCACTCAGCTTTCTGTTGTCTGCAAATTTGGAGATTTTACATTTAGTTTCCTCATCTAAATACACAGGTACTGGAGTCTGAGATATACCACAGAAAAAGACCCATTTATTCCCACTTTGTTTCTTATCTGCCAGTTTTGGGCGGCACGGTGGCACAGTGGTTAGCACTGCTGCCTCACAGCGCCTGAGACCCAGGTTCAATTCCCGACTCAGGCGACAGACTGTGTGGAGTTTGCACATTCTCCCCGTGTCTGCGTGGGTTTCCTCCGGGTGCTCCGGTTTCCTCCCACAGTCCAAAGATGTGCAGGTCAGGTGAATTGGCCATGCTAAATTGCCCGTAGTGTTAGGTAAGGGGTAAATGTAGGGGTACGGGTGGGTTGCGCTTCGGCGGGTCGGTGTGGACTTGTTGGGCCGAAGGGCCTGTTTCCACTCTGTAAGTCTAATCTTTTCTATCCACCTCAATACCCCCAATCCCAAGTGCTTTAGTTTTACATGGTATTTTCTTATTTGGGACTTCGTTGAAAGCTTTCTAAAAATCCAAATAAACCACATGCCCTTTCTCCCCATATCCCCCATCAACTCATTTACAGGATAGCTAGGAAACTCAAAAAGACTGAGGAGGGGGCATGAAAAAGCCTTGGCTTTTGAACAAGAATTCCTTGCTCAAATATAATAATATCTAGTCAAATGGCAAGCAACATTCAGGCCGCACAAATGGAAAAGTAATGACCATCTCCAAAAACAGACAATCTAATCACCACTGAAAAATGTGTTGCTGGAAAAGCGCAGCAGGTCAGGCAGCATCTAAGGAGCGGGAGAATTTACATTTTGGGCATAAGCCCTTCTTCAGGAATGCCTGAAGAATGGCTTATGCCCGAAACGCCAATTCTCCTGCTCCTTGGATGCTGCCTGACCTGCTGCGCTTTTCCAGTAACACATTTTTCAGCTCTGATCTCCAGCACCTGCAGTCCTCACTTTTTCCCAATCTAATCACCACCCCTTGACATTCAATGGTGTTACTATCATCGAATCCTCAACTATCAACATCTCTGAGGTTATGAGAAACTCAACTTAACTTGTCACATAAACACAACGGCTTTAAGAGCAGGTTAGAGACAAGGAATACTGTGGCCATTAACTCACCAACTGACTCCACAAAGCCTGTCCACCATCTACAAGGTACAAATCAGAAGTGTGATGAAATATTCCCCATTAGTCTGAATAGGTGCAATTCAAATTACACTGAAGAAGCTTGTCACTATCCAGAACAAAACAGCATACATAACTTGCACCATACCCTCCACCACAGATACTCAGTACCAGCTGTGTAGTATCAACAAGATGCACTGCAGGAATTCACCGAAGCACCTTCCAAACCCATGACCACTTCTAACTAGAAGGACCAAGGGCAGCAGATGCAATGGGAACATCACCATCTGCAAATTCACCCCCAAGCCATTCACCATCCTGTCAAGGAAATATATTGTCGTTCCTCCACTTTCACTGGGTCAAAATCCTGGAATTCCCTCGCTAAGGGTATTGTGGGTCAACCTACAGCATGTGTCTGCAGCAGATCAAGAAGGCAGTTCACCACCATCTTCTCAACTAGGGTGGCAGTAAAATGCTGCCTGCCAGCAATGTCCACATCCCAAGAGGTAATTTTAAAAATTCAAAGGTGCTATCTTTCAGGTGAGACATTAAACCCTTAGCTCTGTCTGCCAGTCAAGAGGATTTTAAGAGTGGGGAATCTGCTCGTTATCATTTTGCTGTTTATGGGAGCATGCTTTGTGTAATTTGGATGCCATATTTCCTACTTTGCTACAGTTAAAAAGTTTTTAATGGATACCAAGCAATATGAGACAGCCAGAAGTCATGAAATATGTTCAGAAATGCAATTATTTCTTTTCTTAACTCCACTTAATTAAATCTAGAAAGCTTAAATGCAGATTAGTAGAATCGAGGCACTCAAAATATGTGTTGAGATTCTGCTGAAACGTAACCCACTAATGCCATAAGCTTCACAGCACAGAATACTAAAGAGCTTCCCAAGATCCCCCCCCAACCCACTGACAAACATCACTGCCTAGTACCTAGACCAAAGAATCCCACACTCCAGAGAATAATCTAAAATAGCTTTCATTTATTCTGCAATTTTAGCATATACTAAAAAAAACTTAAGATGCTTCACAGGGCCTGCAGGAAAACAAAACTGACCCTAAGACAGATGAGGAGGCATAGGATAGGTAACTAAAAGGTTGATCAAAATAGCTGTCAAGCTGAATAGAAATGGGACAGATTAAGGGTAGGAATTGCAAACACAGGGTAGCCACCAATGGTGGACCCAAAGAAAAACTTGGGAATACTTAAAAAGGTTCGAGTAAAAAGTGAGGTCTGCAGATGCTGGAGATCAGACCTGAAAATGTGTTGCTGGTTAAAGCACAGCAGGTCAGGCAGCATCCAAGGAACAGGAAATTCGACGTTTCAGGCCAGAGCCCTTCATCAGGAATCAGGCTCCACATTCCTGATGAAGGGCTCTGGCCCGAAACGTCAAATTTCCTGTTCCTTGGATGCTGCCTGACCTGCTGTGCTTTAACCAGCAACACATTTTCAATACTTAAAAAGGTGAAAGACCAACAATATCTTAAAAGTTGAAAAGCTGGAGAAGGGTGCAGGAATACTAAGGGGGCTACTGAGGGATTGGAACGCAACAATAAGAATTTTAAAATGATGATGCTTGAGAATCTAAGTCAACAGTCATAGGAATAAAAATAGATGAACAGGACTTTACAGTTAGTGTTCCAGCATCTACAGAAAAGAAGAGCAGGACAGCTATGTCAGTCCTGCAAGGGTTCAACAATTCCCCCTTGCCACAGGGATGCAGAAAATCCCCCAGTGATGAAACTTTCAGCAAACGGACATTGGATTTCTGGCAATTTCCATAAATCTTAAATAGTTTAAAAATCGATTACATGATGTGTTTCCATTTTGGCCTACCTTCCAACATAAAAGTGGACCTCCTTTTTGCAGGAATGCAGGATAGTGCACCTCAGCTACAGAAATAGATGAGCTTGTGGGCCCACAGGCAACGATTGCTGTTCCTCCGGGCTTGGATGTTCTGCTACGAGGAGGCAAATTCACCATTTCCAAGGTTAAGGAGATGCTCAGCAGGTGCTTCCTCAATGCAGATGTTATGTAAAGAAATAGTCCCGAGACTAATTAATGTGCATGCCTGACAGCAAAAAAATGAGAATCTGGCTGCCCTGCAGCAGCTCCCATTGCTGTTGGTGACATAAAAGTTAGTCATTCTGGCCAGAGATTTCAATTGCGTCATCAATGCAGACGGAAGATCCAAAGGGGCTGACAGCAAACTAGGCATGCCTAGATTCCTGATAAAAACAAATAAAAACATCAAGCTGCATGTCTTCAGCACCCCTGCAGACTGAGTGTAGCATAAATAGACCTGCTCATGTTCAGAATGGGCCATCCGTTCAGTCTTTCATGCCAGACTGTATGACACGAAGCCCACTATAATACAACTTCCCAGTCATTCCTGTCATTATGACTGAGATTTTAGAGGGCAGCACGCAGGGGAAGCTGAACCAGTCATTATCTCTACACAAGCTGACCAAGGCCTCGAGTGCTTCGAAAAGAATAAAACTCCCAGAAGTGACATCTTATTGGCTGAATTATATTCTGCTTTGTAGGACTTGATGGACCAGGACCTGTTGGAAGCATACGAAGGTACGCTTCTGGCGAGTACTATGTGCGAATTCATAAGGGTAGGTATCATCAATCTTATTTACAAGCAGAAGGGGAAAGGGGAGGCAATTAGGAACCAGCAATCAATTTCACTGATGAATGTAGATTACAAAATCTTGTCTAAGTTTATCGCCAACGAGGTCACGTCTGCTTTGAGATCAGTGATTCACCCCGACCAAAACTGTGATGTACCGATCTCTGAGAACCCTTCTGGGAAACAATCACCTATATGCTAAACAGAGGAATGGAGATCTACCTCATCAGTCTGGACCAGGAGAAGGCCTTTGACAGGATACAGAATCAGAATCATACAGCAAGAAACAGAACTTTTGGTGCGATCAGTCCATGCCGAATATAATCTCAAACTAAATTTGTCCCATCTGTCTGCTCTTGGCTCATATCTCTCCAATTCCTATTTATATACTTATCTAAGTGTTTTTTTAAACACTGCAACTGTGCCCGCATCCACCACTTCCTCAGGAGGTTCATTCCACACAAGAATCACCCTCAGTGTAAAAAATCTACCCCACATTTCTTTTTTTAAATCTCTCACATTAAACATATGCCTAGTCTTGAAATCCCTGATCCTCGGAAAAAGATACTTCCCATTGACCCTACTGATCCCCCTCCTTACTTTATAAACCTCTATAAAGTAGACACTCAACCTCTCAAGCTCCAGTGAAAAAAAGGTCCCAGTGTGTCTGGCCATTCTTTATATCAAATCGTCCATTCCCAGCAATATCCTGGTAAATCTCTTCTGAACAGTCTCCAGCTTAATAGTTTCCTTCCAATAACAGGGCAACTAAAACTGACCACAGTACTCCGAAAAGGCATTATTGATGTCATGTACAATCTCAACATGATGGCCGAACTCCTATACTCAAAGGGAAACTGAGGCTGCAACAAGGTTAGATCTCACAGAATACAGGGAGAACTAGCCATTTGGATACAGAATTGGCCCAAAGGTAGAAGACAGAGGGTGGTGGCGGAGGGTTGTTTTTCAGATTGGAGGCCTGTTACCAGTGGAGTGCCACAAGGATCGGTGCTGGGTCCTCTACGATTTGTCATTTACATGAGGTGTAGTGGACAGCGAAGAGGGTTACCTCAGATTACAACAGGATCTGGACCAGATGGGCCAATGGGCTGAGAAGTGGCAGATGGAATTTAATTCAGATAAATGCGAGGTGCTGCATTTTGGGAAAGCAAATCTTAGCACTTAATGGTAAGGTCCTAGGGAGTGTTGCTGAACAAAGAGACCTTGGAGTACAGGTTCATAGCTCCTTGAAAGTGGAGTCGCAGGTAGATAGGATAGTGAAGAAGGCGTTTGGTATGCTTTCCTTTATTGGTCAGAGTATTGAGTACAGGAATTGGGAGGTCATGTTGTGGCTGTACAGGACATTGGTTAGGCTACTGTTGGAATATTGCATGCAATTCTGATCTCCTTCCTGTCAGAAAGATGTTGTGAAACTTGAAAGGGTCCAGAAAAGATTTACAAGGATGTTGCCAGGGTTGGAGGATTTGAGCTATAGGGAGAGGCTGAACAGTCTGGGGCTGTTTTCCCTGGAGCATTGGAGGCTGAGGGGTGACCTTATAGAGGTTTACAAAATTATGACATGCATGGATAGGGTAAATAGGCAAGGTCTTTTCTCTGGGGTCGGGGAGGCCCGAACTACAGAGCGTAGGTTTAGGGTGAGAGGGGAAAGATATAAAAGAGATACAAGGGGCAACTTTTTCACGCAGAGGGTGGGTACGTGTATGGAATGAGCTGCCAGAGAAAGTGGTGGAGGCTGGTACAATTGCAACATTTAAGAGGCATTTAGATGGGTATATGAATAGGAAGGGTTTGGAGGGATATGGGTGCTGGCAGGTGGGACTAGATTGGGTTGGGATATCTGGTTGGCATGGACGGTTGGACCAAAGGGTCTGTTTCCATGCTGTACATCTCTATGACTCTATGTTGGATATCAAAGTCAAAAAGCGTGTTCCTGTAAAAGCACAGCCAGTCAGGCAGCATCTGAGTCGACATTTCGGACATAAGCCCTTCATCAGGAATTTTGATCAAATTAGTCAATGAGCTGAAAAATGGCACATGAATTTCAATTTGGATAAATGTGAAGTATTGCATTTTGGTACCACAAATAGGCTTATGCCCAAAAGATCAACTCTCCTGCTCCTCAGGTGCTGTCTCAACTGCTGTGCTTTTTCAGTGCCACACTTTTCAACTCTGACCTCTCGCATCTACAGTCTTCACTTTCTCCCCGTCTATGTGACACAACCTTCAAAGAATTATGACCCGAACCCCTCGATTTCTGTTCTACAACACTGCCCAAGGCACCTAACATTAATTGTATAAGTTCTGCCCTTATTTGCTGCACCTTACATTTATGCAAATTGAACTTCATGTGCTATTTTTCAGCCCATTGACTAATTTGATCAAGATTCCTTTGTTAACTTAGAAAACCTTTCTCATTGTCAACTATGCCAGCAATTTTGGTGTCGTCCACAAACTTATTTAACATACCTTCTATATTCTCATCCAAATTATTTGCATAAATGACAAAAAAAAACCTAGAACCAAACTGCGTGCAGCACCGCTGGTGACATGTCACCAGTCTGAAAGCAACCTTCTACTACCACTGTCTCTTGCCGTTAAGCCAATTATGTATACAACTGGCAAGCTTAACAAGTCCTATGTGACCTAACTTTACAAATTAGTCTATCATGCAGAATCTTGTCAAAGTCCAAGGAAACAACATCCACAACACTGCCCTCATCAATCTTTCTGGTAACTTCCCCAAAAAACTCAATCAAGTTTATATTACACAACTACATGAGGGATGCATTCTCCAAAATAGGCTTTGCGGAGGGGATCCACAATTGGATCCGACTGCTCTACACCAACATCAGGAGTGCAATCTCAATCTACAGGTGGAAATTAGCTTCCCGATCAAATCTGGATTCAGGCAGGGCTGCCCACTCTCTTTTGCCTTGTTTCTGAGTTATATATCATCTTTTGCTGAGTCCATCAGAAAGCATGCGAGCTCGAGAGGAGTGACTATTCCAGACAGCAGAGGCCTGCAGGTCAAAGCCTCCTTGTAAATGGATAACATCACCTTCATCTGCTCAGGTCTGCTCTCAAGTGCAGACAACTAAGCATCTGCGAACAGTTCAAACTGGCCTCAATGCAAAGATAAATAGAGGCAAGATCGAGGCCATGTTCATTGGTGACTGGGCTAACCAATGCTTCATGCTCTTCATCTTTAGGACAGATTACTCGATGGTGCTGGGTATATTGTTCAAAAGGGCTGGAGCATGCACCAAAACCTGGAAGGAGCATATCGCCAAGGTGAGACAAACTGAGCATACAGGAGAACCGGTCCCTCTCCATTGTAGGTAAAACCTCTGTCATCAGGTGTGAGGTCCTCTTGATGTTATTGTATGTGGCACAGATCTGGACTATTCCCCAAGCCCTCACTGATGCAGTCATCCAAGTCTCTTACTTCATTTGGAAGTCAAAGATGGATCAGGTCTGAAGGCACACCATGTATAAAGTGCTATACTGTGCAGAAAAGTGCAGTCAAAGCCACCGTCATCCTGATACCATGTTTGCGTGTGGCTGCATCATGTGGGTAGACCCTGAGCACACAAACACCAATGACACTACTTACTGAGGTTCTACCTGTCCCTGATGCTACAGGGATAGATCTGGCCTCATTGCTGCAGAATGCTCCCAACTAGTTGGACCATTTCATATCACCTGCCCCTCATGGAAATATTTACAAAAGAAAACACCTTTAACCACAAGTCCATCAGTGAGCGGTCAGCACAGAGAGTCCTCAAGACCGTCAGGAAAAAGTTAGGCCTTCTTGTGTTGGGCAGACTGTCATTTGACAGACTGAAATTCAAAGCCATTTCACAGAATGCTTCATCACCAAAACTTTCCAACAAACACCAAGGCATAGTGATGAGAAGGGCACTACCTGTGAGATCATTCATGTATACCCGGACTCTATGCACCACAACACACTGCTCTCGAAGTGGCTGTGGGAGGTGGACATGACTGTCACACATCCCCTTCTGGAATGTGCCTTCACAAAAGTCTTCTGGGCAATGATCCTTTCAAGGTTCGTTAGATTTACGGTCAGGTCTTGACTGAAAACCAGGTTCCAATTCCAACACATATTCATCTGTTATCCACTTTTTTACTTTTAACTGGAGCTGGCTCCCAATGTCTGCACCCCACACTGAGATTCAACGTTTTGGGCATGAAGGGCTTATGCCCAAAACATCGATTTTCCCACTGCTTGGATGCTGCCTGACAGCTATGCTTTTCCAGTACCACAACAAACCCAAACAAGTAGACAAAACACATCCAGAAACCCTAGCCACTCTCCCCTACATCAAAGATACATCAGAAATGACTGCCAGACTACTCAGACCCCTTGGCATCATGGTAGCCCACAAACTCACCAACACACTAAAACAGCAGCTAATGAACTTGAAAGACCCTATACAAACAACGAGCAAAACTAATGTCATTTACAAAATACCACGCAAGGACTGTAACAAACACTACATTGGACAAACAGGCAGAAAAATAGCCACCAGGATACATGAACACCAACTAGTATCCTCACATATAGATGAGGAAGGACACCACTTCAAGTGGGACAACACATCCATCCTAGGACAAGCCAAAGACACGCACAAGAATTCCTAGAAGCATGGTATTCCAACCGGAACTCTATCAACAAACACATAGAGTTAGATGCCATCTACCACCCCGTGAGAAAAGGAACAGGAAATGACATCACCACGGGAAATGACATCACCAACCCAAAGAAACCCAAACATATAAATAGGAAGCACAAATTTTCAACATTGCTTCATCTGAGGCCCACTGAAGATGTTACCTAGCAGGGTGACGAAATGTCTGGAAATGAACCTTGCCACTAAGCCAGCAGACTTACATCCAAAACCTCAACCTGAGCTACAAATCATCTCAAAACTCACCACACTCTCGACTCTGATCTCCAGCATCTGCAGTCCTCACTCTGTCCCCTTACTGAGATGTTTCCATTTCTCGTTTTAAGAGAAACGTTGTCTCCACAGGTGCTGCCAGACTTGCTGAGTTTTTGCAGTGCTGTTTGTTACCCATGTTATAATTGCAGTTTAACAACTGAATTTCATCCTTCATCAGATCAGATCGTTCGATTTGATCTTCAAGTGGAAAACCCCTGCCCAATTAACTAGTTTTCCGTCTCAAATATTTTCAGCTCTCTATTTTATTTGATTTTCTGTGAATTACGGCCCAGAAGGAAATTAGTTATCTGCAAAAGCCACTCTCATGTGAACCTGTTTCTTTTCCTCTCTCCAGATAAAGGTTCGATTTCCTTTTAATATCGGCATGGAATCAGCTTCCACGACAGGCGATGGGAGATCCAGATTCTTTGGTCAATTCTGACAGTTTGAGATCTGATTAAAATGTCGACATGGAAGTCTCACCTCCTCCAACAACTTACAACTCTTGTTTTCCCTGTGGACACCACTCAGGATTTTGTATAAATGTTGCGTGAAAGGGAGGAGAGAGAGAGAGAGAGATCCCGATGCAGAGTGATTACTACAGAGTCCGTCCTGAGCCGAGCTTCGACAACATAAACCAACCGCCAACAGCCCGAAGAACGCGCGCATTGAAAGAAGCGCGCGCTGTGATTGGCGGATCAGGCAGCCTCGCGCGGTGGGTGCGGCGGGACTTTCAAATTCCGACGTATGAAGCGCGCGGGGCGGGAGCGCGGGACGAGTTGTGATTGGCGGATCAGGCAGCCTCGAGCGGCGGAGCTTTTAAATACCAACGGAGAAAGCGCGTGGGGTGGGTGGGGAGACGGGCCGTGATTGGTGGATCAGGCAGCCTCGAGCGGCGGAGCTTTCAAATACCAACGGAGAAAGCGCGTGGGGTGGGTGGGGAGACGGGCCGTGATTGGTGGATCAGGCAGCATGGGGAGGAGCGGTGCACCGAACTCAGCAGCTGGAGCAGAAGTGGGGGGTGGAGTTGGCAGCTCTGTTAGCTAATGTTTATCTTCCATGTGCCGCAGCTATAACCTCAGCAAGCTGTAAAAACACCCTCTGCCCTTTGTCCGTTGTGTAAAGGGCGCCGATTGTTTCAATCAGTAAACCAAGCGAAGCAGGCCAGACATCACGTGAATGATCTGTGTCTGAGGATTGAGCCAACTGGCAAACCCAATTCTCGAGCTCACACCCTTGGCTCACCCTCTTGATGCCTCATCCACCTTCTCAAAGATCGCCCATCCTCTGCCAATGACCGTTACAATGAAGGTTATTCTATTCTATTACCTCTCCTTCCTCATCCACCTTCTCAAAGATCGCCCATCCTCTGCCAATGACCGTTACAATGAAGGTTATTCTATTCTATTACCTCTCCTTCCTCATCCACCTTCTCAAAGATCGCCCATCTTCTGCCAATGACCGTTACAATGAAAGTTATTCTATTCTATTGCCTCTCCTTCCCTCCCAATACCTCATCCACCCTTGGATACTTGGATGGGTTGGACCAGAAGGTCTGTTTCCATGCTGTACATCTCTATGACTCTGTCCCCTACAGTATGGAAACAGGCCCTTTGGCCCAACAACTCTACACAGACCCTCCAAAGAGTAACCCGCCCAGACCCATTCCCCTAAATTTACCCCGATTAATGCACCTAACACTATGGACAATTCACCTGACCTGCACATCTTTGGATTGTGGGAGGAAACCTACACAGACACAGGGAGAATGTGCAAACTCCGCACAAACAGTCTCCTGAAGTGGGAATCAAACCCGGGTCCCTGGTGCTGTGAGGCAGCAGTGCTAACCACCAAGCCACTGTGTCGCCCCTAAGTAGTCATTTGTACAGTCATACAGAATGGAAACAGACCCTTTAGTCCAGCTCCTCCATGCTGACCAAGTTTCCCAAACTGCCAGTGTTTGGCCCATATCCCCTTAAACCTTCCCTATTCATGTACCTGTCCAAATGTCACTGTAGCTGCAACTACCACTACTTCTGGAAGTACATTCCAATTACCAGTGGCTAGCACCTGCTGCCTCACAGCGCCAGGGAGCCAGGTTCGATTTTAGCCTCAGGTGACTGTCTGTGAAGTTTGCACATTCTCCCCGTGTCTGCATGGGTTTCCTCTGGGTGCTCCTGTTTCCTCCCACAGTCCAAAGATGTGCAGGTTCAGTGAATTAGCCATGCTAAATTGTCCATAGTGTTCAGGAATGTGTGGGTTACGTGCATTAGTCAGTAGTAAATGTAGAGTAATGGGGTAGGCGAATGGATTTGGGTGGGTTACTCTTTGGAGGATCGGTTTGGACTTCTTGGGCTGAATGGCCTGTTTCCGCACTGTTGGGATTCTGTGGATTCTTCTCTGTCTGGAAAGGTTGTCCTTCAAGTCCCTTTTAAGCCTTTCTCCTCTCTCCTTAAAATTATGCCATCTAGTTTTGAAATCCCCTACCATGGGGAAAAGACCTTTGCTGTTCACCTTTATAAACCTCTATAAGGTCACCCTTCAAAATCTGACATTCCAGTGAAAAAAGTCCCAGCCTATACAGCGTTTCCTTATAACTCAAACCCTCTCAATAACATCCTTGTTTATCTTTTCTGCATCCTCTCCAAATTGAATAATATCCTTCCTATCGCAGGGTGACCAGAACTGTACACAGTACTCCACAAGTGACCTCACTAACATCTTGTACAACTGCAACATGACATCCCAACTCCTATATTCAATGTGGTGAGCAATGAAGGCAAGCATTTCATTCCTTCACTCTCTCTTCCTAACAGCAGTCTGGGTGTACCTGCACCAAAGGGACTGCAGCAGTTTACAATGGCAGTTCACTACCACCTTCTCAATTACAGTTAGAGAATAGAAAAGGGGGTTCACAACTGAGTGATGGGAGTGAGGAACTGATGCATCAAAGTCTGAGCTCCTTTACTTTTCATTTCTTCATTCACTAGTATAGGAAATGATTTGTACACTATCCCTAACTTTAACCCTACAGTAGTTATTTTTTAACCAGCCTAATTTTTTCACCACTTGTTATTCACTCACTCTGCTGCTCCCAGGGACAGTATTCTCTCATCTGTTGACCAAAATTCTTGTGCTGACAATATCTGTCTGTTCACCAATCTTCCCCTTACAAGCTCCCTTACTACAGTCGGTAAGTTGTTTCAACAGATTAACTGGATTTGCTGGTTAAAATAAGATAATAAGATTCTTTTATAATTGGAAACTCCACAAGTAGGTACATGTATTAATGGTGATTTACAGCATTAAATCTTGATTGTTTCAGTCATAGTCCTTCCAGTGTCTCAGGTAATGGAAGGGCGTTTAGCAATTCACCATGTAAGCCGTGAATTAGTGCGTGGCATTTTTTCACATTGAGTCAAGAAAGTGGAATTCAAGCTTCATTCCGCAGACTTCAGCATAGTCATGAAGGAATACTGCACTGTCTTTCATGAGAGGGATAAATCACAGCCCTATCTGCCTCTCAAATCAGTCACAAAGAATAAGATGTGGTGCAATTTGCAGAACAGCAGCTGAATTAATCATGCTCCTAGTGTTCTGGCCCATATTTATTCCTCAGTCAACATTACTAAAAACAGATGGTGCGCTGTTTAATCATATTTATGAGAGCTGCTACATTTCTAACATTGCAGTGTTGACAACTCTTCAAAAATAAGTATTTCTTTGAGTTTAAGCCACCTAGAGATGTTCCAAAATTCAAAAGTCATTTGAGCATTCAAGTCTTATTCACAAAAACATAGAAAAACTGCAAAGTACCCTCACTTCTGTACAAAACAAAATTGCCAAACAGGATTAAAAACGTAAAATTCAGAGTAGGCCACTTCACATCTAAGAGAGAAAAGAATAGATTAATTCCTCATAGATGTAACAGCGCGTATCTATCAAATCTTCATTCTGGTGCTGGGGGAAGGGGACTCAGGAGAACTGTTTCAAAACTTAAATGAAGAAGTCTGAAGAGCATAGGACAGGGATGTGGCAAAATGAAATATAAAGGAGAAAAACAATTTGCAAAATGTGTATGACTGGACACTAATTGTGTGGATTTTTTAATTCACTTATGCAATGTGGGCATCTCTGATGAGGCCAGCATTTATTGCCCATCCCTAATTGCCCAGATTGCAGTTAAGAATCACCCATATTGCTGTGGGCCTGGAGTCACATGTAGGCCAGACCAGGTAAGAATGGCAGCTTCCTTCCCAAAAGGACATTAATGAACTAGATGGATTTTTCTGACAATAGATTCATTGTCATCATTAAACTCTCAATTCCATATTTTAAAAAAATATTAAATTCAAGTTCCACCATGATGACACTCAAACCTGGGTCCCCAGAACATTACCTGAGTCTCTGGATTAACAGTCCAGCAATAATACCGTTAGGCCAACACCTCCCAGTTATAGGCACAGTTGAAAGCTGAGAGAAAGCATCAAGGGAAAGTTAGCATTTCAATACATAAAAGTGAAGAGAGAGTGTGCTTACAACACTGAAATATCTCCCATCCTAAAATATGAATATGAAGGGTTTAGAGGGATATGGGCCAAGTGCTGGCAAATGGGACTAGATTAGGTTAGAATATTTGGTCGGCATGGATGAGTTGGTCCAAAGGGTCTGTTTCCGTGCTGTGCATCTCTATGACTCTTTGATGCTAACCGAAGCAAACTCACTTTGAGACCCCTCTCTGAGCACCAGGCTCAGCCCCAGATCACCAGATTCACACTTGGAGAGCCTTCACAGAAGGCAGACCTCCGGGCCAGAATTCAACAAGTCCCATAGAACTACAGCTACTATTAACATTCAACCCTGTCTCACAATCCAACTCCGGCATATGGGCAAAAGACATTAGATATAATTGCCCTTCCAGCTCTGGAATGTCATCTGTTGGGAAGGTATTTGGAAATCTGGTGGGGGAATCAAGGTAAAGTTAAATATTGTGCTCAATCAGCATCATCACACACAAACATTTTCCATTTAGGCTAGCATGATCATGCTCAGGTACAGGAACACTGACTGATTTATTTCCCTATCTCCAACCCAGGTCAATTCAGGAATAATTGTTACCACAGCTATTACTAATCATGTAAATATTTGGGATGGGGCCCCACAATCCATTGTCACAACCCATTAGCCTCACATATCAGCACACCAACAATTATCTGGAGATGTTTGTAGCCTGTAACAGGAAAATAGTAAGACGTTTTTACTGGTCAGTATTTCTTGGCCAAGAGACAGGAAAGGGATTGGGCCTCACCACTGATCTGTTCAGTATTGTGTTATCTCCACAGATCTCATTATAGCCTGCAATGGCTGACCCAGTCATCAGTAAGTCTCCAGATGGTGGATGGGGGTGGATGATCGTTTTGGCTGGCTTCTTGAATAACTGCCTTTTGGTCGGTGTCACACGATCCTTTGGAGTCTTCTTCATTCATTTCATCCAATACTTCCAAGAGTCATCTAGTCATGTTTCATGGATCACTTCCATTGCTATGGCAACACAACAGTTTGCAAGTTAGTCCTGTTTCCTCTTTTCTTGCTCTTCAAATTTATGTCCTTTTAAAAGAATATCTCTCCTCAAAGGACATGGTGAGGTCAAATGGCCCAATTACTGTTTTCTGGAGACAAACTCATGAACTGAAGGAAGCTATTTAGCTCCTCAAATGTATTCTGCCATTAAATTAGGTCGTGACTGATGTGTATCTTAAATGTATTTACCCAGCCTAGTTCTTTATGTCTCAATATCTTTACTCAACAAAAATCAATTGTTAATCTCAGTTTTGACATTTTCAATTGACCTCATCAGGTTTTTATGGGCAAATTAGTCTTTATGTGAAGAGATGCTTCTTGACATCATCCCTTAGCAGCCTGACCTTTTTTTTTAAGACTCTACTTACTTATCCAAGACTGTTCCCACCAGTGGAAATGGTTTTTAATCAATCCAATCAAATCTTCCAGTCAACTTACCACAATGGGATCATCCTTAATTTTCGAAAGTCAAGGCAATATTATACCACAATGTCCTCATAATTCGAGATTTGGAGATGCCAGTGATGGACTGGGATGTACAAAGTTAAAATCACACAACGCCAGGTTATAGTCCAACAGGTTTATTTGGAAGCACTAGCTTTCAGAGCATTGCACCTTCATCAGGTGGTTGTGGAGTATAAGATCATAAAACACAGAACTTATAACAAAAATTTACAGTTTGATGTAACTGAAATTATATATTGATAAAGACCTGGATTGTTTGTTAAGTCTCATCTTTTAGAATGACCATGTTGGTTTCAGTTCTTTCATATGTAAATCGCAGAACTTTTTTAAAATTACATTCTCAAGTGAACTTTAACAATTGGTGTCATGCCGGCCCAGATAATGCATTGAAGGTGTGAGGTGCCCTGTGTGAGACTGTCTGTGCCACAATGTTCAAAATGATTCTAATCTAAAAATTGATTTACAGAATCTTACATGGATTTATGCAGTTTTTGAGCAAACTAAAGTGTAAATCTGCAAGTACAAATTCACCCCAAAAATGTATGTGTGTGCGTGCATGTGAGTGTGTGCATGGGGGTGAGGGTTATGAATGTCTGTGAGAGAGTATGTGCATATGTGCGAGTGTGAGTGTAAAGGGGTATAAGTCTATGAGAAGGTGCATGTGTGCGTGTGAGTGTGGGAGTGTATGTGTGAGCGTATGAGAGAAAGCTTGTGTATGAGAGAGGGTCTGCATGTGTGTATAGTGGGGTCGCCTGTAGTATGACATGAACCCAAGGTCCCAGTTAAGGTCATCCCCATGAGTACCGAACGTGGCTATCAGCTTCTGCAAGGCCACATTTCCTGTCCCAAAGTCCACCTTGGAGGACAGTCACCCAAAGGTCTGAGTTCAAATGTCCTGGACCACTGAAGTTTCCTCTGACTGGGAGGGAACACTCCTGTCTGATGATTGTTGTGGGGTGTCCATTCGTCCATTGCTGTAGCCTCTGCTCGGTCTCACCAATGTACCATGCCTAAGGGCATCCTTGCCTGCAGCGTATGAGATAGACAATGTTAGCATGAGTACCTGCCACGTACACACACACACACACACACACACACACAGCCTCTTACAGACTTATACCCTTTTACTCTCATATTCACACACTCTCTCACAGACAGTCATAACCCTCCTCACCCCTCACAAACACACTGACATGCACGTACACACACACAAATCTTTGGGGTGAATTTGTACTTGCAGATTTACATTTCATTTTGCTCAAAAACTGCATGAATCAATGTACGATTCTGTAAATCAATTTTTAGATTAGAATCAGTCTGACCATTGTGGCACAGACAGTCTCACACAGGGCATCTCACACCTTCAATGCATTATCTGGGTCAACATGACACCAATTGTTAAAGTTCACTTGAGAATGTAACTTTAAAAAAGTTCTACAATTTTCGTATGAAAGAACTGAAACCAACATGTTTATTCTAAAAGATGAGAAACTTAACAAACAATCCAGGTCTTTTTCAATATATAATTTCAGTTACATTACACTGTAAATTTTTGTTATAAATTCTGTGTCTTATGATTTATACTCTACAATCACCTGATGAAGGAGCAGCGCTCTGAAGCTAGTGCTTCCAAATAGACCTGTTGGGCTTTAACCTGGTGTTGTGTGATTTTTAACCTCAGAATTCAACCCTTTTAGCCTCAGGTGCTTTAGCCTCAGAATCTGGTGATTCTGCACTGCATCCCCTCTCCAAGAACAAAGCAGTGATGCCCAGAACTGAATGCAGTGCTCCAGAGGAGGGGAGGCAGTGGTGTATGGTAACCAAGAGACCCTGGTCAACATTCTCCATGTCACAATATTCGAGTTGAATTCAATAAAATCTGGAACAAAAAAAGTCTGCAGGTGAGCATGTAAGTATTGTCAATAGTCATAAAACCCATTGATTCACTAGTGTTCCTTAAGGAAGTAAATCTGTTATCCTTATCCCGTTGAGCCTACACATGACTCCAGGTGCACAGAAATGAGGTTGACTTTTGTCAGGCCTCTGAAAGGGCCTAGATAGCTCATCAATTCAAGGGTAATGAGGGATAGAAAACAAATGCTGGTCTTACCAGTGGCACTCGCATACCATGAAAGATTAAAATAAAAACTGTAGCCACAACCAGAGCTGTAACAAAACTTTCAAAACCTTCCTGAATTGAATTCGAACAACCTATTAGCCTTTTTGTTCTTCTTGAGTTCTCTGCCTGAAGAAAGGTCTGACCTACAGCATCACAACATTGACCAGTGTCGGGTCAAGGCAACAGATCCCATAACCAGCCCAGTAGAATCCCATTCTGTTGGCACAAGTCTGATCCACAACAACTTTGCAGCCAAGTGGTGCTGTGGCAGCATACATTTTTAGATTCATGAATAGCCTGGAGCTATTAGTGATGGAACAAACTTCAATTTCCGTTCCAGCATATGACTGAAACTTTGGCCCTCTTACTGCCTGCCACTAGCATTTGTTGGAAGGATATGAGGATTGATGCTTGCATTCTTTGGTCATCAACTACTAGAGTGGGACATGAAACCTGAGCCTCTGGTTTAAAGGCTATCCCACAAGACCTCATATCGATTAGCCTTTTTTTAGTTTTGTATTTGTCTATGAGTTTTTAAAGATATAGACCGAAGTTCCTATTTTGTTTCAATTTACAGGTCCAGTGGGGAGTGTATTTGGGATGCATTACGGAGCTCGCCCTGTGGTGATGGTTGGTGCAATTTTAGCTTTCCTGGGAATGCTTGCAGCCTCATTTGGACAGAGCCTTCTGCACATGTACCTCTCCATTGGAGTTCTGACAGGTCAGCACAATGTGTTTAATGTAGGCTGTTTGTCAGATTTCTTGATCCGAGTTTATTTCTGTTCTCTTAACTCTGCAGTTGCACACAAGTCCTCAGCATTCATAATGGGTTATATTCAAACAAAGAGACATATATGAGAGCTCCAATATGTCTTGTCCATCCTGGGTATGTGATGGTCCACCTCTCTCCAATTATCTCCTCCTTAAAAAAGTGACTCTCTCACCAGGAGATTGATTCCACAGGCTGTGGCTGTCCTCCAATTGTTTTGCTCGAATGGTCATTTTTCACACAGAACTTTGATACTGAATATTGCCTGGCTAACCCACTTGGAAGACCATCACAGCCAAACACAACCCTGTATCCATGAAATGTCCATTCACCATGAATGATACATTTCTTGTACAGTCCCACTACTTTACTAACTCTGATTGGAAAGATTTCTGGAGGTCACATGAATTTTCATCACATGACATCTCATCATAGAATCTCACAGAAGGAGGCTATAAGACCCATTACACTTGTGCTCGGTCTTTGCTAGCTATTGAATTATCCCCAGTCAATCACTCTTTGCCCCAAGCCATTCAATTCATTTCCTCTTATAATTTATATTTTAATCTAATTTATATTTATTTATATCTATATCCAATTCATATTTGAAAGAGTGAGAGAGGAATTTGGAGTAGTTTGAAAAGCAGTGATTTAATCACACTGTGCTTTGGTTTTAAATGCCTGAATGACGAAGGGAAAGACAATGGGAGGTGAGGAGTTCGAGTTTTTAGATCTTGGTGACTTTGGGTGTTAAGCCATGCAATGGCTCCACACTAATTTGGAGAACATGTTTCCATTGTCCCTTGCTTCACTCTCCAGGTTTTGGTTGGGCTTTGGTCTTCACCCCCACAATGGCCATGATCTCCAGATACTTCAAGAGACGTAGAGCCTTGGCAACCGGTTTGGCATTCACTGGAGTGGGAGTTGCCTCCTTCTTTTTCTCTCCACTGTTTCAGCTCCTAATTGATGTGTATGGATGGCGTGGGGCCATTCAGATCCTGTCTGCAATGATGTTGAATCTCTGTGTCTGTGCAGCTCTGCTCAGACCCATCACCATCCAAGAAGACCTTCTAGTTGCTTCAAGGGGACATCCTGCCAATGGAAAGAAGAGCACTGAGTTTTGGAACAAAGTGACCTCTGCCTTTGATTTGACCCTTTTCTTGCACAGAGGCTTTATGGTGTACAGTTTTGCAGTTACTCTGATGACCACAGGATACTTTGTGCCCTACATCCATCTGGTGGCCCATGGAAAGAATCTTGGATTGAGTGATTATAAAGCTGCCTTCCTATTGTCTGTCACTGCCATCGCTGAGACTATTGCACGGCTATTTTCTGGTTGGTTGGCAGATCTCAAGCTGATCCGAAAAATCCACATGTTATTCCTCTGGAGTATTGTCACTGGAATTAGCCTTCTCCTCATTCCTGTTGGGAGCACGTACTATAGTCTAGTGGGGGTCAGTTTTTTTTATGGCTTCTGTTCTGGAGGTCTTGCCCCACTCTTCTTCTCCACGCTCCCAGATATCGTAGGAATTGGACGGATTCTCAATGCAACTGGGCTCTTTCTGATGCTCCTAAGTATTGGCGGACTCCTTGGGCCTCCCTTATCAGGTAATAAAATGTCTTGTTCTGTGTTTCATTCTACTCTTCTTATTTTCATCATCATCTTCACCAGGTATGTTGACTTCTACTGGGATACAATTCTAAAGAGTTTTGTCAAAATCCACTGCCTCATCTAAGTAATCATTCATGGCTCTTAAATACAAGTTATTCACGAGTAAGTCTAAGAAAGAATTGTGGTGAAACTTCTTTACCCAAAGAAAACTGAGAATGTAGGAATCGCACTTCCGGTGATTTTAGAGATGTGGATAAGGGAATGCCTAGATAAACACACAAGGGAGAAAGAATAGAAAGCCATGTTGATAGAATGAGATGAATAGGATGAGAGGGAGCTTGTAGAGCAGAAACACCAAGATACATCAGTTGGGCTGAATGGCCTATTTCTATACAATTCTTAATATGCTGGACTGATCAATCTGCAACCTTCTCAACCAGTGGAGGCATCACAGGTCATGTCCCCATGCGGTATCCACATACAACAAATGGTAATAGTTATCAAAATGGGATGGGAACCTTGACAATTTTCCTTTCCCTGGGAAAAATAACTGAAGGCAACACTGACACCCTCCATTAATCCCTGCCTAAAGTGGGTTAATGTAGAAAATTGGAAAACTTTCTGTATAACTCAGCAACTCTCTCCTAACCAGCTGATCCACAAATGGAGCAGAGCTATTCAAGATTTAATCATCTTTAAAGAATAAATTTTATAAATATTGTCAGGAGCATTGTCATTTACAGACAGCTTGTGGCTGTTCTCATATTTGGCTTATGTCTGGGAGTGTAGTTGTATCATTTGGCTGTTAATGTGGCCTGCTTTTGAAGTCACAATTAAAGGACTCTTCTACTGCAATTTCATGACTTCAAATCCTGAGAACAAACAAAATTGCTTAAGAGCCAATGAAGTACATTTTGAACTGAATTTACGATCATAATTTAGGAAACACAGCACCCAATTTGTGCAGAGCAAGATGCTACAAAAAAAGTGATAAAATGGATAATCTGTCTTTATAGGTCTTGCAGCGCAGTGGGTAGCAGCCCTATCTCTACATCAGAAACTCCAGAATTGAGTGGAATAGTAGAATTCATTGACCATGGGAAGGTGCTTTTGAAACAGGTTAATCATCCCCCAGATAAATCTTTGTAAATAAAACTGAAAGCAGGCAGTAAGAGTGGGTGAGTCTCCTGGTCAGCTATCCTACACAGGCAATGACAAACCACTGCATAACTTTGCCCATAAGTGGATAAAAGAAGTCCATAGCCTGATCCTTATAAATGAGGACAGAAGAAGACAGTCTGCTTTTATTGATTTTAATTGCATGATAAATATAGGCCATAACACTTTGAAAAACATTCCTGTTCTCGAAGTAGCAACAAGCAATCTTATCCACTTGGGGGAAAAGCATACAAGATTCTGAGGGGACGTGACAGGATAGGTGCTGAGAAGAGTATTTCACCTTGTGGGAATGTAGAATTAGGGACACAGTTTCAAAATAGTTTCCCACTCTGGGTAGGAGTGAAGGGGGATTCCTTGTTTAATGGAGTAATTAGTCTTTGAAATTTTCTTCCTCAGTTCTGGTCACCCAGAAGGATATTATTAAGCTGGAGAGGTTCAGAAGAGATTTACTCGGATGTGGTTGGGTATGGAAGGTTTGAGTTATAAAGAAAGTCTGAATAGGCTGGAACCTTTTCACCTGAGCGTAGGAGGTTGAGAGGTGACCTTCTGAAGGTTTATAAATTCATGAAGGGTATAGATGAGGTTAGTGGTAGGTGTCTTTTCTCTGGGCTGGGGGATTTCAAGACTCGGGGACACATTTTTACAGTGAGAGGAGAGAGATTTAAAAACAATATAAGAGGTAACTTTTTTTTACACACAACACCATAGTCCAACAGGTTTATTTGAAATCACAAACCTTTGGAGCACTGCTTGTTAGTCAAGCGGAATAAAAAGAGCACCCAGGCACAATCAGAGAGATCAAAAGATCATACAAATGGTCGGAATGGAATATCAACAGGCTGAAAAGCTCTCTGCAGGTGATCAAGAATGTCTGATGGTGTGAGTAAAGTGTCAACAGCTAATTAATAAGTGAAGGGAATGGTCTATAATCCAATTAATTGAAGTAGAGAGACAATTACAAAAAATTAAAGTAAGGTGTTGCTGGAGACAAGCCAAATGACTGGAATAACATGCCACGTAAAAGAGTTGCATGTTGAGGGTCTAACCAAAGTAACAAGTAATCCAAAACTGTACAAACTAATTAAGGGAGAGAGATCAGACCAAGTTATCGAGGTGATAGTGTCAAAACAGGGCAGTAAGGAAGCTTGTACAGAACAGTATGGTCACATGTCGCACAACATGAACCAAAGATCACGGTTGAGACCGTCTTCATGAGTATGGATCTTGGCTATCGGTTCTGCTTGGTGGCTCACCATTGTTGTGCACCTAAAGGGCACCTTGGAGGACGCTTCATTTGACCAAGGGCAGCGCATCGAAAACTTGTGATTTTAAATAAACCTGTTGGACTATAACATGGTGTTGTGCTACTATCGGCATGAATAGGAACGTTTAGAGGGATAGGCGCCAAATGCATGCAAGTGGGACTAGTTTAGTTTGGGAAACTTGGTCAGCATGTTGGCTGTTTCTGCACTGAATAACTCCATGACACCCCTTCATGGAGGTGTTCCTCCATTGGTAGTCTACAGAAGGACCCAAAAGGAAAGGGCAGGGGGATCCTTCTGCCCCATATCATGTCACACTGTTGTCTCCTTTGGAGATCCATTAGTGGGGGTGTCCCTATCATATAGAAACATTTCGAAAGAGCAACAACAAAAGGTAATTCAATCCATTTCAGACATAACTGACTCATTACCCATTTGAAAATTCTATGAGAGTAGAATACACAGAAATTCAGGTTAAGCTTTGAAATGCTATAAGTTCTCCGTTCATTCCTGGACAATTTGCTAGTTTATCACAGCAGTTCACTTCAGTTCCCTGAAATCAATGTAAAATACAACCTTATTAAAATAGACAAGGTTCAGACATCAATCCCTCTCCTGTCAGGATCTATTACAGCAATATAATCTGATCTTAACTCAGCATCTGTGAACACCACTCAAGTACTTTGGATCAAAACCTTCCTGCAAATGAGGCAGAAATCTATTTAAAGGAAGTGCCGCAAATGAATGATTTCATGACACATACAAACTATAACATTTCAGGTTTCCAAAAAATCTGGTTGGAATGTGGGCAAACAGGAAATAACTTTTGAAATTAGAATGTGATCCCATTGAAAATTATGACAAAAATTAGTACTTATATCAGCAGTAATTCAACTTTAAAAGAAGTTCTGCCAAGTGCATAAATGAGTAATTTGTATGGTGCAATGCCAGATATGTAGCCATTATATCACAACAAGCAGGCTGTATGAGTGTATGACAAAAGGTTTCACCAGCGTGGTCACTTTTCTTTTAGCAATATTCAACTTCTCTACTACCAAACGCTCATTAAATCTTCACTTAGAGCTAAATTTTCCAATTGGGATCAGCAGCAGGAACCATGCTGCAGTGGAACCCAGTTTCCTGGTTGAGGTATTGGCCACTCAGGGCCAGGGCTTCTTCATCCCATGCATAAATGAACTCTACCCCACCTTGGGGTCTCTTTGTCACATGACTGAATATAAAGTGAGGTCTGCAGATGCTGGAGATCAGAGCTGAAAATGTGTTGCTGGTTAAAGCGCAGCAGGTCAGGCAGCATCCAAGGAACAGGAAATTCGACGTTTCGGGCCAGAGCCCTTCATCAGGAATGAGGAAAGTGTGTCCAGCAGGCTAAGATAAAAGGTAGGGAGGAGGGACTTGGGGGAGGGGCGATGGAGATGTGATAGGTGGAAGGAGGTCAAGGTGAGGGTGATAGGCCGGAGTGGGGTGGGGGCGGAGAGGTCAGGAAGAAAATTGCAGGTTAGGAGGGCAGTGCTGAGTTCGAGGGAATCGACTGAGACAAGGTGGGGGGAGGGGAAATGGGGAAACTGGAGAAATCTAAGTTCATCCCTTGTGGTTGGAGGGTTCCCAGGCGGAAGATGAGGCGCTCTTCCTCCAACCATCGTGTTGTTATGTTCTGGCGATGGAGGAGTCCAAGGACCTGCATGTCCTTGGTGGAGTGGGAGCGAGAGTTAAAGTGTTGAGCCACGGGGTGGTTGGGTTGGTTGGTCCGGGCATCCCAGAGGTGTTCCCTGAAGCGTTCCGCAAGTAGGCGGCCCGTCTCCCCAATATAAAGGAGGCCACATCGGGTGCAGCGGATGCAATAGATGATGTGTGTGGAGGTGCAGGTGAATTTGTGGCGGATATGGAAGGATCCCTTGGGGCCTTGGAGAGAGGTAAGGGAGGAGGTGTGGGCGCAAGTTTTGCACTTCCTGCGGTTGCAGGGGAAGGTGCTGGGAGTGGAGGTTGGGTTGGTGGGGGGTGTGGACCTGACGAGGGAGTCACGAAGGGAGTGGTCTTTTCAAAACGCTGATAGGGGAGGGGAGGGAAATATATCCCTGGTGGTGGGGTCCATTTGGAGGTGGCGGAAATGACGGCGGATGATACGCTGTATACGGAGGTTGGTGGGGTGGTAGGTGAGAACCAGTGGGGTTCTGTCCTGGTGGCGGTTGGAGGGGCGGGGCTCAAGGGTGGAGGAGCGGGAAGTGGAGGAGATACGGTGGAGGGCATCATCGATCACGTCTGGGGGGAATCTGCGGTCTTTGAAGAAGGAGGCCATCTGGGCTGTACAGTATTGGAACTGGTCCTCCTGGGAGCAGATGCGGCGGAGACGAAGGAATTGGGAATATGGGATGGCATTTTTACAGGGGCAGGGTGGGAGGAGGTGTAGTCTAGGTAGCTGTGGGAGTCAGTCGGTTTATAGTAGATGTCTGTGTTGATTCGTTCGCCCGAGATAGAAATGGAGAGGTCTAGGAAGGGGAGGGAGGAGTCTGAGACAGTCCAGGTGAATTTGAATTTTTGAACAACGTGAAATTGTGAAAAGTGCTGAAGATTTCTGTTTCTAATTTGTTTTGAGTTTTTGAATTTGAACTATCCAGTTACAAATGTGAAATAAATATTATAAACAGAAAAATGAGATGGATAAAACATATTTTAAGAATGCTTTATAGGTACATTTTTTTCTAATACAATGCTGACTATCTCCATATAGTTGGTTGCAACTGATATCTCTGTGGAGCTCTGACAGAAATATATATTACAATAATATTTTTCAGAGGTTTACTGATTGGTGGTGGTTGTTGCTGTCTGGAGATAGAGTCTTATTATTTTATTAAACAATGCACAGTTTACAAAACAATTAACATTAAACAGCTGTATACAGAAAAACGTCAATTTTACAAGGGAGAGGAATGGCAAAGCCAAACCCCAAACCTTACCCTTCAACAAGTTTTCAGGGAAATGAGGACATACCTCAAATTTCAGTTTCAATCATTATAAAACAGTAACAATGACATTTGTACATAAGACAGTCCAATTACATAAAAAACAGTACATTCAATACAGACCCCCAGCAACCCAGCAAGTCACCCGTCCCTCCCACCTTCCGGCCACATTAGGCAGCCTGCCCCTACTTGAGATAGAGTCTTATTAGTTCTGTCAATTACCACTTGCTGATGTATTTAAATTCCCTCATTATAAAGCAAACACAACTATAAGTGGGATTGGACTGAATCAATATAAAATCAGGTAGGTCTTGTGGCACATGTGTTAGTAGTCAATCTTTAGGGGTTGAAGGTTGGTTAGCTCAGCTGGCTGCTCTGGTCAGATTGGTGCCAGCACGGGATTCGATCCTTGATTCAGCAGGAACATAGTCGGGTTCCAGCCTCCCTGATGGAAGTTGTGGTATTGATATTTGGTTCATGTCTTCAGGCTGAGATCTGAAGAAACAAAAATAATTCATCACAGTTGGTCCATTGTCTCTGCATCTTTGAGTTACGCAATTAATCTCACACCCTTTGGTATTTGCTCAGAGCTCTATTAATGTTGCCCTCACAATAATTGTTGATTTCTCCTTTGAATGTTGCTATTGAATCTGCTTCCTCCACCCTTGCAGGCAGAGAATTCGAGGATGTGAACTGCTGCGTGAACAATTCTTATTAACTGCATAACTTCCTTGTTTTTTTTGTACATTTCACCTGTACTCTTCAAGCCAAGCATGAAGAACATCATTTAATAGGTGTGGCTCTGAGTCATCAAAACCAGGAATGAGTGGGTTGAACCTGCAACTGCAATAAAGATTAAACATTGAGTTTAGTGACTTGTGATTCTAATTTATCTCTCCCACTTAGGGTTTCTGGAGGATCTCACAGGAAGTTACACCACATCCTTCATGACTGCAGGTGGCTTCATCCTAGCAGGATCACTCGTCCTGTTCTTCCTTCCGAGCTTTCTCATCTGCACAGTGGTCCTTTCTGAACAACAGAGTTGTGATCAAGCCAGGGCTGGGGATGGCAGGGACCATTCTGCACAGGCTGATGTGACAAACTATTGCTTGGAGGAATAACAGGAACTATTTATTGGAATGCAGCTGACTGTGTGCATCCTAACAATGCAGTGTTGTAAGGTTCTTTCCATGGCCAAGCTCTCTTGTTTAAACCAAGGCATCACAGCTGGACATCACCAAACGTGGCACATGCAAAGGGAAGATTCATTCAGTTAAGGAGTGACATACCCCAAGTTAGTAATGTGAATCATTTGAGTGAGCACATTCTAATCTGTAACAGATGTAGTTGCAATTACTCCTGCAGACAAATAGCTGGACAATTCAGCAAGGAAAATAATGCAAATTCAGAGTAGGAAAAGGGCATTTGGCCCATCACTTTATTCAGACTCTGACTATTACAATCACATCTCTGATTTTGTCAAAGCAAAAAAAAAAGTGCCTTTCAAAACATCAGCATATCCCAGTGCACTTTACAGCCAAAATCTCATCATAGTTGTCGTATAGAAAATACAGCATCCAATCTGCACACAGCAAGATCCCACAAACAACAAAATGGCAGTGATCTGATAATCTGTTTTTTGCACTGTACTTGAGGAATAAATTTCTCCATGTTGTTCATTTCTATCTAATTATCGTCAATTGAGAGATGTGCAGGTCAGTAAAGGATGATCAGGCCTAGGACTCTTGCCTCTAGGCAAGACTCAAGGTCTTTAAGATTATGAAGACATTTGATAAAGTGCCATATCAAATCTCTTCATTTTTATTTTGGAAAATAAAACCTCATGGTGTAGCCAAAACATTTTGTAATAGATAGAAAATTAGCAGGGTAACAGGAAGCAGAGAGGAGACAGAAAAGGGTTTTTTTTTCCTGTCAGCAAGATGTAATGAATTGTGTGCCACAGGGATCAGTGCTGGGATCTCAACTTTTTAATAAAGCACATACGTGACTTGGGTGGAGCAACGGAAGGTATGGTTGCAAAGTTTGCTAATGACACAAAGATTAGTAGGAAAGTAAATTGTAAAGAGGACATAAAAAGGTTGCTAAAGTCTTTACGTAGGTTAAACCAGTGGGCAAACATCTGGCAAATGGAGTATAAGATGGGAAAATGTGTAATTATCCATTTTGATAGAAAGAATTTTTTTAAAATCAAATTACCTAAATGGTGAGAGGTTGCAAGCTCTGAGATGCAGATGGTTCTGGGTTCCTAGTGCACTAATCACAAAAGGTCAATGCAGGTCCAAGTAATTAGGAAGACTAATAGATTATCAGTTATTGTGTGGGGAATTAAATGCAAAAGGAGGGAGGGTATACTTCAGTAATGCAGGGAACTGGTGAGACCACATTTGGAAGACTGTGTGCAGTATTCTTCATGTAAATACATTGGAAGCAATTCAAAGGTTTATCAGATTAATAATTGAAATGGGCAGAATAGCTTGTAAGAAGAGTAAGAAGAGACATGATCATAACTTATAAGGTCCTGAGAGGTCTCAACAGGCAGATAAGGGGATGTTTCCTGTTATGAAAATATTTAGAACGAGAGGCCACTGTTTAAAAATAAGAGGTTGCCCATTAAACAGATGAGTTTTTTTATCATGATAGATTGAGAGTCTTCAAAATTTCTCTTCCTGAAAAGGTAGGAGAAGCTAAGATGTTGATATTTTTAAAGGCAGAAGTAGATTGATTCTGAGTGAACAAAGAGTGAAAAGTTATTGGATAAGCAAGAATATAGATTTGAGGTTTCAATCAGATGATCTTATTAAATGGAACAGGATTGAGGGGCCACATAATCTACTCCAGCTCCTAGTTCATGGTCTTGTGTGAAGGGATTTGCAAAGTTGTTGATAAAATGTTTACAGTTCAAGTGAAACTAATTGATACAGGACTGTTGCTAAATAAATCACATGGGGGATACATGAGAAATTTATTTTACCAAGGAGTGGTGAGAATAGGGAATCGTTGAGGAGAATAGATGCGACTGCATTTGAAGGAGGGGAGTTAGAAGGAAATACATAAGAAAGCCACTAATACAACACACTACAGGCAGGCTCAATTGAGACCAAGTGCTGTCCTCAAAAGGAGTCACTAGTTTGACTAGCTAGCAGTTCCATCACTCCTGGTGCAGGCTGTTGGCAGGAGAGCAGTAAGGACCTAAAGAGGATCCCAGATGCCCTGAAAACAGAAATCCTGTAGCTATTGAGTGAGGACGGATCTATATCTGGTGCAGTGCCACAAGGATCGATGCTTAGTCCACTACTTTTCATCATTTATATAAATGATTTGGATATGAGCATAAGAGGTATAGTTAGTAAGTTTGCAGATGACACCAAAATTGGAGATATAGTGCACAGCGAAGAAGTTTGCCTCAGATTACAATGGGATCTGGACCAGATGGGCCAATGGGCTGAGAAGTGGCAGATGGAGTTTAAATTAGATAAATGCGAGGCGCTGCATTTTGGGAAAGCAAATCCTAGCAGGACTTATACACTTAATGGTAAGGTTCTAGGGAGTGTTGCTGAACAAAGAGATCTTGGAGTGCAGGTTCATAGTTCCTTGAAAGTGGAGTGCCATGTAGACAGTATAGTGAAAGCAGCGTTTGGTATGCTTTCCTTTATCGTTCAGAGTATCGAGTACAGGAGTTGGGAGGTCATGTGGCTGTACAGGACTTTGGTTAGGCCACTTTGGGAATATTGCGTGCAATTTTGATCTCATTTCTACTGGAAGGATGTTGTGAAAGTTGAAAAGGTTCAGAAAAGATTTACAAGAATGTTGCCAAGGTTGGAGGATTTGAGCTGTAGGGAGAGGATGAATAGGCTGATGCTGTTATCCCTGGAGCGTTTGAGGTTGAGGGGTTTATAAATCATGAGGGGCATGGATAGGGTAAATAGATGAAGTCTCTTCCCTTGGGTAGGGGAGTCATAGGTTTAGGGTGAGAGGGGAAAAATATAAGAGAGACCTAAAGGGCAACGTTTTCATGCAAAGGGTGGTACGTGTATGGAATGAGCTGCCAGAGGAAGTGTTGGAGGTTGGTACAATTACAACTTTTAAAAGGCATTTGGATAGGTATATGAATAGGAAGGGTTTGGAGGGATATGGGCCAGGTGCTGGCAGGTGGGACTAGATTGGGTTGGGATATCTGGTCGGCATGGATGAGTTGGACCGAAGGGGCTGTTTCTATGCTGTCCGTCTCTATGACTCAATGAGTGGGGTGGTGTTCTTTAAGACAGACATTACAGAAGGTGGTGTGGGGTGACAGCCTCAGTTAGGGGTGCTGGCTCTAATGCATTCAAGGCAAGCCCCAAATGAAATGACCCTCCTTCTTTCCTGTTTTTTTTCTCATTCAGGCTTGGCTATTTCCATCGAACTGCTGATGCCATTTATATTTTAACTCAGTCAGCATATTATTCAGATCAATTGACTTGTAAGATATAACATTTTTAGTGTCATTGTGACACTAAGGAGTATTTTTGGAAACCGTTGCAAGCATTGAAAGCAACAGTTTTATTTGAGAAATATTTTATTGCGGCTTCATCTTGCCACGAGGCCAAAGAAAGCAAGATCAGATAACGTTGCATCTCATTCTGTGATGATGTATGAAATCTTCATTGGCGTACCACATAGTCAGGCTTACTGTTAATTGTTTGCTTAAATAGGTCAGGTGGTAGTCAATAGATTGAGCATGGCTTTGGTGTTTGTGGAGTATTAATAGCAGCATGGATTATATGGGCTAAATGACTTACTTTCTGTGTTGTAGACTGACTCAATGTTATCATTGTGCTGTTAATCAACTTATTGCACTAAGATGTTAAACCAAAGGTCTTGATGAAAGATCCCTCACACTACAGAGGAGTAGGCAAGTTGATTAGTTTCCCTCCAGTATGGAAACAGGCCCTTTGGCCCAACAAGTCCACACCGACTCTCCAAAGAGTAACCCACCCAGACCCATTTCCCTCTGACAAATGCACCTAGCACTATGGGCAATTTAGAATGGCCAACTCACCTGGCCTGCACATCTTTGGACTGTGTGAGGAAACCGGGAGAATATGCAAACTCCACACAGACTCCACAAGGCTGGAATCGAACCTGGGTCCCTGGTGCTGAGGCAGCAGTGCTAACCACTGAGCCACTGTGCCACCACCTAGTTCTCCCTTGTGTCCTGGATCAATATTTTCCTCTCAACCAACATCTAAAAACAGACAATCTGGCCAGTATCCCTGTTTGTCAGAATCTTTTAACACTGATTCCAATATGCTAAGAAAGCATTTACCTGTAGATGGAACCATGGAGCTTCCATTAATGTATAAAAACGTTAAAGGAGTTACAGGTTGAAATGTTCAATCTAGGTTTAACTGCAGAAGGCTTTTTAGATTTTTGATTAGTTTAAGCAGTGGGAGAGGGGTCTCCAAACCCCCTGACCCTCAGCTTGCTTATGATTTTGGAAATCAAACAGCCCTTATTTTCTCTCCACCCACCAAATACTCTGGATACAATCATCAATTTGTTTATGATGCCATACAAAGAGGTTATTCGGTCTGCTTTCCTGTGCCAGAGTCTTTGAGATTCCCTTAAACCCATGTCTTTTGGTTATTGATCCAAACACCAGTGGAAACCATTTCCCCTTATTTACTTTATTGAGACCAATCATAATTTTGAACACCTTGATTAAATCTACTCTTGATTTCAGGTAGACTGAGAATGAGAAAGGACAAGCTTGCCTTGACATACCCAAAAGAAATGACCTGCCACTAATGACTGGGAGCTGTCTAGTTAGACAAATGTCTGGTGATGATCTCTCACTCAATCTCCTGCCTCCAATACCCACCCACTCTTACATTATCATCATTGATAACTCAGCACATTCATCACAAACATTATCAGAAAACAAATAATTTAATTTGCTGATTGATTGAATTATTTTTGACCATTACTGAAAGTCCTTACTCTACCTCTACACCCAACTTTTCTGACTTTTTTTTTAAACTAATACACATAATCAAAAAATTGTTTTGTTTGATGTCGTCCATGCTATACATCTCTATGACCCTAGTCCTGCAAACTAATTTTCAATTTCTGGGGTGTCCGGGGTGGCAACTAATTTCCCTCAGCGATTCAAGTTACAATCATAGAGGGAGCAGAGTTCTCCATTTGCAACAGGAAGGCTGTCTTGGGATAATGTTGTGGGATCCTCAATCTGTGTCTAATCCCTGTCCTGTGAGTATTTGATGGGGAGACTGTGGAAGTAGCTTTACTCTAGGAATGCTCAATACAATAGTAGAGAGACCTTTTTTTCGCTTAAGAGGGTGAAGAGAGTGAAAAGGGTAGTGTGCTCTACTCTACTTCTAAGCCCATGTTGTACTTGTCCTGGGAATGTTTGATGGGGAGTGTCAAGGAAGCTTTGCATTCAGTTTAAAAAGAGTAGAGAGAGCTTTACTCTGTATCTAACCCCACCCTGTCCCTGTCCTGGGATTGTTTGATGGGTACAATGTTGAGGGAACGTTACTTTGCGTTTAACCTTTCTTTAACCCTGTGCTGCACTGACCCTCGGAATGAAGCATGCTGGTTTTAGGTAATGCCTCTGACAACTCTTATTATGAAGAGCTGAGGAATTTTCTTGAATTTAGAAACAGCTTTATTGTTCACTGAATAAAGTAGAAAGCAACCTTATCATTTTAAAAAGAAGCACCCTTGCACTTTCTAATCAGCAACGTTTTATCACTTAAAAAACAAACCCTATAAATAGTCTGTGTAAGTATAAGAGAATTGATATGGCAAACACTACTAACCATGTGTCAATGTCACTCAGTTGGGTAGTATTCTGATGTTGATGTCAAAGGTTCTGGGATCGGTGCTCCTACTGTAGCATTTGACCATAACTGATACTGAGGGAATGCTGCATTATCAGAAGTGACCTTATACAATGAGACATAAAATCAGATCCTTGCCTGTTCAGTCATGTATATGAGCAAGTTCCCACAGCACTTGTGGGAGTATAGTAGTACACAAAGATGCTTTGTAAAATCAAGTGTTTGTTTTGGCAGTCAATCAATACAAGGCCTATTACTGATACCCTATTTTCCTTTTAGCCACATCCACCTACTTCTTCACTCAATCATACCTTGTACAATGCCCTCCATCATATCATGAGGCCACTTTTTATTTCTGCATTCAAAGGTGCTTATGCACCCAATGAGATTCAGTTTGCGTATGGCACCCATAACCCACAGCTCTCCAACACTTCTCTGTCAAATCTATATTCCAATGGCGTCAATGCCTGAAGAACCCATTGTAGGATTGGGCAAAATTCTAAATCAGCTTGAAAAGATTCCTCACCATCTGAAATGACTGGATTTCCACCAGAATTTTGGAGGTTTTTTTTTCCGAAGTTAAACTTAAAGAAAACTCCAGCAGCTGAGCTATGCTGGAATATACAGTCACAGGGACAGTTTGTCTGGAAGCTGGGGAAACCTATTCACACCTCAGCCCTACAAGAGCGATGAACTAACCTTTATGACAAAACTGAATTCAGACAACATGGAGGCTGCACAGATTCCAAGACCTCCAACTTCACCAGATATTCAATCACTTAAACAGAGGATATTCCATACAATCAGAAAGCCCATACACCCCGGATGGAAAACATATTTGCACCTACTCTAATAATAAGGAAGACATTCATCTCAAAAGAAACAACAAAGAGACTATTGTAAGAACAACAGATTTGAACTCACTATAATTACAAGCCCTCATCTCGGCACAGGTAATTATGCCCATAGCTTTCGCAGAAGAAGGATCCCAGATAGCTGCCACCCTGAAAGCTATCCTGTAGCTACTGGCAGGAGAGAGAGATCCAAGAGAGTTTTTTTTCAAACATCAGGTTCCTGCAGAAACAGTTTCCCCACAGGCTTCCAGCCCCAACAAGCAGCTTTGGAATCTACAACCACAGAAGCCGAACTGAGAAGCTAGATCAGGAGACCAAAACCAACAGCATTCATCGCAACAGGACATGAGAGGGGGATACCAACCAAACACGATCCGAAGAAGAGCTTTCAGATACATGCCTGTTCCAAGCTAAGAGAACCAACGGCAAGAACATAGAACATTACAGCGCAGGACAGGCCCTTCGGCCCTCAATGTTGCACTGATCTGTGAAACCAAATTGAAGCCCATCTAACCTACACTATTCCATTCTCGTCCAAATGCCTATCAATGATCAATTAAATGCCCCTAAAGTTGGCAAGTCTTTAACTGTGCAAGGCAGTGCGTTCCACGCCCCTACTACTCTGAGTAAAGAAACCTCCTCTGACATCTGTCCTATATCTATCAATTTGAAGCTATGTCCCCTTGTGTTAGCCATCACCATCCTAGGAAAAAGGCCACCCAATCTAACCGTCTGATTATATATCTCAATTAAGTCAACTCTCAATCTTCTCTCTAACGAAAACAGCCTCAAGTCTCTCAACCTTTCCTCATAAGACCTTCCCTCCATACCAGGCAACATCCTAGTAAATCTCCTCTGAACCCTTTCCAAATCTTCCACATTCTTCCTATAATGCGGTGACCAGAACTGTACACAATACTCTAAGTGTGGCCGCACCAGAGTTTTGTACAACTGCAGCATGACCTCATGGTTTTCGAAACTGAATCCTTCTACTGATGAAAGCTAACACACCATATGCCTTCTTAACAGCCCTCTGCTCATCTACACTATCAAAAATCTTACCATTAGCCCAGTACTCTGCATTCCTATACTCCAACCAAAGTGAATCACCTCACACATTTCTGCATTAAACTCCATTGCCACCTCTCAGCCCAGCTCTGCAGCTTATTTATGTCCCTCTGTAACCTACAACATCCTTCAGCACTATCCCCAACTGTACTGACCTTAGTGTCGTCGCAAATTTACTCATTCTTTTACGCCTTCATCCAGGTAATTTATAAAAATGACAAACATCAGTGGACCCAAAACAGATCCTTGTGGTATTCCACTAGTAACTGAACTCCAGAATGAACATTTCCCATCAATCACCACCTTCTGTCTTCTTTCAGCTCGCCAATTTCTGACCCAAGAACCTCAGCAACTGGACACACTTTAAAACTGTGTTTTCCCCAGTGATGAGCTGAAACTCCAGAGACCTCAAAAGTTTCCAGCCTACCTAGCAAGTAGGGGAAGGCAGGTGGTGACAGGGCAGGGACCCCAAGGGTAGGAAGCCTGAGGAAAATATCTGTGATTAAAACTGCTGTTTAGCTTCGAATACTGTTCTAACCTGTTTAATTTGATAGTGTATCTAATTACCGTTTATGTATAATTGTGGCATTTTAACTTTTCTATCACATTTGCCTTTTTATTTCTTGAATTATACTTACCTTTTTGTATTTAAATAAACACAGATTTTTTTGCCATGAAACATCCGTCTACCGTCTTCTTCATTTCATGTTCCCAAAATATGTCAGAACCAGGGATCTGGGGGTGATTCAAACCATCTAAAAATCAGCAAATTTCTGACCGCAAACCAGAAACCCTACACCATTCCTAAGTGGGAGTTGAAAGCCAATGGGATGTATCTTCAGTTCTGCCACATGCAACTGGCCAACCTGAAGAGCTAGCTGATGACTTATCGTGGTGTCCAACACTTTTAGGAAAAGAATGGCATTTTAGTTTCTCTCTGCTTCCAAGAAGTCTTTTCATATACAGATTACTGGGAAGTGCCTTCAAAGAAGATTTCATATTGCAAGAAATTTTGCACAATGCTTCAGAGCTCTTGGAATACCTTGTTATTTCTATTTTGCAAGAATTACTAACATTGAGCCATTGCGTGAATTGTTCAGTCAGGAGACATTCACTATTATGGGCAATCGTCCAATGTAAATCAAAACTACTGGCAACAATTGGACAGAGACGATTAAAATTTACACAAAATGTCAAGCATGATTAAAGTCTGGTTGAAGATTTGTAGCTCGGGTGTCTGTTGTTGTGGTTCTGTTCGCCGAGCTGGAAGTTTTTGCAGCAAAAACTTCCAGCTCGGCGAACAGAACTGTCAAGCATGATTTTGGTCAAGCTTCCTCAATCCTATCCTTTCACAAAAACGCTGTTTGGCAACATCTTACATTTTGTTATGGACCAGGCTGGACCCCCTCAAAACATTTTAACAAGGTAGCCCAGAACTTAACTTTTTTAGTTGTTTTAAGCAGATGTAAGGCGAATATTCCAGGAGTGATGCAATTGGTCAAACAACACAGTTTCAAACAAAACTGAATTTATTTGCACACAATGAAAAGAAAACCAAATTTAGAATACCATAACTATTTGAAAACCCAACTGACACATAAACGCAACTTAAAGAACGGTTCTGATTTCCTGCAACATCGCATAAACACGCCCCTTGGCAAACAGCTAAATTAGTGGGCGGCACGGTGGCACAGTGGTTAGCACTGCTGTCTCACACCGCCTGAGACCCGGGTCCAATTCCCGACTCAGGCGACTGACTGTGTGGAGTTTGCACGTTCTCCCTGTGTCTGCGTGGGTTTCCTCCGGGTGCTCCGGTTTCCTCCCACAGTCCAAAGATGTGCGGGTCAGGTGAATTGGCCATGCTAAATTGCCCGTAGTGTTAGGTAAAGGGTAAATGTATGGGTGGGTCGTGCTTCGGCGGGTCGGTGTGGACTTGTTGGGCCGAAGGGCCTGTTTCCACACTGTAAGTAATCTAATCTAATCACAGATTCTTACAGGAGAGAGATGTCAGAGAGAGAGAGGATCAACATGGAGCTGTTTCTTTGGGTGCCCAGCTAAAACTAAATCAGAATTAGAAAAAAGCCTGAACTGGCAAAACTGGCCACTCCCCTTTCATTGTACGAGTGGTTTGAATAAAAACCTGAGACAGCATCTGTTAGCCGTTATTAAAATAGCCAGTTCAGACATTTTGGCACCTCTGCCTTTACGACCTCTCTCAGGAAAAAAACAAAGGCAGAATAACCTTGTTAAAGTAGCAGCATCGACACAATTTATACAGTAACTTTAATGTAGCAAAGCATCCAAATTTGCTTCACAAGGGTGGTAATCAAACAGCAAGATGATGACCTATACACAGGGCTTACATTTTAGGACCAAAAACTTGCTCAAAGAAAAGATTTTATTTTTTTTTAAAAAGGAGGAACAGCAGAGAGGTTTCAGGAAGCAATTCCAGAACTTAGTTCCTAAATGCCTAAAGGAATGGTGGAGCAATTAAACCAGGAATTAGCAGGAGGTCAGAAATTAAGGAGTGCAGATTCCTCAAGGAGTTGTACACCGAAAGGAGGATAGAGGTAGGCATGGGATTTGAACACGGATATTCTCTGAAGTTCAGAGTCCATGGACAATCTCCATTCCGGTACTCCAATCCATTTTAGGCTAAACAGAACAGGAGAGAAGCTGATCCTGCATTGATTGGAGGTGTGTACCAGAACTTTCTTGTGGCCAATGCTACCAGGGGCCCTTTTGTGGCACACTGGTAGTGTGCCTGCGCTGGACCAGGAGGCCACCAGCTCCATGGAAGTGTAATAAATCTCTGAACAGGTTGATTAGAAAAATAGATTTTTTAAAAAATCAGCGCACCGTCTGGAGTTGAGCAAAAAAAATTAACTGGAAATCTAGAGCAGAAACTCAAGTTTCGGTTTTGATGGGATATCTCTCCAAATCACAACTCCCACTCCTTCCCAACTTGAACTGAATATATCCGGACTTAGGTGCTCAGAATGAAACAAGTCAATCAACAAACAAGTAATGGCAGGAAACTTAGTTCCCACAAAGTAATCAACATGGGATTTAATGAAGGCATCACGAGGGACCAGAACTTGCAGAGAAACTGTTCTCATTGGTGGCAGCATCAAGTACCAGAGGGCGTGGATTTCAGGGAATTGGCAAAATAAGCAGTGGAGACACAAATTACTTTTTGATACAGCAAGCATTTAGGATCTGGAAATGGGGCATTTAAGAGGGAATCTGATTATTTAAGGAGGAATATATAAGGGAAAGATGTTGGGATCTTACACTAGTTGAATTGGTCATTCCTAGAGTCCGCACCTGGTGCTGGTGCTCCCTGACACCTTACCAAAGTAGCTATATTTCGGGTGTGGGTCCTTACAATAAATGCAAGTCAGGCTAACCGTGACAACATGAAAATTCAACTCCCATCCTCACCAAACAGTCGCAGACTCACACAGCCAAATAGTATTTGTCTTCCCCAGTCCAGATAACCAAAGTTAACAGTAGCACCCTGGCCTAGTTATACCAACCCAGCCACTAATCAAGAATAGGGACAAGGATCTTAGTTGGCAGTAACGCAGCTTTAACAAAGAAATGACAACGTTAAAAGTATTTTTTAAAATGCTTTTATTGTTTGAACATTCTCAGTTTCTATTCGAGATGCAGCAATGAACAGGCAGGGTTTTTTTTGGTAGCGCTCAGAAGCAGGGGATTCCTGAGAAATCTCACTGAGAAAGCCAACAGGAGACCCCTACCTTCCCCTTCAAATTAGTCACATCACCCACTGACAACCCTATCCAAGTTATAGTCAAACCCAACTGCCAGGTTCGAAGGCATAAAACCAGTGCAGGTCCAGAGGGAAAGAGAACAGGGCCAGTAGTACAATTTTGACAGTGTCCCCGATAAGGAGATTCCCACCTTCAGTAGTTCCATGCTCTCCAAATGCCATTTCACAGGATAACACAATCACCAAGTCTGTGTGTTAAGTTGAAGAAAGCTAAGAAGTTGAAGTCTGACTGAATTCCAGTTGCCCTGAGTTAGTTAATATAGTATCTCAATGATTATATCAGTTGGGAGTTAGAACGTATCATGTCTTCGATATGATAATTTGGGGCCCAAGACAGGAGGCGCCGTCTCAAGAGCCAAGTGACGGTGGTGGTGGGTTGACGTGGTGTAACTGCTCTTTCTAAAAGCCCCAAGTTGAGTGCTCTGCAGTCTGGCAGCTCTCCACACTGCTAATAAAGGCGTCTCTGCCTTCCCACTTTCTGCTCCTTCCTCACAATGCCACCTACCTCAGGCATTATATCTGCAGGAGCCTGCTAACAACAAGCACCAATGAACTATTCAACAGCAGCAACCTTCACACCAGCTCTTACCATCAACCATATGGACACAGTCTTTCCAGCAGGCAGGAAGTTGATTCTTTCAACTCAGAGGCACTGATGAGGACTATAGCCCGGCCCATTCTCTGCCAAGATCAACAAATGCACAACTAGACTTGGTTCTGAACTGCGAACTTTGCCAGTCAGGCTGAGCCAGTGCCTGTACAAACAGCTATCACTAATTGGGGGTGGGATGGGAGAAAATGGGCAAGTGTTAAAGGGGTAGTGAGCATTAATAGGTTACTGTGGCACAATGAGTCCCAGTCTAATGGAGATGATTTACTAGTACCTCCCTTAATCAATACTATTGTAAAGTTAATGATTTTATGCAGCAAATTTGTATCATGTCACCATCAACAACGTACTGCTTTTTGCTGAGGGTTTTTTTTTCCTCGGGGATTTTAGCCCATTTCCTGTACTCGTAGAAGCTCTGTTTAAATAGACTCTGTTTGCCATGGATTCCATCCAACTTCCAGCCTGCAATGGCTGATAGAATGGCGTCAATTCTCACTCCGATCTCACTTGGAGTTGGAGACAGCTCAATTTAAACATCAACATCCACTCCCAGCATTAATGTGTTTCTTAATTCAGGCCACCACTGTGTTTCTGCAAGCAATACTGCTGGGCTCAATCGGGACACACTGCACCTCCAGCCCAGATCCATTTGAGTCAGCCATAGACTTGCATTCCTCCTCTTCCTCCTCCTCCTCCTCCTCCTTCGCGTTCTTTGTCTGGGGATGCCTGGCAGGCGGGAGACAGGAACAGGACAAGGCACCGGGAATACCAATCAGAACCAGGCTGCTGAGCAGGAGGAAAGTACCTGCCACCACAAAGGAAGCCGTGTAGTTACCAGTTGCATCGCGCAGCCAGCCTAGAAGCAGAAATGTGAAAAAAAATTAGGTCAGCCTGTTGCAAATAGCTGAGACTAGCCAATATTGAGTTGAAGAGGCTCACCTTTGTGTCAGAAAGTCACAACTTCATATCCCACAACAAAGTCTTGGAGTATTTATGCTCTTCAGGCACTCCTAGTGCCATATTGAAGGAGTATTTATGCTCTTTTGGAGTATTTATGCTCTTCAGGCACTCCTAGTGCCATATTGAAGGAGTATTTATGCTTTTTTGGAGTATTTATGCTCTTCAGGCACTCCTAGTGCCATATTGAAGGAGTATTTATGCTCTTTTGGAGTATTTATGCTCTTCAGGCACTCCTAGTGCCATATTGAAGGAATTCTGCACTGTCAAGACATGTCACATTTCTGATGACACCCTATCTTCCCTCTCAGAGGGATGTAAAGGAACCCCATGGTCACCACAAATTGGAGGAACAACACCTGATCTTCTGCCTGGGCAACCTACAGGCCGGAGGACTCAACATCGAGTTCTCCAATTTCAAATAACCTCCCTCCCCATCCCCTGACTCCCTGCCCAGCTCTTTCCAAGGGGACATAAATTTAAGGTGAAGGGTGTAAGGTATAGGGGAGATGTCAGGGGTGGGTTCTTTACCCAGAGAGTGGTGGGGGCATGGAATGCGTTGCCCGTGGGAGTGGTAGAGTCAGAATCATTGGCGACCTTTAAGCGGCAATTGGATAGGTACATGGATGGGTGCTTAATCTAGGATAGATGTTCGGCACAACATCGTGGGCCGAAGGGCCTGTTCTGTGCTGTATTGTTCCATGTTCTATGTTCCCCTCCCTTCCACTCCTCCCTGCCACCAACAGGATTCATTCCTCCCATTGGCCAACCAGGTCGTACCCTCTACTTGTCTTCACCTATCCCCACTTCACCACCCTACCCCTGCCACCTCTTTTATCTGCAGCTTCCCCCTACACCCACTCCCAGTCCTGAAGAAGGGTTACACCTGAAACGTTGACTTCTCCACCTCCTGATGCTGCCTGGCTTGCTGTGTTCTTCCAGTCTCCTGTGTGTTTACTATGGATTCCAGCATCTGCAGTTTTTTTTTTGTCTCTAACTACAAGAAGAGGAGCAGGGAGATCATCCTGGGGTCCTGGCCAATATTAATCCCTAATCCCCTGCCATAAATGTGGTTATTGAATGTAGGAGATGGTTTTGCAAATTGGCTCCCATGTTTGCAAACATAAAACATTGACTGTTCTTCAAAAGTGTAACATTGGTTGTAAAACACTTTGGAAGATCCTTGTCAACAGCGCTATATAAATGCACATTCAGCACCTTTAACGTGGTGAAAAAATGAGAACCTGGACAAGCAAAGAGTTCTGTCAGATTTTCACACAAAAAAAAAACTGCAGCTGTACAGGCCATTTCTGAAATACTGCATTCAATTCTGGCCTCCCTGCTATAGGGAAGATATTATTAAAATTAAAGAGCTCAGAAAAGATTTACAAGGATGTTGCCAGGGTTAAAGGGTTCGAGCTATAGGGAGCGGCTGAATAGGCGAAGGCTATTTTCCATGGATTGTTGGAGGATGAGGGGTGACCTTATAGAGGTTTATAAAATCATAAGGGGCATGGACAGTGTAAATAGATAAGGTCTTTTCCCTGGAGGAGGGCAGTCCAGAACTAGAGAGCATAAGTTTAGGGTGAGAGGGGAAAGATTTTGAAAGGACCTAAGGCCAACTTTTTCACGCAGAGGGTGGTACGTGTGTGGAGTGAGCTGCCAGAGGAAGTGGTGGAGGCTGGTACAATTGCAACATTTAAGAGGCATCTGGATGGGTATATGAAGGGTACAGAGGGATATGGGCCAAACGCTGGCAAATGGGACTAGGTTAATTCAGAATATCTGGTCGGCATTGTCGAGTAAGACCAAAGGGTCTGTTTCCGTGATCTAAGACTCGAAACCGTTTTGAGAAAGCGATCAGCTGCAAAAAGCAATTAAAGCTGCTAACGGAAAGTTAATCTTTATCTCAAAGCTGGGAGGAAGAACTGATGCTTCAGTGGTACTGAACCTTGGTCAGATTCCATCTGAAGTCAGTGTGTTCAGTTCTGAGTACTGCACCTCAAGAGAAAGATTCACCTGGAACTAAAGGATCATCCTTCTTATAGCTACAGGGAGAGGCCATTCATTCATTCAACTGCCATGCAATTACACCATGACTGATCTGTACCCTAACTACCAACATTGTACTAGAACCTTAACATAGAGTCACAGAGATCAATGTTTCTACACCCAGGTGTCCAAAATGCAAAGTTCAGAATAAAGGGTGTTTTCTTTACCTGATATCGGTGCTCCCAGCAGTCCCCCTACACTCTCCAACATCTGCAGCAGGCCCAACGCTCCGTAAATCCTCCCAATCCCGACTATCTCAGGCAGTAAGGAGAACACCACAGGTGTCAAGGCCCCAGCGCAGAACCCGTAGGCCATGCCAATCAACATCAGCACAGGGTAGGTGTGACCCAAGGGGATGGCGAGCAAGCTCAGTCCTGTCAGCATGGTCCACAGGATCAGGATGTGAACCAGGCGCATCTTGCGTAGGTCAGAGAACCAGCCGGACAGCAGCCGACCAATCAGGTCCATCACTCCCGCCACTGACATCAGGAATGCGGCCTGGTACTCATCGAAGCCAATGGACTGGGCGTGGGCCACAAAGTGGACATAAGGCACAAAATAGCCAGCATTGATCAAGGTGACAGACAGCACCAAGGTCAGGAAGGGCCAGTGTCGGAGCAGGCTCAGGTCCAGCAGGTCGAAGATCACATTCCTGGCACCTTGACAACATAATGAGCCCTCTCCCGGAGCCGTGGCGCGAACCAGGTCTTCCTTCAGGGTCAGGGGTCTGATCAACGCACCACACACCATGAGGTTGAGCATCATGCCCGCGATGACCAGCAGTGCCCCCCGCCACATGTACTCATCAATTAGATACTGGAAGAGTGGGGAGAAGACAAAGGAGCCGATGCCAACTCCAGTGAAAGCCATCCCCATTGCCAGAGTCCGCCTCTTGTTAAAGTATCGACTAACAGCAGCAACGGATGGGGTGAAGACGAGCGCCCAGCCAAAGCCTGCCAGATAACAGGAGAACACATTGTTTACATACGGACAGCTAACTACCAACCACTGATCATTATATAACAATTTCAATGCAGTGGAATAACCCAAAGTGCTTCACAGGTGCATTATAAAATAATGTATAACAAGAGCCCACAGCAGGATGTTAAGTCAGATCTCACCTTAAACCTTTGCTCTCTAGTTACAGACTCTCCCACCCTTTGCTATTCACCTTATCCATGCCCCTCATGATTTTATATACTTCGATAAAGTCACCCCTCAGTATCGTATGCATCAGGGGAAGAAAGTCCCAGCCTATTAACTCAAACCTTCCAGTCTTGGTAACATCCTTGTACATCGCGGTTGGCATGGACAGGTTGGACTGAAGGGCATGTGTCCGTGCTGTACGACTCTATGATTCCATAAGCCAACAGTCAAATCATGAGATAGGTTACAAGGATTGTATTAAAAGGAAGAGCATGATGTGGAGAGGCATAGGTTAAGGGAGGAATTTCCAGAATTTGGGGCCAGCAATTGAAAGCAAGGCCGCCCAAGCGGGAGCGACAGCAATCATCAAGGGCCCTGAGTTCGAGAAGTGTAGAGACCTCAGGGAGAGCTACCTGTGGAAGGGAGTTGAGGCTATGAATGCATTTGAAAATAATGGGTGAGAAGTTGCAATGTAGATTAGCAACCACTGGGAAAGTAGGGGAGCAGGGCTTGCTGTGAGTGAAGATCCCAGGCAGCAGAATTTAGGTAGGGTTAAGTTTACAAAGAATAGAACACAAGAGGGCAAAGTTTAACCACAACAGAAGGTCTCACCATTACAGCTCTAACAAACTGTGGAGTGGCTGAACAACTAAACACACAATCTCCCACTCCAAACACAGCATGTCACAATTCAGCACAGTGCTCCCTTACACAGATGGAGGCTCACAGAGAAGGTGGTCAACCATGACCCAGGTTGGTAGGATTCTCAGCCAGAAGGCTGAGGGGTCACCGCACTGTCGCAGGGTCACCACTGGGGCAGCACTGCACAGTTGGAGGGTCAGCGCTGGGGGAGTGCCGCACTGTCGGAGGGTCAGCGCTGGGGGAGTGCCGCACTGTCGGAGGCTCAGCGCTGAGGGAGCGCCGCACTGTCGGAGGCTCAGCGCTGAGGGAGCGCCGCACTGTCGGAGGCTCAGCGCTGAGGGAGCGCCGCACTGTCGGAGGCTCAGCGCTGAGGGAGCGCCTCACTGTCGGACGGTGGGCACTGTTGGAGGCTCAGTGCTGAGGGAGCGCCTCACTGTCGGACGGTCAGCACTGAAGGAGTGCTTCAGTGCAGGAGGTTTAGTGCTGAGGGAGCGCCGCACTGTCGGAGGCTCAGCGCTGAGGGAGCGCCGCACTGTCGGAGGCTCAGCGCTGAGGGAGCGCCGCACTGTCGGAGGCTCAGCGCTGAGGGAGCGCCTCACTGTCGGACGGTGGGCACTGTTGGAGGCTCAGTGCTGAGGGAGCGCCTCACTGTCGGACGGTCAGCACTGAAGGAGTGCTTCAGTGCAGGAGGTTTAGTGCTGAGGGAGCGCCGCACTGTCGGAGGCTCAGCGCTGAGGGAGCGCCGCACTGTCGGAGGCTCAGCGCTGAGGGAGCGCCGCACTGTCGGAGGCTCAGCGCTGAGGGAGCGCCGCACTGTCGGAGGCTCAGCGCTGAGGGAGCGCCGCACTGTCGGAGGCTCAGCGCTGAGGGAGCGCCGCACTGTCGGAGGCTCAGCGCTGAGGGAGCGCCGCACTGTCGGAGGCTCAGCGCTGAGGGAGCGCCGCACTGTCGGAGGCTCAGCGCTGAGGGAGCGCCGCACTGTCGGAGGCTCAGCGCTGAGGGAGCGCCGCACTGTCGGAGGCTCAGCGCTGAGGGAGCGCCGCACTGTCGGAGGCTCAGCGCTGAGGGAGCGCCGCACTGTCGGAGGCTCAGCGCTGAGGGAGCGCCGCACTGTCGGAGGCTCAGCGCTGAGGGAGCGCCGCACTGTCGGAGGCTCAGCGCTGAGGGAGCGCCGCACTGTCGGAGGCTCAGCGCTGAGGGAGCGCCGCACTGTCGGAGGCTCAGCGCTGAGGGAGCGCCGCACTGTCGGAGGCTCAGCGCTGAGGGAGCGCCGCACTGTCGGAGGCTCAGCGCTGAGGGAGCGCCGCACTGTCGGAGGCTCAGCGCTGAGGGAGCGCCGCACTGTCGGAGGCTCAGCGCTGAGGGAGCGCCGCACTGTCGGAGGCTCAGCGCTGAGGGAGCGCCGCACTGTCGGAGGCTCAGCGCTGAGGGAGCGCCGCACTGTCGGAGGCTCAGCGCTGAGGGAGCGCCGCACTGTCGGAGGCTCAGCGCTGAGGGAGCGCCGCACTGTCGGAGGCTCAGCGCTGAGGGAGCGCCGCACTGTCGGAGGCTCAGCGCTGAGGGAGCGCCGCACTGTCGGAGGCTCAGCGCTGAGGGAGCGCCGCACTGTCGGAGGCTCAGCGCTGAGGGAGCGCCGCACTGTCGGAGGCTCAGCGCTGAGGGAGCGCCGCACTGTCGGAGGCTCAGCGCTGAGGGAGCGCCGCACTGTCGGAGGCTCAGCGCTGAGGGAGCGCCGCACTGTCGGAGGCTCAGCGCTGAGGGAGCGCCGCACTGTCGGAGGCTCAGCGCTGAGGGAGCGCCGCACTGTCGGAGGCTCAGCGCTGAGGGAGCGCCGCACTGTCGGAGGCTCAGCGCTGAGGGAGCGCCGCACTGTCGGAGGCTCAGCGCTGAGGGAGCGCCGCACTGTCGGAGGCTCAGCGCTGAGGGAGCGCCGCACTGTCGGAGGCTCAGCGCTGAGGGAGCGCCGCACTGTCGGAGGCTCAGCGCTGAGGGAGCGCCGCACTGTCGGAGGCTCAGCGCTGAGGGAGCGCCGCACTGTCGGAGGCTCAGCGCTGAGGGAGCGCCGCACTGTCGGAGGCTCAGCGCTGAGGGAGCGCCGCACTGTCGGAGGCTCAGCGCTGAGGGAGCGCCGCACTGTCGGAGGCTCAGCGCTGAGGGAGCGCCGCACTGTCGGAGGCTCAGCGCTGAGGGAGCGCCGCACTGTCGGAGGCTCAGCGCTGAGGGAGCGCCGCACTGTCGGAGGCTCAGCGCTGAGGGAGCGCCGCACTGTCGGAGGCTCAGCGCTGAGGGAGCGCCGCACTGTCGGAGGCTCAGCGCTGAGGGAGCGCCGCACTGTCGGAGGCTCAGCGCTGAGGGAGCGCCGCACTGTCGGAGGCTCAGCGCTGAGGGAGCGCCGCACTGTCGGAGGCTCAGCGCTGAGGGAGCGCCGCACTGTCGGAGGCTCAGCGCTGAGGGAGCGCCGCACTGTCGGAGGCTCAGCGCTGAGGGAGCGCCGCACTGTCGGAGGCTCAGCGCTGAGGGAGCGCCGCACTGTCGGAGGCTCAGCGCTGAGGGAGCGCCGCACTGTCGGAGGCTCAGCGCTGAGGGAGCGCCGCACTGTCGGAGGCTCAGCGCTGAGGGAGCGCCGCACTGTCGGAGGCTCAGCGCTGAGGGAGCGCCGCACTGTCGGAGGCTCAGCGCTGAGGGAGCGCCGCACTGTCGGAGGCTCAGCGCTGAGGGAGCGCCGCACTGTCGGAGGCTCAGCGCTGAGGGAGCGCCGCACTGTCGGAGGCTCAGCGCTGAGGGAGCGCCGCACTGTCGGAGGCTCAGCGCTGAGGGAGCGCCGCACTGTCGGAGGCTCAGCGCTGAGGGAGCGCCGCACTGTCGGAGGCTCAGCGCTGAGGGAGCGCCGCACTGTCGGAGGCTCAGCGCTGAGGGAGCGCCGCACTGTCGGAGGCTCAGCGCTGAGGGAGCGCCGCACTGTCGGAGGCTCAGCGCTGAGGGAGCGCCGCACTGTCGGAGGCTCAGCGCTGAGGGAGCGCCGCACTGTCGGAGGCTCAGCGCTGAGGGAGCGCCGCACTGTCGGAGGCTCAGCGCTGAGGGAGCGCCGCACTGTCGGAGGCTCAGCGCTGAGGGAGCGCCGCACTGTCGGAGGCTCAGCGCTGAGGGAGCGCCGCACTGTCGGAGGCTCAGCGCTGAGGGAGCGCCGCACTGTCGGAGGCTCAGCGCTGAGGGAGCGCCGCACTGTCGGAGGCTCAGCGCTGAGGGAGCGCCGCACTGTCGGAGGCTCAGCGCTGAGGGAGCGCCGCACTGTCGGAGGCTCAGCGCTGAGGGAGCGCCGCACTGTCGGAGGCTCAGCGCTGAGGGAGCGCCGCACTGTCGGAGGCTCAGCGCTGAGGGAGCGCCGCACTGTCGGAGGCTCAGCGCTGAGGGAGCGCCGCACTGTCGGAGGCTCAGCGCTGAGGGAGCGCCGCACTGTCGGAGGCTCAGCGCTGAGGGAGCGCCGCACTGTCGGAGGCTCAGCGCTGAGGGAGCGCCGCACTGTCGGAGGCTCAGCGCTGAGGGAGCGCCGCACTGTCGGAGGCTCAGCGCTGAGGGAGCGCCGCACTGTCGGAGGCTCAGCGCTGAGGGAGCGCCGCACTGTCGGAGGCTCAGCGCTGAGGGAGCGCCGCACTGTCGGAGGCTCAGCGCTGAGGGAGCGCCGCACTGTCGGAGGCTCAGCGCTGAGGGAGCGCCGCACTGTCGGAGGCTCAGCGCTGAGGGAGCGCCGCACTGTCGGAGGCTCAGCGCTGAGGGAGCGCCGCACTGTCGGAGGCTCAGCGCTGAGGGAGCGCCGCACTGTCGGAGGCTCAGCGCTGAGGGAGCGCCGCACTGTCGGAGGCTCAGCGCTGAGGGAGCGCCGCACTGTCGGAGGCTCAGCGCTGAGGGAGCGCCGCACTGTCGGAGGCTCAGCGCTGAGGGAGCGCCGCACTGTCGGAGGCTCAGCGCTGAGGGAGCGCCGCACTGTCGGAGGCTCAGCGCTGAGGGAGCGCCGCACTGTCGGAGGCTCAGCGCTGAGGGAGCGCCGCACTGTCGGAGGCTCAGCGCTGAGGGAGCGCCGCACTGTCGGAGGCTCAGCGCTGAGGGAGCGCCGCACTGTCGGAGGCTCAGCGCTGAGGGAGCGCCGCACTGTCGGAGGCTCAGCGCTGAGGGAGCGCCGCACTGTCGGAGGCTCAGCGCTGAGGGAGCGCCGCACTGTCGGAGGCTCAGCGCTGAGGGAGCGCCGCACTGTCGGAGGCTCAGCGCTGAGGGAGCGCCGCACTGTCGGAGGCTCAGCGCTGAGGGAGCGCCGCACTGTCGGAGGCTCAGCGCTGAGGGAGCGCCGCACTGTCGGAGGCTCAGCGCTGAGGGAGCGCCGCACTGTCGGAGGCTCAGCGCTGAGGGAGCGCCGCACTGTCGGAGGCTCAGCGCTGAGGGAGCGCCGCACTGTCGGAGGCTCAGCGCTGAGGGAGCGCCGCACTGTCGGAGGCTCAGCGCTGAGGGAGCGCCGCACTGTCGGAGGCTCAGCGCTGAGGGAGCGCCGCACTGTCGGAGGCTCAGCGCTGAGGGAGCGCCGCACTGTCGGAGGCTCAGCGCTGAGGGAGCGCCGCACTGTCGGAGGCTCAGCGCTGAGGGAGCGCCGCACTGTCGGAGGCTCAGCGCTGAGGGAGCGCCGCACTGTCGGAGGCTCAGCGCTGAGGGAGCGCCGCACTGTCGGAGGCTCAGCGCTGAGGGAGCGCCGCACTGTCGGAGGCTCAGCGCTGAGGGAGCGCCGCACTGTCGGAGGCTCAGCGCTGAGGGAGCGCCGCACTGTCGGAGGCTCAGCGCTGAGGGAGCGCCGCACTGTCGGAGGCTCAGCGCTGAGGGAGCGCCGCACTGTCGGAGGCTCAGCGCTGAGGGAGCGCCGCACTGTCGGAGGCTCAGCGCTGAGGGAGCGCCGCACTGTCGGAGGCTCAGCGCTGAGGGAGCGCCGCACTGTCGGAGGCTCAGCGCTGAGGGAGCGCCGCACTGTCGGAGGCTCAGCGCTGAGGGAGCGCCGCACTGTCGGAGGCTCAGCGCTGAGGGAGCGCCGCACTGTCGGAGGCTCAGCGCTGAGGGAGCGCCGCACTGTCGGAGGCTCAGCGCTGAGGGAGCGCCGCACTGTCGGAGGCTCAGCGCTGAGGGAGCGCCGCACTGTCGGAGGGTCAGCGCTGAGGGAGCGCCGCACTGTCGGAGGCTCAGCGCTGAGGGAGCGCCGCACTGTCGGAGGGTCAGCGCTGAGGGAGTGCCGCACTGTCAGAGGGTCAGTGCTGAGGGAGTGCCGCACTGTCGGAGGGTTAGAAACGAGGGGAGCAACACACTGTTAGATATGCCATCTTTCAAAGCGAAGCTATCAGACAGAAGATCCATCCACCCAGATGGCTCCTTTCTTTCATTTCTAGCATTTGTTACCCATTTTAAATGAGTGTTGATCATCCCAAACGGGAGACAAGTCAAACCACATTGGTTTACATGTGGCTCCGCACACACACATCAGAGCAGGCACGACTCACAGATGTCATTAATGTAACAAACAAAAAAAAAATGACTTCGTCGTACTGCATTGCTATTTTGCTGACATGTATTGGTTAAGACATTCTGACTCCTACAAAGAAACCTGAGACATCCTGAGGTAGTGAATGACATGTAAAGAAAGAAAGTATAGAAGAGAACTGAAACACTGAAATAGGAAGTAAGTCAGGCAAAGAAATTTCTCAGCAAAGCTCAGCGGGTGCAATAAAGCATGAAGATTGTCTTTTATGAGGAACATGTAAAGACTAAAAGGGTAGTCACGTGTAAAGGCAAAAAGCACGGCACTAAGTATAAACTTTGGATTTCCTTCTGTGAAACAGGATGCTGTGTACAACACAGCCATGTGGGAGGGAGTGGAGAAACTGGACAGGATTGAGGTGGATAAAGAACAGTTATTAAGTGTTCAAAAATAAAAAAAATCCTCAAGTCAGGATGGAATACACAGTCGGTCGCTGCAGGAGGCAAGTCAGTCCAGAAGGAGGGAGTTTTTGTTGAGGTTGGACACAGGCATCTCCGTGACGTCGGGTTCTGTGCTCTATGGGACATTCCCAGGGGCATACAACTTCTGCTGGACGACCACCAACTTAGTGAAAAAGATTCTTTGACTCGCTGCTCCGCCACTGCAAAGAACTATCGACAGCCGGCGAATGTAAATGACCATATTGCAAGGCCCCAGGATTACACACGAGGAATGCTGTAAAGTTCGGCCCAATGGCCACCACACAGGCACAATGGAGAAAGGTGTCTGTCTAAGACCCTCCTATCCCTGCACACTGAAAGGCAGCAAACTGCAAACCCCGCTCAGAGCTGTAAACACCAGAGAACGACGTGCATGAAATGTAAACGTGTCAGAAATATAACCTCTAATGCCAAGTGCAGCGAGACACCTCACGTACAGTATTGAAACAAACTAACCTCCTTTGGATTTTTTTGCAATGTCAAGTTCAAAATATTATACAATGTATTTATACATGATGCGAGTTTGAGAAAAAGGGTGAAATTTCCAGACATTTGAGCCGCAATCTTTCAATTCTCCTTGAATACTCGAGTAGTACTAGAGGACGGGAAGGATGTAGATGTCACACCGTTGTTTATAATGAGGCAACGGTAAACCATGCTGACAGGGAGTACGCCCCATGTGGCATCATGTTGACTCACAGATGGCCCAATGGAGAGGAACACCCAATAGCATACTTTCCCCAGATTTTGGCAGAATCTGGGCAGAAATACGCCCAGATAGAGGAGGGAGGTTTGGGGTTACCTTTAGTGTGAAAAGGTTCCACCTATAGCTTTATGGATGCAAATTTGTAATAGTAACAGAGCACCAACCCCTGCTTTAGCTACTCAGAAGTGAAGGCCATACCACCCATAGCTTCAAGTCGAATGACAAGCCAGGCATCAGAGATCGATCATTCTTGTTGTCTCGAGGAATTAAGGGCTACGGGGAGAACGCTGGTGAGTGGAGTTGAAATGCCCATCAGCCATGATTGAATGGCGGAGTGGACTCGATGGGCCGAATGGCCTTACTTCCACTCCTATGTCTTACGGTCTTAAGGCCAATCGTGGGAAAGCCGTAGACAGCAATTAATTTTCACTTGGATAAGGAGGAGTTAATCAATGATGGTTATCACTGTTTTGTTTTTAATAGGAAAACAAATTTGATCGAAACGTTTGATGAAGTGACAGGTTTCTTCAGGAGAGCACAAGTGATGGGCACAGAGCTTCAATCTCCATTTGACTAATGCCCGCATCATAGACTGGTTATCAAAACTAAATTCCATTGGGATAAAGGAGCACTGCCATTAAGGATGCAAAGCTATCCAAGGGACAGAGCTTAGCGGTGAGGAGTCATTTTACAGTCTAGGAAAGGAAGGGCACTGTTGGGTCTATCTACAACACACGGCAGCGATTCCTGAAGCCAGCTTACCCCCACCTTCTCAAGGGCAATTAGGGACGGGCAAGAAACGCTGGCCATAGTGACATCCATGTCCCATGAATAAAAAGAAAAGTTTGGGGCTGCTGCTCTTTATAATAACCAGGCCTTGGATATACAGGGTATAATTTGAAAGTTTCATTTGAGCCTTGGTAATGCAGTAAACACAGAACAGTGATGGTGTTCAGGAGGACGAAGGCAGATCAGTGAAATGGGAAACACAAGATGATTAGGGGTTTAGATAGGGTAGACACTGAGAACCTTTTTCTGTTAATGGAGTCAGCTGTTACTAGGGGACACAGCTTTAAATTAAGGGGTGGTAGGTATAGGACAGATGTTAGGGGTAGATTCTTTACTCAGCGGGTTGAGAGTTCATGGAATGCCCTGCCAGTAGCAGTGGTGAACTCTCCCTCTTTATGGTCATTTAAGTGGGCATTGGATAAGCATATGGAAGTTATTGGGCTAGTGTAGGTTAGGTAGACTTTGGTCGGCGCAACATCGAGGGCCGAAGGGCCTGTACTGCGCTGTATTTTTCTATGTTCTATGTACAACTCAGGTTTAATTTACTACAGGGATCTTGGAGAATTAGCCTATAGAATCAAAATAAGAGAGGGTGATAGCATTATCATTAATGGCTGCCAATAAAAGTTTCAAAGACATCAACTTTTTCATTGGATCCTGCAGTACTTCTTTGTTCATTTAGTGGGTGAATTGAAATCTTTAAGATTTATTGTAGATTTTCTGCCACTCACTTCTGCTATGACACCACATCTGTAGTTTAAAAATTGTCACAAAATGTTGGCTGTTTTTGTGGTCAGATGATGTCTGGAACTGGAAGGTTATAACTATCTGAAGTGGCTGACCCTCTTTTTCCTCTAGAAAAGAAGTGGTTGAGGGTGGCCTGATGGAAAACATTACAAATTGTGAAAAGGTTGCAAACAGTAAACATTGCAAAGGTGTTTCCACTTGCAGGGGTGTCAATGGAACAGTCTGTCACTAACAAATCCAAAAGCGAATTCAGGAGAACGTTCTTTATCCAGACAGTGATGGAACCGCTATCACAAGGAGTGACTCCAGTGAATATTGCTAATCCATTGAAGGAGGGAAAAGCCGGATGGACACACAATGCAGAAACAAACAGGAATGTGCTGTTAGGGCAGAATGAAGCTCATGTGGAACAGATGGACTAAACGCCATTTTGGTATTACAAAATCATGACGGGCCTGGATAGGATAAATAGACAAAGTCTTTTCCCTGGGATCGGGGAACTGGAGGGCATAGGTTTAGGGTGAGAGGGGCAAGATATAAAAGAGACCTAAGGGGCAAAGTTTTCACACAGAGGGTGGTACGTGTATGGAATGATCTGCCAAAGGAAGTGGTGAAGGCTGTACAATTGCAACATTTAAGAGGCATTTGGATGGGTATATGAATAGGAAGGGTTTGGAGGGATATGGGTCAGGTGCTGGCAGGTGGGACTAGATTGGGTTGGGATATCTGGTCAGCATGGATGGGTTGGACCGAAAGGTCTGTTTCCGTGCTGTACATCTCTATGACTCTATATATTTATAGGAAGAATGTTATTAAGCAGAAGAGGGTTCAGAAAAGATTTACCAAGATGTTGCTGGGAATGGAGGGTTTGAGTTTTAAAAATATACTGGGAAGGCTCAGACTTTTCTCAGTGGACATAAGAGGTTGAGGGGTAACCCTTCTCAAGGTTTCTAAAATCATGAAGGGCGTGGATAAGGTGAAAGGCAGGTGTGTCTTTTCCCTAGGGTGGGGAATTTCAAGATTGGTGGCAAATCTTTAAGGTGAGAGGGGGAGGATTTCAAAAAGACAAGGGGGCACGTTTTTTTTTAACACAGTGGGTGGTTGGTGTGTGGAATGAACTTCCAGAGGAAGTGATGGTTGCGGGTACGGTTACAACATTTGAAAGACATTTAGGTAAGTCGATCACTAAGAAATATTTGAAGGTATAGGGTTTGGTGCAGGCAGATGGGACTAGTTTAGTTTGAGATTATGATTGGCATGGACTGGTTGGACCGAAGGGTCTGTTTCTGGCTGTACAACAGAACCATGGTTGAAAAACATGGCTGTGTAGTGCTTATGTTAATGCTGCTAATCATAGACTCCTAAGGAGTTCAAATTTGCCTCCATTACAGTTCTGAGAATGTAATTCCAGTTTATCAAATAGGGAAATAAAAGGTAGGCATGAGTAAAATGAGCATTTAGCTTCAGTAATACCTCTCAAGGAATCAAAGCCATCATGCTTCCCCCCTCCAATCTCGTCGACTTGGGTCTCCTGTCCTGCACTATATAGTTGTCCACCATTTTCTTCTGTCGTGCCCGGCTTGTTTGAAGCACTGCACAGTCATACAGGTCAGAGACTTGACACCCTTATCGTCTCAGGAACGACCAATAGTTAGCAGCCTGTCAGTGTCATTAGAATCCCTCAAACAGAGCAAATCACGTCTTTATGTGGAGCCACCGAAGACAGGGGAGAAAGACTGCAGCCTCAGTGCCCAGCCCACACCGGAACGCTTTCAGGAAATGGAACTGAAGGAAACGGCTCCAGGCGAAGAGCTTGCACCAGGTGGGATGGGCCGAATGGCCTCCTCGTACACTACAAATTCTAGAAAGCCAGACAGTTTCGTGCCTCACCAGGTGACGTTCTTCCTCCTGAGCAGAATGGTGTTCAGTGGTCTAGCACCTAACCACACATCATCTGCTGCCAATTGTGGAGTATGGAGTGTCAGGGGCTGAGGGGTGACCTTACAGAGGTTTATAAAATCATGAGGGGTGTGGATAGAGAGTAGAGTCAAGGTCTTTTCCCCAACATAGGCAAGTCCAAAACTAGAGGCCACAGGTTTAAGGTGAGAGGAGAAAGATTTATAAGAGACCTAGGGGGGGCCAACCTTTTCACACAGACGGTGTGTTTAGTTTACTTTGGCAAACATGGACGAGATGGGCCGAAGGGTCTGTTTCCATGCTGTATGAATCTATCTTTGCTGTTATGTGAACACTTTCCAGTGAGTAACCTTCAGCCACTTCCTGTCTCACCTGAGAGAAGTCCGATCGACAGGTAAAGGTGAACCAGGTTTGTAGCTAAACAAGCAAATACCAGCCCCAAGCTGGAAAGGAAACCACCCAGCATCACCACAGAACGGGCTCCGAAGTAATTGCTAAGAGCACTGGCTATGGGACCTAACGGGAAAGGAAAACAGGAGAAATTATTTCTCAAAGTGCGTTCAATTCATTATCTCCAGCAGTTTAAATCCAGTACTGTAAACTGTTGCTAAATATATAGACAAATAACCCTTATCTGGCTGAACAAATAGTGATTCTGTGCAGTTGTAGAGTGTAGGCATTACTCAGCTGAATAAACAATGATTTTGTAAAATGATTTTACAAATATTTGTAATCAGCAAAGATTACAAAAGAGTAATCTTTGCTGAATTAACAGTGACTGTACAGTTATACAGGGAGTAATCCTTACTCTGCTGAATTAACCGTGACTCTGTACAGTTATACAGGGAGTAATTCTTACTCAGCTGAATTAACAGCGATTCTGTATAGTTATACAGAGCGTAATCCTCTGAATTAACAATGACTGTATACAGATACACAGGGAGTAATCCTTAAGCAAAAGTGAGGACTGCAGATGCTGGAAACCAGAGTCTAGATTAGAGTGGTGCTGGAAAAGCACAGCAGGTCAGGCAGCATCCGAGGAGCAGGTAAATTGACGTTTCGGACAAAAGCCCTTCATCAGGAATGGAGGCAGGGAGCCTCCAGGATGGAGAGACAAATGGGAAGTGGGGGGGGTGGAGCTAGGGAGAAGGTAGCAAAGAGTACATTGGGTGAATGGGGGAGGGGACGAAGGTGATAGGTCAGAGAGGAGGGTGCAGTGGATAGGTGAAAAGGAAGATAGGCAGGTAGGACAGGTCACGAGGACGGTGCTGAGCTGGAATTTGGAACTAGGGTGAGGTGGGGGAAGGGGAAATGAGGAAACTGGTGAAGTTCACATTGATGCCCTGGGGTTGAAGTGTTCCAAGGCAGAAGTTGAGGTGTTCTTCCTCCAGGCATCGGGTGATGAGAGAGCAGCAGTGAAGAAGGCCCAGGACCCGCATGTCCTCAGCAGAGTAGGTGGGGGAATTGAAATGTTGGGCCACAGGGCGGTGTGGTTGATTGGTGCGGGTGTCCCGGAGATGTTCCCTGAAGCGCTCTGCTAGGAGGCATCCAGTCTCCCCAATGTAGAGGAGACCGCATCGGGAGCAACGGATACAATAAATGATATTAGTGGATGTGCAGGTAAAACTTTGATGGATGTGGAAGGCTCCTTTGGGGCCTTGGATGGAGGTGAGGGAGGAGGTGTGGGAACAGGTTTTGCAGTTCCTGCGGTGGCAGGGGAAGGTGCCAGGATGGGAGGGTGGGTTGTAGGGGGGCGTGGACCTGACCAGGTAGTCACGGAGGGAACGGTCTTTGTGGAAAATGGATAGGGATGGGGACGGAAATACATCCCTGGTGGTGGGGTCCGTTTGGAGGTGGCGGAAATGTCAGCAGATAATGCGGTTTATGTGGAGGTTGGTAGGGTGGAAGGTGAGGACCAGTGGGGTTCTGTCCTTATTATGGTTGGAGGGATGGGGTTTGAGGACGGAGGTGCGGGATGTGGACAAGATGCGTTGGAGGGCAACGGTCTTTAAAGAAGGAGGCCATCTGGTGTGTTCTGTGATGGAACTGGTCCTCCTGGGAGCAGATACAGCAGAGGCGGAGGAACTGGGAATAAAGGATGGCATTTTTGCCAGAGGTAGGGTGGGAAGAGGTGCAATCCAGGTAGCTGTGGGAGCCGGTGGGTTTGTAAAAAATGTCAGTGTCAAGTCAGTTGTCAATAATGAAGATGGAGAGGTCCAGGAAGGGGAAGGAGGTGTCAGTGATGGTTCAGGTAAATTTAAGGTCAGGGTGGAATGTGTTGGTGAAGTTGATGACCTGCTCAACCTCCTCATGGGAGCACGAGGTGGCGCCAATGTGGTCATCAATGTAGCGGAGGAAGAGGTGGGGAGTGGTGCCGGTGTAACTACAGAAGATGGACTGTTCTACGTAGCCGACAAAGAGACAGGCATAGCTAGGGCCCATACACGTACCCATGGCTAACCCCTTTGATCTGGAATAACCTTACTCTGCTGAATTAGCAATGACTCTGTAGAGTTACACAGGGAGTAATCCACACTCCCAGGTGCTGGGTAAAAGACCACAGGTACTGCCGCGTAGACATTGTTGCCTCCCTCACACCAGTGTGGCTACTCACTGGAAAACTGCTGAATGGCGATGGCGGTTGATGTGATCCACGACACGGTGCTCGAAGCCTCGGAGAAGTACTCCACAAACGCCACAAAGAACACGCCAAAGGAACGGATGACACCAAACACCAGAGCCGACATGAGGAATGCTGACAGAACAATCACCCAACCCCAACCACCGTCAGGAACCTCGTCCGGAATCCGGGTCGCCATGCCAGCGACCTTTCACCTGTTTCAGATAGAACAGGGGTGGGGTGGGGGGGGCAGGGAAGAGGAGCTGGTGTGAGACGGTGACATCTTAAGCCTGAAAACAGTTGTAGAAACGTCGGCAATCCTGACCCTAAAACAACACCAAAAAAAGGACAGGCCCACACTCCGAGCGCTCTGCTCTGACTGTCGTTGGAGTGTTTCCTGCCCACCTCCCCACTCTGCGCCAGCACAGGAGGGAACCGGGCAAAGGAATAGGTGGCTACAAACTCTGCCTGTGGTCAAAACATTGCCTCAGGAGCAGAGCAGGTGGCAGCTGGGGACCTTCCAGGAGGCTTTTAGGTGGCCAGGGATGTTGGGGAGGGGCAGGAAGGTGGCTTGTATGCCTAGGTGTATTCCCCATTCACATCAGCATCTCCCCAAATCCCCCGCTATGGGACTCACCAATCGACATGGGGTATACACCAGGACTCAGAACCCTGCCTTTCCCATACCTCCCCCGTGCTGTGGGTATTCCTGCCAGCCACCACCCCCCCTCTGTGGGAGCAGTGCTCCTCATTCGGGAGACCCAGACACTGGCAGGCAGATCATCTGCCTCACTGACGGAACAGTATGTCAAGTTGCTGACCAGATAGGCAGCAAACTGTAACATGTACACTTGGCCCTGACCCAGACCATGTGGCAGCCCGCCAAGAAGCCTTCCTTCCTGGGCACTTAGAGATCGACAATCCCTTCATAACCCTTTCAGCAACACCACAAAGACAAGAGGCCATGCAGTCCATCAACCCTGTTCTGCAAATCAGTCTCACTTCTCTTTCTCCCCAGCTTCCACACCCCCCCCATAAACTCTCCTCCAACCATTTATCTGGACCCCCCCCACCTCGTTTCCAACTCATTCACCTCTTGAACCTGCTTCCAGAGGGGCACAGTCTGTGGCAACAAGAAATTGGAGCTGGTAGAGACCATTTGGTCCACTGAGCTGGGTCTGTCACTTGATCTTGGGCTTCAATGTCACTCTACACATCCCTCCCTCTCCCTCTCCCCCTCCCCGACACCCCCCCCCCACCCCCCACCCCACGGCCCCCCTCCACCCCCCCATCCTCCAATCTTGGTTCTTTCGCTAATCTCGCCCCTCTCTCCGAATTGTCCGAGTGTAGGAAGAAGTCATTCAGCTCAACCCGCCTGAGTCGGCTCATTTAACGAACACTGTTACTTGAAGCCAGTCTCCTGCCTGTCACCCCTACTCTCGTACACTTTATTTCCATCCAAATACCCATCCAAAGCCCCTCTCAAAAGCCTCAATTGAATCTGACCCCACCATGTTTCCAGGCAGTGCACTCCAGACCATAACGACTCGCTGGGTGAACATGTTTTTCCTCACTTCACTCTTATTTCTTTCCCAGATCATCTTGTTCCTTTTCTGAACAGGAGCAGTTTCTCCTGATCTGCTCTGTCCAGCACCCTCATGATTCTGAGAACCTTATTAGATTCGATTCGATTAGATTCCCTACAGTGTGTAAACAGGCCCTTTGGCCCAACCAGTCCACACCGACCCTCCGATCAGTAACCCACCCAGACCCATTCCCTTCTGACTAATGCACCTAGCACTACGGGCAATTTAGCATGGCCAATTCACCTGGCCCTGCACATCTTTGGACTATGGGAGGAAACTGGTGCACCTGGAGGAAATGGGGAGAATGTGCAAACTCCAGACAGACCATCGCCCAAGGCTGGAATTGAACCCGGGACCCTGGTGCTGTGAGGCAGCAGTGCTAACCACTGAGCCACCGTGCCGCCACCTAGCTCTCTCTTGTGTCCTGCACATCTTTGGACTGTGGGAGGAAACGGAGCACCTGGAGGAAACCCACATAGACACAGGGAGAATGTGCAAACTCCACACAGACAGTCGCCCAAGGCTGGAATCGAACCTGGGACCCTGGTGCTGTGAGGCAGCAGTGCTAACCACTGAGCCACTCGTGCCGCCCAGTAGCTCTATCCAATAGAGCCACTTCTATCGGACCTCCTCTCAGGAGAACACCCCCGACCTCTGTAATCTATTTACATAACAGGAATTCCTCACCCCTGGACCATTCTTGGAAATCGTTTTTACACTCACTTCAATGCATTAAAATCCTTTCTACAACTGCACACATTCTTACTGCTAAGGTCTAACAAGTGTCTTATACAAGTTCAAGTTCGACATAATCTCCCTGCTCCTTCACCTATTAACAAAACCAAGAGTACTGTATGTTTCAGTTACTGCTGTCTCCCTGTCCTGCCACCTTCATTACTCTGTGCACCTCTATTCCCAGCTCCTGCACCCCGTTAGAATTGTACCCCCAATTTTATATTGCTTTTTAATGTTCTTCCTGCTAAAATAAATCACCTCACACTTTATTGATCCTTTAAGAGTCTATCCTTCAGACAATGGAAACATAGTTTTCCTTAACTATTTTAGCAAAACCTTCCATAATTTCAACCCCTCTTAACTTTCCATGCTGTAACCTTAGTTTCTCCACCTCCTTACAGGTTAACATAACTAATATTTTGCTTGTGAGACACATTAAAACACTCAGTCAAGAATCCTCCCACAGTCCCAGTTTGAAGGTGAGGGCCAGCCATTTGTGACTGCATCTGTCTGAAGCTGCTTTTGCATCTCAGTCCCAGCTTATTCTGCTCTTCCACAAGTATCCCATTCCCCCAGCCCGACATCCCAGTCACCCACCTGCCCGATCGGTTTCTCACAGCTCAGTGCGGGGAAGGGCAGGGCCACCTCTGGACCACGTGCTGCAGATGGACAGCTCAACTGAAACTGTCTTGAAGTCAGCCACACAAAGAGAAGTAAAGAATCGCTAACTTTAGCAGCTAAAAAGACCAAAGCTGTAAACTTCAGAAATGCAAAGCTGAAACCTAGTAAAAACGTTACTGATGTGGGATAGGTCAGATAAGAGAGAGAGAGAAGAGGAAGGGGATTCAGATGAGAGGAAGGAGTGAGATTTATGATGAGTTTCTTGACTATTTTTGGGGAGAATGTCACATGAAACAGCATCACTGCTTCTCTGGTTAATTTGATTCATGTGAGAAAGAAGGGGGTTGGTAGACAGAGAAGGGAGGAGGAAGACATGGATACAGACATTTGGAAAGAAAAGGGGTAGGGACAGAAGAGACGCATGAGAGAAGGGGGAAAGGAGACAGAGAGCAGAGCGCAGAGGGGAAGGGGAATAAGTACAGGACAGAACGCAGAGAAGGGGAGACACAGAGGATGGGAAGCAGAGAGAATTGGGGTGAGGAGGGGGAAATACAGGCTTGGGGACAGGAAATCAAGGAAGTGGGGAAAAGGGAACAGACAGATAAACAGAGAAAGAGAAAGAAGAGGTGGACAGTAAAGAGCGAGACAGAAAAACAGAAGACAACGCAGTGGTCTAGGGTAAAAGGAGAACTTGGGGCTTTAGATAAGGATTGAAGGGTGGGAGATAGACATGGGGAGCTTGAAAGAGGAAATCTCAGTACCAACAGTCAGAGCGACTAAAAATATAATCTTGGAAAGGCACCTGTTTTGCAGTAAAACCACTTTCTCCCACTCAGTAAATGCTGCCACTTCCTGCCATAGAAAACTCCCCCTTTCCAATCCTCTGCCTTTCAAAGTTAAGAAAAAAATTCTCAAGTTACATCTGACGTATGAAACAACCTTCACAGAGCTCTAAGATCATCAGAATGGTTACTGAAGGATGTCTCTCTCTCACTCTCGCGCACACACACACACATACAGACAGACACACACACACACATACAGACACACGCAGGGCTAGATAAAGGGGGAGGGGCATGAGGCGGGACTCGCTGATAGCCCTTCCAATGAGTCAGAAAAGGGACTGAATGGCCTCTGTGCTGTGCACTGGGTACAATGTTGTCTACACTGTCTCCTCACAGGTGTGCGCTCTACTTATTTTAAGTGAGACAACATTTTGTGACAATTGGAAGATTCAGGAAGCCCACAGTCGAACTGCCTAAAACGTCACCAGATTACATCTGACCCCCAACCCAATGCTGCTTTAAGGATTGCTTCAAAGACAGTTTGCACAAACTCGAGTCGAAATCCCAGAATTTAGATTGTTTACAGTGATTTGATTGAAATTTAAAACGTTCAGGGGAACAAAAAGGACTGACAGAAACTATTCCCACTGGTTTGAGTCTGGAATTGAGGGATGGGGAATCAGATCGTTTTACAGACAAACGGTGGCAGAAATTGAGGCATTTTTCTCATAAATGGCAATTGACTTTAGAACGATAAATCTAACATGGATTGTTCATCAAAATTATTAAGAAATGTGGGACAAAGATGTCCATGGAGTTGGGCTGCAGATTCCTCTTGATCTCATGGGATAGTAAGACTTTGAGGGATTGAATAGGCTCCTCCTGTTCCTATTACAAGTCATTCACTCACTGCCTGCAGGATTATTGAGAGATTAAGCGTGTAAAGTCCTCAAACAACCTGTTACCAAGGTCCCATCTCGCCTCACACCGGTACTTGAACCTATCTGTGCTCAGTAACAATAATGCTGTGACCTGACCCAACTCAGCAAGTCACACAAAGCAGAGATTAATCAAAAATAGAAAACAATTCTCTCCCTGTTCAACGGTCATTTATTAAACTGCGTCTCAAGAAACAGCAGAGGGGGAGACACAGCCTCTGTGTAAAGTGGAGATTCACAGAGTGGCAAAGACAAGGAGCATTTTGGAACAGACGCCCTGGTGGCAGTGAAATCAAAACAGGGACCAGTGTTTGCTCACAGACATATACTATCCCATCACTCACCCCAGCCACTGCCAGACAGGTGGCAGATTTCCGGTACCTTCTACAGGTCGTCAGCGGTGACTGAGCTACGTGATGAGGGAGGAGTAAGCACACAAGAGCCTTATTTACATAGAAGAGTCGACAGACCTGTCGGACTGCATTATGCAAGAGTGACTGCAGGCAGTTGCCCGAGGTAGTGCAGGGAATTCTGGACAACAGCACCGAGGGCCAGAGAAAGCGACACGTCCCAGCCTCTCACCTGACCCCAGGTCTGATCACCAAACCAGCAAGGACCTCTGGGAATTATAACCTGCTCACTTCGGCATCTTGGGACTTTCCAAATCACTTCACATTCAACGCAGCCGCAGCCATGTTGTGGGAAACGGAGCGGCCAACATGTGCACAGCAAAATCCCAAGTCAGGAAAGGAGATGATGAGCATTTTGTTTCCTTATCATTGAGGTCAGCTAGCTTGGTCCCAGGAAACTGAGCATAACCATCAGACAACCCAGCAGCAATGCCTCACCCCACAATCCAGACAAACAACACTTTGCAGCTGAGAAGGTCAAGCATATTCTACAGGGGAAGCATCGACGAGTTGTATGTTGGCATAAGAATTCTCACAGCATAAAAACAACCACATTATCCTCTTCAGCATGGACAGACTGTACCCCAGTGAGAGTCAGTGTGTGTGTGGGACTGTACCCCAGTGAGAGTCAGTGTGTGTGTGTGTGTGTGTGGGACTGTACCCCAGTGAGAGTCAGTGTGTGTGTGTCTGTGTGTGTGTGTGTGTGTGTGTGTGTGTGGGACTGTACCCCAGTGAGAGTCAGTGTGTGTGTGTGGGACTGTACCCCAGTGAGAGTCAGAGTGTGTGTGTGTGTGTGTGTGTGTGTGTGTGTGTGTGTGTGTGTGTGTGTGTGGGACTGTACCCCAGTGAGAGTCTGTGTGTGTGTGTGTGTGTGTGTGTGGGACTGTACCCCAGTGAGAGTCTGTGTGTGTGTGTGTGTGTGTGTGTGTGGAACTGTACCCCAGTGAGAGTCAGTGTGTGTGTGTGTGTGTGTGTGTGTGTGTGGAACTGTACCCCAGTGAGAGTCAGTGTGTGTGTGTGTGTGTGTGTGTGACTGTACCCCAGTGAGAGTCAGTGAGTGTGTGTGTGGGACTGTACCCCAGTGAGAGTCTGTGTGTGTGTGTGTGTGTCTGTAACCCAGTGAGAGTCAGTGTGTGTGTGTGGGGCTGTACCCCAGTGAGAGTCAGAGTGTGTGTGTGTGTGTGTGTGTGTGTGTGTGTGTGTGTGTGTGACTGTACCCCAGTGAGAGTCAGTGAGTGTGTGTGTGGGACTGTACCCCAGTGAGAGTCAGTGTGTGTGTGTGTGTGTGTGACTGTACCCCAGTGAGAGTCAGTGAGTGTGTGTGTGGGACTGTATCCCAGTGAGAGTCAGTGTGTGTGTGTGGGGCTGTACCCCAGTGAGAGTCAGTGTGTGTGTGTGTGTGTGTGTGTGTGTGTGTGTGTGTGTGACTGTACCCCAGTGAGAGTCAGTGAGTGTGTGTGTGGGACTGTACCCCAGTGAGAGTCAGTGTGTCTATGTACATGGGATTGTACCCCAGTGAGAGTCAGTGTGTGTGTCTGTGTGTGCAGGACTGTACCCCAGTGAAACATTCCTAAATTCATTAATTATTTTCCTCCTCTCCTTGCTATCTGAACATGCTGCTGTTGTGTAGCACCTCATTCCTGAGCTCTCCAAGCCCAATCTTACTGACTGTCTGTGAGCCTCCATTCCCTCTTGTATCTCAGCATGTGGATGTTTGGAATGATTTACCTGCTCTACACAATCTCTGGCCTCAGGCTCTGTAACTGCTGTTTACAGGAACTCTGGGCTGACTCCTTTCAAGTCCCGTCACCTTGCCAAGGGACCGTCTCCAAATATCCACTCTAACCACAAGCGTAGAGTTGCTCTTTCTGCTTTCGTGGTGTCATTCAATGCCTCTGTTTCCAAACCCGCTGGCCTCACCTTCTCCTGTCTCAGTGCTGTCAGGGCTGTGACTGGGGAATAGCGAATGGCAAAACATTAGCAAACCCCAAATCATCGATGGAAAGGGGGAACACACATTCAGGGACCTGATTAATCTGTACCACAGGCTGAAAACGTTTCTTTATCGATGTCCAAGTGAACAGGAAATTCGACGTTTCGGGCATAAGCCCTTCATCAGGAATGAGGAAAGTGTGTCCAGCAGGCTAAGATAAAAGGTCGCCCCTCCCCCAAGTCCCTCCTCCCTACCTTTTATCTTAGCCTGCTGGACACACTCTCCTCATTCCTGATGAAGGGCTTATGCCCGAAACGTCGAATTTCCTGTTCCTTGGATGCTGCCTGACCTGCTGCGCTTTAACCAGCAACACATTTTCAGCTCTGATCTGCAGCATCTGCAGACCTCACGTTTTACTGGAGGACACAGAAAGGGTCCATTTGACTCTTGATGACAACTCTCCAATTAATTTCACCACTTGCTCCCTCCATTCCTTCCCCCCAAACCTTTCTCATTCCTGATTCCCTTTCGTTTTGGATCTACCATTACCCTTTCAGGCAGTGTGTTCCAAGGCATTTACTGTTGCAGTGCATACATTATGACTTTATTCACTACTCAATTTGCAAGTTTCTTTTTAAAATAGAGATCCACTGTGCTTTAAACAAAGAGTTCTCCCCAGTTCCCCCCTCCCCGGCTCTGTTTATGATTGTCTTCAATCTGAGTTCCTCTGGTGCCCTATGGAAACAGTTCATTTATTCTATCAAAACACTCAAAGGCTTTGAACAATCCAATTTAATCCCCCATTAACCTTCTCAGCTCTCCTCAGAGAGCCAGGTATATCACCACAGTCCTTCCAAACTGCAGGCTGCTCTCTCAGAGAGAGAGAGAATTAGTGGTGAATTAATCTGAGAGTCACCTCACCTCAGGCAAGGGGAGAGGTCGAGGATGAGAGTCCTTCATGATCACAGAATCCCTACAGTGTGGAAGCAAGCCATTCAGCCCATCAAGGTAGTAAAAACAATGACTGCAGATGCTGGAAACCAGATTCTGGATTAGTGGTGCTGGAAGAGCACAGCAGTTCAGGCAGCATCCAAGGAGCAGCGAAATCAACGTTTCGGGCAAAAGCCCTTCATCAAGAATAAAGGCAGAGAGCCTGAGGGTGGAGAGATAAATGAGAGGAGGGTGGGGGTGGGGAGAAAGTAGCATAGAGTACAATAGGTGAGTGGGGGTAGGGATGAAGGTGATAGGTCAGAGAGGAGGGTGGAGTGGATAGGTGGAAAGGAAGATAGGCAGGTAGGACAAGTCATGGGGACAGTGCTGAGCTGGAAGTTTGGAATTAGGGTGAGGTGGGGGAAGGGGAAATGAGGAAACTGGTGAAGTCCACATTGATGCCCTGGGGTTGAAGTGTTCCGAGGCGGAAGATGAGGCGTTCTTCCTCCAGGTGTCGGGTGGTGGAGGAGCGACGATGAAGGAGGCCCAGGACCTGCATGTCCTCGACACAGTGGGAGGGGGAGTTGAAATGTTGGGCCATGGGGCGGTACGGTTGATTGGTGCGGGTATCCTGGAGATGTTCCCTAAAGTGCTCTGCTAGGAGGCGTCCAGTCTACACAATGTAGAGGAGACCGCATCGGGAGCAACGGATACAATAAATGATATTAGTGGGTGTGCAGGTAAAACTTTGATGGATGTGGAAGGCTCCTTTAGGGCCTTGGATGGAGGTGAGGGAGGAGGTGTGGGCACAGGTTATACAGTTCCTGCGGTGGCAGGGGAAGGTGCCAGGGTGGGAGGGTGGGTTGTTGGGGGGCGTGGACCTGACTAGGTAGTCATGGAGGGAACGATCTTTGCAGAAGGCAGATTTTCCTGCTCCTCGGATGCTGCCTGAACTGCTGTGCTTTTCCAGCACCACTCTAATCCATTCAGCCCATCAAGTCGACACTGACCCTCTTAACAGCATCTCATACACACCTACCCCTTAACCTATCCCTGTCACCCTGCATTTCTCATAGCTAATCCATCTAGCCTGAACATCCCTGGACACTATGGGGCAACTTAGCACGGCCAATCCACCCTAAGCTGCACATCCCTGACTGTGGGAGGAAACTGGAGCAACCGGAGGAAATCTCACACAGACACGGGGAGAATGTGCAAACTCCACACGGACAGTCGCCCGAGGCTGGAATCGAACCGGGTCCCTGGTGCGGTGAGGCAGCAGTGCTAACCACTGAGCCACCGTGCCTTCCCATTATAACCTCAGCCGGTGCGGGAATTGAACCCATGCCATTGGTAGCATTGCAAACCTGCCATCCAGGAGACCAATCCAAGCCTCACTGGACCCCCTCACCCCCAAACAAACAAAGCCCAACCCTTCTTGGCAAAAATGACTTTCAGAATTGTTTTAAAATGGTATTAAAACTTTCACTTTCGAAGCTATCGCAGCCCCTCCCTTTGCTGGAACTGGTCACTTATTTGGGTCCCACTGACCCCTCTCTGTATTGGAGGTTATCAGATGCAGTTTACTCCATTTTCCTAAGCCCACTACCTACTCTCCTCCCTCAAGTGTTGCTCCCACTCAAGGGGCAAACGGTGAACCAGCTGGTTAACTCGGTCGATGTCGAGGATTACTCGCAGCTTTACTGCAGCCAGGATTATGGGGCATGACGCAGGGCTGCACACCCTCTTCCCTGGAAGTTTCCCCACCCGCAAAGGATGCCAGCAATCCTGACCCCCAATGACATCTCTGGGAGCTGCCTCCAAGCAGAAACATCCCATCCCCACGTGGTGAGAGCCCGACTCCACGGCCAGCTACTTTTAAAGGGAACCAGCTGAGTATTCCGGAACTCCGAGAGCCCTTGGTAAAGCTTAAAAGCACCTGGTCTGCTATGGCAACTCCTCCCAAAGTCCAACAGCCCTGTTCAGTACTGGCTCCAGACTCACACCTGAAGGTCGGTGATGCAGAGAGGGGTGGGGAGGGAGCACATTTGTGAGGGGAGGGTGGGGGAGAGTGGAGAGCACAGGTGTGAAATTCAGATCATTTCTCCCTCTGGATCCTAGTCAGATGAGAACCTGTCTTTCAACGGCTGCATGAACATCCTGGGAGCTTATCAGAGGAAAGGTTGCGACACCTCGTCAATGATTGCTCATTGATTCTCCTGTCTCTCTGACCAGGTCATTCAATCATTACCCATCTGTAGCTCGATTTACGACATGATACAGCACCGTCTGCGACAGATCTCAGAGTTACCGCAGTTTGTGGTGGAGAAGTCAACCAGGTGTATAAGCTGACTCCCACTTGTCAGCTGCAACCTGCTTTCTTTGCATTCCACCAACATGGCAGGGAATGAGAGAAGACGGATGGATTAAACGGTATTTATTTCGATGCGAGAGGCCAGACAGGTGGGGACATAGGACTGGGATATTATAGATATTCCAGAAAGGTGACTGTGGGAGGGACGAGACTGGCAGCTCCAAGATCCAGGATGCTTTAGAAAGAGAAGGCAAACTAGGAGGTGGGGGGGGGGGGGGGGAAGAGTGGCATTTTGGATTGGGGAAAACATCACGGCAGTATAATAGAATTCTTGTGTTGAAACAGACCATTAAGCCCATCAAGTCCACACCAATCCTCTGAAGAGCATCCGATCCAGACCCACCAGAGGCTAGGAATAGAGAGCGAGTGCAGATGAACACGTAGCTGCAGGGCTGGTGTAGGAGGGAGGGCTTTCAGATATGTGGATCATTGGGATTCCTTCCGGGGAAGGTGGGATCTGTATAAGCAGGACGGGTTGCACCTGAACTGGTGGGACACCAATATCCTGGGCAGGTGGTTTGCTAGAGTTCTTTGGGAGGATTTAAACTAGATTGGCAGAGGGGTGGGAGCCTGAGCTACGGATCAGATGATGGAGTAGGTAGTGAACAGCCAGATACAGGGTGCAGAGAGTCTGTGAGGAGGGATAGGCACTTGATATGGCAAAGGTGCATAAGACATAGGAGTGGAAGGAAGGCCATTCGGCCCATCGAGTCCACTCCGCCATTCAATCATGGCTGATGGGCATTTCAACTCCACTCACCAGCGTTCTCCCCGTAGCCCTTAATTCCTCGTGACATCAAGAATCTATCAATCTCTGCCTTGAAGACATTTAGCGTCCCGGCCTCCACTGCACTCTGCGGCAATGAATCCCACAGGCCCACCACTCTCTGACTGAAGAAATGTCTCCGCGTTTCTGTTCTGAATTGACTCCCTCTAATTCTAAGGCTGTGTCCACGGGTCCTAGTCTCCTCGCCTAACGGAAACAATTTCCTAGCGTCCACCCTTTCCAAGCCATGTATTATCTTGTAAGTTTCTATTAAGTCTCCCCTCAATCTTCTAAACTCCAATGAATACAATCCCAGGGTCCTCAGCTGTTCCTCGTATGCAGTCTGTGTGATGGGTTGAAGTGTGTCTATTTTAAGGCAGGTAGTATCAGTAATGAGAGAGACAAACTCAGAGCATGGATCAGTACTCGGCTCAGGTACATAGTTCCTTGAAAGTGACATCTCAGGCAGACAGACTGGTGAATGAGGCGTTTGGCAAGTTTGCCTTCATTGCTCAGACCATTGAGTACAGGAGTTGGGACACCATGTAACAGCTATACAAGATATTGGTTAAGACATTGGAATGCTACATAAAATCCTGGGTCACCCTGCTACTGGAAAGATGTTATTAAACTGGAAAAAGTGTAAAAAGGATTTACAAGGATGTTGCCAGGGTTGGAGGGTTTGAGCTATAGGGAGAGGCTGGATAGACTGGAACCTTTTCCCCTGGAGAGTCACAGGCTGAGGGGTGAGCAAATAGAAGTTTATAAAATCATGAGAGGCATGCATTAGGTGAATAGCTAAGGTCTCTTCCAGGGTCCAAAACTAGGGGGCATAGGTTTAAGGTGAGAGGGGAAAGATTTAGAAGTGACATGAGGGGGCAACGTTTTTCAAGGAGAGGTTGATGCCAGCGTGGAATGGGCTACAACAGGAAGTTGTAAAGGGAGATACAATTACAACATTTATAAAGCATTTGGACAGGTACGCGGATAGGAAGGGTTTAGAGGGATGTGGGTCAAACTCAGACAAACGGGACAAGTTGAGTTTAGAAAACCTGGTCAGCATGGACGAGTTGGGCCGAAGGGCCTGTTTCCATTCTGTTTGACACAATGACCCTGTACCTCTACTGGCCAATCACAATCGTCCATCCCAGGAATGCACATTTTACTTACTGGGTAACTTAAACTGGGCACGAGCAGCAGGCATTTGGTACAGGATAGACATGCTAGTACAGAGCAGACTAATCCCCTTCTCCCGCTGTGGTCAACACAGAAGGAAGCATCACCAATCATCATCATCAGCTGTAATTACTGCCTCAAGACCATCATAGAGGACAGGTAATGAGTCAAGCACGCTGCTGTGGGGCTGGAGTTACATGTAGGTCAGACCAGGTAAGGACTGCAGATTTCCCTCCCTCAAGGGCGGGTACTATTTGGGTCTTTACAACATCATTTCTTGGTCATCATCTGCCTTTGATTTCTAGACTTACGTCATATTCAAATCTCACAAAACTACCACCTGTTCAGCAGCTTTTTGGACAAGTTACCAGCCCATTCTGAATAACTGCTAGCAAGAGCGGCTAATGTTATGCCATTGTTTAAGGAAGGCTGAAAGGACAAGTCTGGGAACAATAGACCTGTGAGTCTGACGTCAGTGGTGGGTACGTTGATCAAGAGGATTCTGAAACATAGGATTTACGTAAATTTGGACAGGCAGGTGAAGGATAGTCAGCATGATTTTGTGCAAGAGAAATGTGTCTCACAAATCTGAATGAGTTTTTAAATGAAGTTACCAAAATGAGAGAGCATTGGCAAATAGAATTACGGAGAATCCAAAGGTTTGTTACAAATATATTAAGGACAAAAGGGTAACTAGGGAGAGATTTGGGCCCCTCAAAGATCAGCAAGGCGGCCTTTGTGTGGAGCCACAGAAAATGGGGAAAATACTAAATGAGTATTTTGCATCAGTACTTACTGTGGAAAAGGATATGGAAGATATAGACTGTAGGGAAATAGATGGTGACATCTTGCAAAATGTCCAGTTTACAGAGGAGGAAGTGCTGGATGTCTTGAAACGGTTAAATCTCCAGGACCTGAGCAGGTATACCCGAGAACTCTGTGGGAAGCTAGAGAAGTGATTGCTGGGCCTCTTGCTGAGATATTTGTATCATCGATAGTCACAGGTGAGGGGCTGGAAGACTGGAGGTTGGCAAACGTGGTGCCACTGTTTAAGAAGGGCAGTAAAGACAAGCCAGGGAACTATAGACCGGTGAGCCTGACCTCGGTGGTGGGCAAGTTGTTGGAGGGAATCCTGAGGGAAAGGATGTACATGTATTTGGAAAGGCAAGGACTGATTAGGAATAGTCAACATGGCTTTGTGCGTGGGAAATCATGTCTCACAAACTTGATTGAGTTTTTTGAAGAAGTAACAAAGAAGATTGATGAGGGCAGAGCAGTAGATGTGATCTATATGGACTTCAGTAAGGCGTTCGACAAGGTTCCCTATTGGAGACTGATTAGCAAGATTAGATCTCACGGAATACAGGGAGAACTAGCCATTTGGATACAGAACTGGCTCAAAGGTAGAAGACAGAGGGTGGTGGTGGAGGGTTGTTTTTCAGACTGGAGGCCTGTGACCAGTGGAGTGCTACAAGGATCGGTGCTGGGCCCTCTACTTTTGTCATTTACACAAATGATTTGGATGCGAGCATAAGAGGTACAGTTAGTAAGTTTGCAGATGACACCAAAATTTAGGTGTAGTGGACAGCGAAGAGGGTTACCTCAGATTACAACAGGATCTGGACCAGATGGGCCAATGGGCTGATAAGTGGCAGATAGAATTTAATTCGGATAAATGCGAGGTGCTGCATTTTGGGAAAGCAAATCTTAGCAGGACTTTTTTTTAGATTAGACTAGACTAGACTAGACTTACAGTGTGGAAACAGGCCCTTCGGCCCAACAAGTCCACACCGACCCGCCGAAGCGCAACCCACCCATACCCCTACATTTACCCCTTACCTAACACTATGGGCAATTTAGCTTGGCCAATTTACCTGACCCGCACATCTTTGGACTGTGGGAGGAAACCGGAGCACCCGGAGGAAACCCACGCAGACACGGGGAGAACGTGCAAACTCCACACAGTCAGTCGCCTGAGTCGGGAATTGAACCCGGGTCTACAGGCGCTGTGAGGCAGCAGTGCTAACCACTGTGCCACCGTGCCGCCCACGATGCCACCGTGCCGCCCACAATGCACTTATGCACTTAATGGTAAGGTCCTAGGGAGTGTTGCTGAACAAAGAGACCTTGGAGTGCAGGTTCATAGCTCCTTGAAAGTGGAGTCGCAGGTAGATAGGATAGTGAAGGCGGCATTTGGTATGCTTTCCTTCATTGGCCAGAGTATTGAGTACAGGAATGTTGCGGCTGTACAGGACATTGGTTAGGCCACTGTTGGAATATTGCATGCAATTCTGGTCTCCTTCCTATCGGAAAGATGTTGTGAAACTTGAAAGGGGTCAGAAAAGATTTACAAGGATGTTGCCAGGGTTGGAGGATCTGAGCTACAGGGAGAGGCTGAACAGGCTGGGCCTGTTCTCCCTGGAGCGTTGGAGGCTGAGGGGTGACCTTATCGAGGTTTACAAAATTACGAGGGGCATAGATAGATAAATAGACAAAGTCTCTTCCCTGGGGTCGGGGCGTCCAGAACTAGAGGGCATAGGTTTAGGGTGAGAGGGGAAAGATATAAAAGAGACCTAAGGGGCAACTTTTTCATGCAGAGGGTGGTACGTGTATGGAATGAGCTGCCAGAGGATGTGGTGGAGGCTGGTACAATTGCGAAATTTAAGAGGCATTTGGATGGGTATATGAATAGGAAGACATTGGAGGGATATGGGCCGGGTGCTGGCAGGTGGGACTAGACTGCGTTGAGATATCTGGTCGGCATGGACGGGTTGGACTGAAGGGTCTGTTTCCATGTTGTACATCTGTATGACTCTATGACTGAAGAGGACAGAGTCGTAGACCTCATTTAATTTAAATTTAGTAAAACCTTTGACAAGATTCCGCATAATAGACTAATTAGTAAAGTTCGATCACATGAGATTTAGGGTGAGCTCACCAGCTGGATACAAAAGTGGTTTGATGGTAGGAGACACAGAGTTGTTTTCCAGACTGGAAACATGTGACCAGCAATGTTCCATAGGGATCATAAAACATTACAGCACAGTACAGGCCCTCGATGTTGTACTGACCTGTGAAATCAATCTGAAGCCCATCTAACTTACACTATTCCATTCTGTTCCAAATGCCTATCCAATGACCACTTAAATGCCCCTAAAGTTGGAGAGTCTACTTCTGTTATAGGCAGTGCATTCCACGCACCTACCAGTCTCTGAGTAAAGAAACTACCTCTGACATCTGTCCTATATCTATCACCCCTCAATTTAAAGCTATGTCCCCTCATGCTGGCCATTGCCATCCGAGGCAAATGGTTCTGTCCACCCTATCTAACCTTCTAATTATCTTGTATGCCTCAATTATGCCTCTCAACCTTCTTCTCTCTAACAAAAACAGCCTCAAGTGCCTCAGCCTTTCTTTGTAAGACCTTCCCTCCATACCAGACAACATCCTAGTAAATCTTCTCTGAACCCTTTCCAAAGCTTCCACATCCTTCCTATAATGCGGTGACCAGAACTGTACACAATACTCCAAGTGCAGCTGCACCAGAGTTTTGTACAGCTAAAGCATGATCTCATGGTTCCAAAACTCAATCCCTCTACAAATAAAAGCTAACACACCATACAACCCTATCTTAACAACCCTATCAACCTGGGTGACAACTTTCAAGGATCTATGTACCTAGACACTGAGATCTCACTTACACTACCTAGAATCTTACCATTAGCCCAGTACTCTGCATTCCTGTTACTCCTTTCAAAGTGAGTCAGCTCACACTTTTCCACATTAAACTCCATTTGCCACCTCTCAACCCAGCTCTGCAGCTTATCTATGTCCCGCTGTAACCTAAACATCCTTCAGCATTATCCACAACTCTACTGATCTTAGTGTTGTCCACAAATTTACTAACCCATCCATTCACACCCTCATCCAGGTCGTTTATAAAAATGACAAACAACAGAGGACCCAAAACAGATCCTTACAGTACCCCACTAGTAACTGAACTCCAGAATGAATATTTCCCATCCTCTGTCTTCTTTCAGCTAGCCAATTTTGATATACAAAATTTCAGCTAGCCAATTTCTGATAAGTATCGCGTCCACTTTTGTTTGTCATTTATGTAAATGATTTAGATGAAAGTATCAGAGGCACGGTTAGTAAGTTTACAGATGACACTAAAATTGATGGTACAGTGGACAGTGAAGAAGATTATCTAAGATTACAAAGAGATCTAGATCGCTTCTGATCTCCCTGCTAGAGGAAGGATGTTGTGAAACTTGAAAGGGTTCAGAAAAGATTTACAAGGATGTTGCCAGGGTTGGAGGGTTTGAGCTGCATGGAGAGGCTGAACAGGCTGGGGCTATTTCCCCTGGGCATCGGAGGCTGAGTAGTGACCTTATAGAAATTTATAAAATCAGAAGGGACATGGATAAAGTAAATAGACAAGGTCGTTTCCTGAGGGTAGGGGAGTCCAAAACTAAAGGGCATAGGGTTTAGGCGAGTGGGGAAAGATTTAAAAGGGATCCAAGGGGCAACTTTTTCACCCAGAGGGTGGTGCGTGTACGAATGAGCTGCCAGAGGAAGTGGGGGAGGCTGGGACAATTACAACATTTAAAAGGCATCTGGATGGGTGTATGAATAGGAAGGGTTTGGAGGGAGATGGACCAAGTGCTGGTAAATGGGACTAGATTAATTTCGGATATCTGGTTGGCATGAACTGAAAGGTCTGAATCCGTGCTGCACATCTCTATGATTCTAGTTGGGTCAATGGGCTGAGGAGTGGCAGATGGAGTTTAATGTGGATAAGTGTGAGGTGCTGCATTTTGGTTAAACAACCAAGGACAGGAGTTATATAATAAATGGTAGGGCACTAGGGAGTGTTATAGAACAGAGACAGAGTGGCTAAGAAGGTGTTTAGTACACTTGCTTTCATCACTCAGACCTTTGAGTGTAAGAGTTGGGGCATAATGTTGAGGTTGTACAGGACGTTGGTGAGGCCTCTTCGGGAGTACTGAATGCAGTTCTGGTTGCCCTGTTGTGGGAAGGATATTGTTAAATTGCAGAAGGTTCAAAAAAGCTTTCTCAGAATGTTAGGAGAAACTGAGTACTGCAGATGCTGGAGATTAGAGTCGAGAGTGTGGTGCTGGAAAAGCACAGCAGGTCAGGCAGCATTCGAGGAGCAGGAGAATCAACATTTCAGGCAAAAGCCCTTCATCAGGAATGAATTGTCAGGAAAGGAGGTGTTGAGTTATAAGGGGAGGCTGGCACTTTTTCACTGGAGCGTGGACCTTTTTGAGGTTTAAAAAATCATGAGGGGCAGAGGTAAGGTGAATTAGATTAGATTAGATTACTTAGTGTGGAAAAAGGCCCTTCGGCCCAACAAGTCCACACCAACCCGCCGAAGCGCAACCCACCCAGACCCATTCCCTACATCTACCCCTTCACCTAACACTACGGGCAATTTAGCATGGCCAATTCACCTAACCTGCACATTTTTGGACTGTGGGAGGAAACCCACGCAGACACTGGGAGAATATGCAAACTCCACACAGTCAGTCACCTGAGGCGGGAATTGAACTAAGGTCTCTAGCGCTGTGAGGCAGCAGTGCTAACCACTGTGCCACCGTGCCACCCACTAGTACCTTTTCCCAAGAGTGGGAGAGTTCAAACCAAGGTGGAGGACAAACGTTTAAAAAGGACAACTTTTTTTTCCCACAAAGTGGTTCACATGTGGAATGAGCTGCCAGAGAAAGTGGTGGATGAGCGTACAGTTACAGTGTTTAAAAGACATTTGGATAAGTACGCAATCTGACTGTGCATCCCTTTAGCCCGCTACCCACCATTGCACTCAGCATTTCAAACTCTTTCCCCTTCCCCATCTTATTCCCCAGCGCTTTCCCCACTTCCAGCTCCCATCTCCCAAACATCACCCATCTAGCCACATCTGCCAAGCCATTGAGCAACCACCAACCCATCAGCCAACATTTCCCCCTCCAGTCCACATCCCTCCAAACAAGTTCCCATCCACTTCAAAACCCTCCCATTCCCCTAACCCCACCTACTCACCCCAATACCCCATCCATCCATCCATCCATCCTCTCTCCACTCCCTACATCCTCCAGCCACGCCCCATCCTGGAGATACATTCACCGCCCACGTGACCCACCTTCCATTGATTCACCAACGTCTCGTTGACTCCGCCCCTGGATTGCCCCGCCTTCACCATTGGCTCCGCCCCTGGATTTCCCCGCCTTCACCATTGGCTCCGCTCCTGGATTGCCCCGCCTTCACCATTGGCTCCGCCCCTGGATTTCCCCGCCTTCACCGTTGGCCCCGCCCTATAGGCTACGGCCCTGGATTGCCCCGCCTTCACCGTTGGCCCCGCCCTATAGGCTACGCCCCTGGATTGCCCCGCCTTCACCGTTGGCTACACCACTGGATTGCCCCGCCTTCACCATTGGCCCCGCCCCTGGATTTCCCCGCCTTCACCGTTGGCCCCGCCTTATAGGCTGCGCCCCTGGATTGCCCCGCCTTCACCGTTGGCTCCGCCCCTGGATTGCCCCGCCTTCACCGTTGGCCCCGCCCTTGGTTTGCTCTGCTGATGCACGCCCCCCCCACGTGGACACTCTCTCCTGCCGCGAAAGTGCTCATCCAAATGGAAGGTGCGTACAAAACTGCGCTTGCGCAATCTCGCCCAAAGCTCCCCCAATGATAGGGGCTCCTCCCCGTATAGCGCCTCCTGCCATGCCGTGCTCGTCGGCCTCAGCTCCGCCTGCCGGACCGGAGGAGCATCACTATAGCGGCACCTCCCCGTACAGCACCGCCTGCCGGACCGGAGGAGCATCACTCTAGCGGCCCCTCCCCGTACAGCACCGCCTGCCGGACCGGAGGAGCATCACTATAGCAGCCCCTCCCCGTACAGCTCCGCCTGCCGGACCGGAGGAGCATCACTATAGCGGCACCTCCCCGTACAGCACCGCCTGCCGGACCGGAGGAGCATCACTATAGCGGCACCTCCCCGTACAGCACCGCCTGCCGGACCGGAGGAGCATCACTATAGCGGCACCTCCCCGTACAGCACCGCCTGCCGGACCGGAGGAGCATCACTATAGCGGCACCTCCCCGTACAGCACCGCCTGCCGGACCGGAGGAGCATCACTATAGCGGCACCTCCCCGTACAGCACCGCCTGCCGGACCGGAGGAGTATCACTATAGCGGCCCCTCCCCGTACAGCTCCGCCTGCCGGGCCGGAGATGCATCACTATAGCGGCCCCTCCCCGTACAGCTCCGCCTGCCGGACCGGAGGAGCATCACTATAGCGGCACCTCCCCGTACAGCTCCGCCTGCCGGGCCGGAGATGCATCACTATAGCGGCTCGTCCCCGTACAGCTCCGCCTGCCGGACCGGAGGAGCATCACTATAGCGGCTCGTCCCCCTACAGCTCCGCCTGCCGGACCGGAGGAGCATCACTATAGCGGCCCCTCCCCGTACAGCTCCGCCTGCCGGACCGGAGGAGCATCACTATAGCGGCCCCTCCCCGTACAGCTCCGCCTGCCGGACCGGAGGAGCATCACTATAGCGGCCCCTCCCCGTACAGCTCCGCCTGCCGGACCGGAGGAGCATCACTATAGCGGCCCCTCCCCGTACAGCTCCGCCTGCCGGGCTGGAGATGCATCACTATAGCGGCTCGTCCCCCTACAGCTCCGCCTGCCGGACCGGAGGAGCATCACTATAGCGGCTCGTCCCCCTACAGCTCCGCCTGCCGGGCCGGAGATGCATCACTATAGCGGCTCGTCCCCCTACAGCTCCGCCTGCCGGGCTGGAGATGCATCACTACACCGGCTCCTCCCCGTTATAGCTCCACCTGCCGGACCGGAGGAGCATCACTATACCGGCTCCTCCCCGTTATAGCTCCGCCTACCGGCCCGGAGGAGCATCAGCTATAGCGACTGCTCCTCGTACAGCCCCACCTGGTAGAACATCAGCTACAGTGGCTCCTCCCCGTTATAGCTCCGCCTGCCGGACCGGAGGAGCATCCGCAGCTCCAGCATCTGTCATTGTCCTGGAGCAGCGACTCCTCCGGATATACCGCCACCTTGCGTTGCGGAGGAGCACCAGCAGCCCCACGGGAGAGTGAGGGGGGTTCCCTTGTTCTGGATGTTTGATCTGGAGCTGAGGTGAAAGCCCTGCACACACCAACCTGTGCATTCGGCCCCTCTGACCAGGCTGTCCCCATTCAGTAAATCCATGGCTGATCTGGTTGTAACCTCCTGCATTTACCTGAAAACCCATCACCCACATCCTGGAACAGAATCTCTCTAACTCTGCCCTGGATCTCTCTAACTCTGCCCTGAATCTCTCTAACTCTGCCCTGAATCTCTCTAACTCTACCCTGAATCTCTCTAACTCTGCCCTGGATCTCTCTAATTCTGCCCTGGATCTCTCTAACTCTGCCCTGGATCTCTAACTCTGCCCTGGATCTCTCTAACTCTGCCCTGAATCTCTCTAACTCTGCCCTGAATCTCTCTAACTCTACCCTGAATCTCTCTAACTCTGCCCTGGATCTCTCTAATTCTGCCCTGGATCTCTCTAACTCTGCCCTGAATCTCTCTAACTCTGCCCTGGATCTCTCTAACTCTGCCCTGAATCTCTCTAACTCTGCCCTGAATCTCTCTAACTCTGCCCTGAATGTCTCTAACTCTGCCCTGAATCTCTCTAACTCTGCCCTGAATCTCTCTAACTCTGCCCTGAATGTCTCTAACTCTGCCCTGGATCTCTCTAACTCTGCCCTGAATCTCTCTAACTCTGCCCTGAATGTCTCTAACTCTGCCCTGAATCTCTCTAACTCTGCCCTGGATCTCTCTAACTCTGCCCTGAATGTCTCTAACTCTGCCCTGGATCTCTCTAACTCTGCCCTGAATGTCTCTAACTCTGCCCTGAATCTCTCTAACTCTGCCCTGAATGTCTCTAACTCTGCCCTGAATCTCTAACTCTGCCCTGAATCTCTCTAACTCTGCCCTGAATCTCTCTAACTCTGCCCTGGATCTCTCTAACTCTGCCCTGAATCTCTCTAACTCTACTCTGAATGTCTCTAACTCTGCCCTGAATCTCTCTAACTCTACCCTGAATCTCTCTAACTCTGCCCTGGATCTCTAACTCTGCCCTGGATCTCTCTAACTCTGCCCTGGATCTCTCTAACTCTGCCCAGAATCTCTCTAACTCTGCCCTGAATGTCTCTAACTCTGCCCTGAATGTCTCTAACTCTGCCCTGAATCTCTCTAACTCTGCCCTGAATGTCTCGAACTCTGCCCTGAATCTCTCTAACTCTGCCCTAAATCTCTCTAACTCTGCCCTGGATCTCTCTAACTCTGCCCTGAATGTCTCTAACTCTGCCCTGAATCTCTCTAACTCTGCCCTGAATCTCTCTAACTCTACCCTGAATGTCTCTAACTCTGCCCTGGATCTCTAACTCTGCCCTGGATCTCTCTAACTCTGCCCTGGATCTCTCTAACTCTGCCCAGAATCTCTCTAACTCTGCCCTGAATGTCTCTAACTCTGCCCTGAATCTCTCTAACTCTGCCCTGAATCTCTCTAACTCTGCCCTGAATCTCTCTAACTCTGCCCTAAATCTCTCTAACTCTGCCCTGGATCTCTCTAACTCTGCCCTGGATCTCTCTAACTCTGCCCTGAATCTCTCTAACTCTGCCCTGAATGTCTCTAACTCTGCCCTGAATCTCTCTAACTCTGCCCTGAATCTCTAACTCTGCCCTGAATCTCTCTAACTCTGCCCTGAATGTCTCTAACTCTGCCCTGAATCTCTCTAACTCTGCCCTGAATCTCTAACTCTGCCCAGGATCTCTCTAACTCTGCCCTGAATCTCTAACTCTGCCCAGGATCTCTCTAACTCTGCCCTGAATCTCTCTAACTCTGCCCTGAATGTCTCTAACTCTGCCCTGAATCTCTCTAACTCTGCCCTGAATCTCTCTAACTCTGCCCTGAATGTCTCTAACTCTGCCCTGAATCTCTCTAACTCTGCCCTGAATCTCTCTAACTCTGCCCTAAATCTCTCTAACTCTGCCCTGGATCTCTCTAACTCTGCCCTGGATCTCTCTAACTCTGCCCTGGATCTCTCTAACTCTGCCCTGAATCTCTCTAACTCTACCCTGAATGTCTCTAACTCTGCCCTGGATCTCTCTAACTCTACCCTGAATGTCTCTAACTCTGCCCTGGATCTCTCTAACTCTACCCTGAATGTCTCTAACTCTGCCCTGAATCTCTCTAACTCTACCCTGAATGTCTCTAACTCTGCCCTGGATCTCTAACTCTGCCCTGGATCTCTCTAACTCTGCCCTGGATCTCTCTAACTCTGCCCAGAATCTCTCTAACTCTGCCCTGAATGTCTCTAACTCTGCCCTGAATCTCTCTAACTCTGCCCTGAATCTCTCTAACTCTGCCCTGAATCTCTCTAACTCTGCCCTGAATCTCTCTAACTCTGCCCTAAATCTCTCTAACTCTGCCCTGGATCTCTCTAACTCTGCCCTGAATCTCTCTAACTCTACCCTGAATGTCTCTAACTCTGCCCTGGATCTCTAACTCTGCCCTGGATCTCTCTAACTCTGCCCTGGATCTCTCTAACTCTGCCCAGAATCTCTCTAACTCTGCCCTGAATCTCTCTAACTCTGCCCTGAATCTCTCTAACTCTGCCCTGAATCTCTAACTCTGCCCAGGATCTCTCTAACTCTGCCCTAAATCTCTCTAACTCTGCCCTGGATCTCTCTAACTCTGCCCTGGATCTCTCTAACTCTGCCCTGGATCTCTCTAACTCTGCCCTGGATCTCTCTAACTCTGCCCTGAATGTCTCTAACTCTGCCCTGGATCTCTAACTCTGCCCTGGATCTCTCTAACTCTGCCCTGGATCTCTCTAACTCTGCCCAGAATCTCTCTAACTCTGCCCTGAATGTCTCTAACTCTGCCCTGAATCTCTCTAACTCTGCCCTGAATCTCTAACTCTGCCCAGGATCTCTCTAACTCTGCCCAGAATCTCTCTAACTCTGCCCTGAATCTCTCTAACTCTGCCCTGAATCTCTCTAACTCTGCCCTAAATCTCTCTAACTCTGCCCTGGATCTCTCTAACTCTGCCCTGGATCTCTCTAACTCTGCCCTGGATCTCTCTAACTCTGCCCTGGATCTCTCTAACTCTGCCCTGGATCTCTCTAACTCTGCCCAGAATCTCTCTAACTCTGCCCTGAATCTCTCTAACTCTGCCCTGAATCTCTCTAACTCTGCCCTGAATCTCTCTAACTCTGCCCTGAATCTCTCTAACTCTGCCCTGGATCTCTAACTCTGCCCTGGATCTCTCTAACTCTGCCCTGGATCTCTCTAACTCTGCCCAGGATCTCTCTAACTCTGCCCTGAATCTCTCTAACTCTGCCCTGAATGTCTCTAACTCTGCCCTGAATCTCTCTAACTCTGCCCTGAATCTCTCTAACTCTGCCCTGAATCTCTCTAACTCTGCCCTGGATCTCTAACTCTGCCCTGGATCTCTCTAACTCTGCCCTGGATCTCTCTAACTCTGCCCTGAATGTCTCTAACTCTGCCCTGAATCTCTCTAACTCTACCCTGAATGTCTCTAACTCTGCCCTGGATCTCTAACTCTGCCCTGGATCTCTCTAACTCTGCCCTGGATCTCTCTAACTCTGCCCAGAATCTCTCTAACTCTGCCCTGAATGTCTCTAACTCTGCCCTGAATCTCTCTAACTCTGCCCTGAATCTCTCTAACTCTGCCCTGAATCTCTCTAACTCTGCCCTGAATCTCTAACTCTGCCCAGGATCTCTCTAACTCTGCCCTGAATCTCTCTAACTCTGCCCTGAATGTCTCTAACTCTGCCCTGAATCTCTCTAACTCTGCCCTGGATCTCTCTAACTCTGCCCTGGATCTCTCTAACTCTGCCCAGAATCTCTCTAACTCTGCCCTGAATGTCTCTAACTCTGCCCTGAATGTCTCTAACTCTGCCCTGAATCTCTCTAACTCTGCCCTGAATGTCTCTAACTCTGCCCTGAATCTCTAACTCTGCCCTAAATCTCTCTAACTCTGCCCTGGATCTCTCTAACTCTGCCCTGGATCTCTCTAACTCTGCCCTGAATCTCTCTAACTCTGCCCTGAATGTCTCTAACTCTGCCCTGAATCTCTCTAACTCTGCCCTGAATCTCTCTAACTCTACCCTGAATGTCTCTAACTCTGCCCTGGATCTCTCTAACTCTGCCCTGGATCTCTCTAACTCTGCCCAGAATCTCTCTAACTCTGCCCTGAATCTCTCTAACTCTGCCCTGGATGTCTCTAACTCTGTCCTGAATCTCTCTAACTCTGCCCTGAAAAACTCCAAGGATTCTGCTGCGAAAACGTTTTTGGGAAGTGCATTCCAAAGTCCCATGAACTTTAGAGGAAAAAAACCTCACCACGTCTCTTTTAAACCTTGTCCTCTTGTTCCAGAGTCATAGAGATATTCAGCACGGAAACATAGCCTTCGGTCCGATCAGATATCCCAACCCAATCTAGTCCCACCTGCCAGCACCCGGCCCATATCCCTCCAAAGCCTTCCTATTCATATACCCATCCAAATGCCTCTTAAATGTTGTAATTGTACCAGCCTCCACCACTTCCTCTGGCAGCTCATTCCATACACGTACCACCCTCTGTTTGAAAGTGTTTCCCCTTATGTCCCTTTTATATCTTTCCCCTCTCACCCTAAACCTATGCCCTCTATTTCTGGCCTCCCTGACCCCAGGGAAAAGACTTTGCCTGTTTACCCTACCCATGCCCCTCATGATTTTGTAAACCTCTATAAGGTCACCCCTCAGCCTCCGACGCTCCAGGGAAAACAGCCCCAACCTGTTCAGTCTCTCCCTATAGCTCAAATCCTCCAACCCTGGCAACATCCTGCACCCTCTCAAGTTTCACAAAATCTCTCCTGTAGAAGGGAGACCAGAAATTAATATTCTAAAAGTGGCCTAACCAACATCCTGTCCAGCCACAACATGACCTCCCAGTACTTAGTGCTCTGACCAATAAAGGAAAGCATAGCAAATGCCGTCCTCACTATCCTATCTCCATGTGACTCCACTTTCAAGGAATTATGCACCTGTACCCAAAGATCTTTGTTCAGCAACACTCCTCAGGACCCTACCATTGACCGCACAAGTCCTGCCCTAATTTGACTTTCCAAAATGCAGCACCTCGCACTTATCAAAATCAAACTCTGCCTGCCACTCTTCAACTCATTGGCCCATCTGATCCAGGTCATACTCTGAGATAACCTTCCTCACTGTCCACTACACCACTATTTTGGTGTCATCTGCAAACTCGCTCATCGTGCCTCCCGTACTCACATCCAGATCATTTCTGTCACTGACAGAAAAAAAGTAGTGGACCCAGCACCGATCCTTGTGGCACTCCACAAGTCACAGGCCTCCAGTCCGAAAAACAACCCTCCCCCATCACCCTCTGTTTCCTACCTGCAAGCCAATTTTGTATCTAATTGGCTAGCTCCCCTGGTTCCCCTCTAACTCTTTGTCCAAATTATTTACAGAAGTTCTATCAAAGAAAAATTTTGTGAATGTTGGAGATCTGGAATGAAAAGTAGAGAGTGCTGGAGAAACTCAGCAGGTTTGGCAACATCTGTGCAGACAGCAGTAATAGTAACCTTTCAAGTCCAGTGACTCTTGTTGTGGTGTGTGGGCCACGTATGTATCTACAGCATCAATGGCAAGAGGTTCTGCTGAGGAAATACAAGCTGCTTGGGCTAAAGTGAAAAGCAGAGGCAGAAAGGTATTCCTTTTCAGATTATTACCTGAGCCAGGAGCAACTTGACACAGGGTCAACAAGGTGAAAGAGGTAAATGTGTGGCTGAAAGGTTGGTGTGGGGGAAATGGGTTTGAATTCATGAGACGTTGGCACCAGCATTGGGGAAGGTGGGAGCTGGGTCACATGGTTCAGGCCCCATCTGAAGCATGCTGGGCCGAGGGTCCTGGTTAATCTCTTAACTAGGGCTCGGGATAAGGCTTTAAACTAGTTAAGTGGTGAGGGAGGGGGTTTGGTTGCGTGGAGAACTATGGAGACAGTGAAACGGCTGGAAAAGCACAGCAGGTCAGGCAGCATCGAAGGAGCAGGAGAATCGACCTTTCATCAGGAATAGAGGCAGGGTGCCAGCAGGGGAGAGATAAATGAGAGGGGGTGGGGGGGTGGGGAGAAAGTAGCATAGAGTATAATAGGTGAGTGGGGGTGGAGATGGAGGTGATAGGTCAGAGAGGAGGGTGGGGGAAGGGAGCAAAGAGTACAATGGGTGAGTGGGGGTGGGTATCCAGGTGCCTCCACTGCAGGTACCCTGCCTCTATTCCTGATGAAGGACTTTTGCCCGAAACGTTGATTTTCCTGCTCCTCGGATGCTGCCCGACCTGCTGAGCTTTCCCAGCACCACTCTCTGACCTAGACTCTGACCTCCAGCATCTGCAGTCCTCACTTCTGCAGTTAGAGTTGTGTAAGGTTCCAGATCATGAATTGAATTGAATTCGGTTTATTGTCACGTTAATTCAGTGAAAAGTCTATAGGTCGCCACTTATAACGTACCTAAGTACAGAATCTTAGATACAAAGTGGAAATCTAAGGAAAACAAAGTTAACAAGTTCAACATTACTGTCCTTCTTACTAAAAAGTTGAGGATCAAAGAGTCGCCATTAACAGTTTAACACCACAGTCTGTAAATGCCTCGGTTGACACTCGAGTGACTTTACTCTTGTGTGACCCTGGCCTGTCTCCTTCTGATGAAGTCCCGCTCAGGTACCACCCTGGTCCTGGAAAAAGCACCACCAGGTACACCAGCCACCTGGCGGCCAACTTCCAAAGCTCACCACCTTGGCCTTTCCCACCCAACTCCCTTGGGAAAGTCCGAGAAGAGAAACCAGTTTAAAAAAAAATAGCAGGAAGAGAAGTGGTCAGAGCGGGTGAGAGGTGGCCCAGGAACCCTCCTGAGTGATCGGACGAGGGTCCAGAATCGACCTACAAGTCCAGCAGACGAGGGGATAACTGTGAGAAGGATCCTTTCTGATGAAGGGTTTGTTTCCGAAACATTGATTCCCCTGGTCCTCGGGTGCTGCCTGACCTGCTGTGCTTTTCCAGCAACACACTTTCAGCTCTGAGAAGGACCAATCAATAGACAATAGGTGCAGGAGTAGGCCATTCTGCCCTTTGAGCCTGCACCACCATTCAATATGATCATGGCTGATCATTCCTAATTAGTATCCTGTTCCTGCCTTATCTCCATAACCCTTGATCCCACTATCCTTGAGAGCTCTATCCAACTCTTTCTTAAATGAATCCAGAGACTGGGCCTCCACTGCCCTCTGGGGCAGAGCATTCCACACAGCCACCACTCTCCGGGTGAAGAAGTTTCTCCCCATCTCTGTCCTAAATGGTCTACCCCGTATTTTTAAGCTGTGTCCTCTGGTTCGGCACTCACCCATCAGCGGAAACATGTTTCCTGCCTCCAGAGTGTCCAATCCTTTAATAATCTTATATGTCTCAATCAAATCCCCTCTCAATCTTCTAAACTCAAGGGTATACAAGCCCATTCTCTCCAGTCTTTCAGTGTAAGGTAGTCCCGCCATTCCAGGAATTGACCTCGTGAACCTACGCTGCACTCCCTCAATAGCCAGAATGTCTTTCCTCAAATTTGGAGACCAGAACTGTACACAGTATTCCAGGTGCGGTCTCACCAGGGCCCTGTACAGCTGCAGAAGCACCTCTTTGCTTCTATACTCAATCCCTCTTGTTATCAAGGCCTTGTTGTACTTAAATGCACACAGTAAACAGACCAAGGTACATGAGTTTGTAACGCAGATTGAAAGAGGCAGAGATACCGTGTTGTGGGTGTCACAGAGACATGTCTGCCATGGGATCGGGGCTGGGAGCTAAATACCCAAGGCCCGTCCCGTCGAAAGGACAGGCAGAGGGCGTGGGGATTGTTTTGTGAGGAAGAAATAAAATTAAATCGATAGCAAGGGGGATATATGGTCAGTAGGTGTAGAATCTGTGTGGGTAGAGTCACAGAGATGTACAGCATGGAAACAGACCCTTCAGTCCAACCCGTCCATGCTGACCAGATAGTAGAGTTAAGGAACCGCATAGGGAAAAAGGCTGTGATGCGAGTTGTGCCCAGGCCACCGAGCATTCGTCAGGATGTGGGGCAGAAAATAAGTCAGGCCTTGAAAAGACGGGTAAGGAAGGCACCATTACACTAACCCCGGGGGGGGGGGTCTTCAATATGCAGGTAGACGGGGTAAATCAGACAGGGAGCGGACCTCAGGAAAAGGAATTTGTGGAATATCTACAATTTTATTTTGTATTTGGAGCAGCTTGTGGTGGAGCCCAGGAGGGGAGACTGGCCGTTCTGGATTTGGTGATGTGCACTGAGGCAGACTGGAATCGGGAGCTGAGGATGAGGGAAGCCCAAGGGGGCAGTGACCACAATGTGACAGAATTCACCCTGCAGTTTGAGAGCAGGGAGCTGGAACCAGATGTAACGGGATTACAGTTAGCTAGAGGGAATACGTGAGGGAAGAGTGGGCCGCTGTTGATTGGAAGGGGAGCCGAGCGGGGGGAGGACATTGGAGCAGCAATGGTGGGGAATTCTGTGGGTAATCAGAGGGGCACAGCAGGAATTCATCCCCATGAGCATGGTACGTGGAGGACCAGGCAAACATGGGAGTCAGGGACAGCAGAAACATGCAGTGGGAGCATCCCTAACTTTGACCCAGGAGGCCCACCTGTTCTAGAGGGGTACAATAACATCTCTGAGCAGATTGGTTCAATAATAGTTTTCAAACGCAAAGTGAGAAAGCACACAAGACGGTGAAAAATGAGCGAGACCTTTAAAAACCAGCAGGGGGTGGGGCAGAAGATGAAATTTGAGAGTAAGCTAGCTCCTAACATTTTTAAAATATTGCAAGAGTTAATTAGATATAGGAGGCAAAAGTGGACATTGGGCTGCTGGGAAAAAAGTCCTGGAGAAGTTGTAATGGGGAGCACAGACATGGCAGAGGAACTGAATAGGTCCTTCACTTCAGTGTTCCCACAGGAGCATAGCAGCAAATCAATCCCTGGTTTATCAGAGTCTCAGTCCCTCAGTGCCACACTCAAACGTCAGGCTCAATCACCTCCTGTACTGGGACCCAACCCTACAGGCTGCTGCCTCCCAGTGGACAATCTATCGAACAGCAGTGGCCCGACAGCTGGGAGCGGGGTCAGCAGGAGGAAAGACGAGAGAACGGAAGAACTTTGCATTTCCGTAGCACCCGTCACGTCCACGGGACGTTCCTGAGAGCAATCGACACAGAATGAAGCTTCTTTTTCGAGGGGCAGCCACTGTAGTACAGGAAATGCGGTGGTACACAGCAAGATCCCACAATTAGCACCAAAACAATGGCCTGATGATTTGCTCCATTTTCAAATGCATTTTGTCCCAGGGAGGGAGTGGACATGGGGAATAAATGAGTCTGGATGTCCCATGATTCCAGCTGCCTTCCTGGGCAGTATGCCAGGGATACTCCTCAGCAATGTTGGAGCAGCACTGTGTGTGTACAAGAGCATCTGCTGATAAAGAACCATTCACTGGAAGTGAAGGCCAACTCCCCACCACTTATCCACGGCTGTTTGTAAATACGAACCTGGAGTTACAGATACGGTGGGCAGGCTGGGAAACAGGGAAAGGAAGAAAATGAGAGAGACAGAGTGCTCGGAAAAGTGTCAGCTACACAGAGGTTAGGCAGTGAGAGGAGAGAGAGATTCAAATCAGTGCACCCTCCCGCAGAAATAGCAGACTCCCACATAGCCTGAACCAACCCCAGATCAATATTCTTTGTTAAAACTGGAGACATTCGTTAATAAAATGTTCTTTGCCAAATGGAATCATGCAAAACTTAAACACCCTGGAGTACAGCTCCACACTGAGTCTCACTGGGGTACAGCTCCTTCCTCTCCCCCCCCCCCCCCCCAACACACACACACACTGACTCTCACTAGGGTACAGTCCCACACACACACATACTCACATACTGACTCTCACTGGGGTACAGTCCCACACACACACACTGACTCTCACTAGGGTACAGTCCCACACACACACTGACTCTCACTGGGGTACAGTCCCACACACACACTGACTCTCACTGGGGTACAGTCCCACACACACACACACACACTGACTCTCACTGGGGTACAGTCCCACGCACACACTGACTCTCACTGGGGTACAGTCCCACACACACACACATACACACTGACTCTCACTGGGGTACAGTCCCACACACACACTGACACTCACTGGGATACAGTCCCACACACACACACTCTCTCACTGGGGTACAGTCCCACACACACACTGACTCTCACTGGGGTACAGTCCCACACACACACACACACACACACACACTGACTCTCACTGGGATACAGTCCCACACACACACACACTCTCTCACTGGGGTACAGTCCCACACACACACTGACTCTCACTGGGGTACAGTCCCACACACACACACACACTGACTCTCACTGGGGTACAGTCCCACACACAGGACGTTTTATCATAAATGGTGGCAACTAGTTAAATGAGTCAAGCTGCAGGAACAGTGTTCAACTTTCATCCTTAAAATTCACACAACACCAGGTTATAGTCCGACAGGTTTATTTGGAAGCACTAGCTTTCAGAGCGCTGCTCCTTCGTCAGGTGATTGTGGAGGTGAAGGTGGTCAGACACAGGACATTCATGCAATAATTCACTGACCTGGAGGGGGCAGTACGGGACCACATTCCTGTCTATGACCTTAGTTATGAATTGCTGCAGAAAGTATTTGATGCGTTTCTGGGAGTTACATCTTGTTCAAAACCTGTGAAGGATGAATATGGTTTACAGGTTCCACACACCCTGTCACATACACGCTCCCTCAGCACTGACCCTCCAACAGTGCAGCACTCCCTCAGCACTGACCCTCCGACAGTGCGGCACTCCCTCAGTACTGACCCTCTGACAGTGCGGCGCTCCCTCAGTACTGACCCTCTGATAGTGCCCATTCCCTCAGCACTGACCCTCCGACAGTGCGGCGCTCCCTCAGTACTGACCCTCTGATAGTACTCACTCCCTCAGCACTGACCCTCCGACAGTGCCCACTCCCTCAGCACTGACCCTCCGACAGTGCAGCACTCCCTCAGCACTGACCCTCCGACAGTGCGGCACACCCTCAGCACTGACCCTCCAACAGTGCCCACTCCCTCAGCACTGACCTTTCGACAGTGCCCACTCCTTCAGCACTGACCCTCCGACAGTGCGGCACTCCCTCAGCACTGACCCTCCGACAGTGCGGCACTCCCTCAGCACTGATCCTCCGACAGTGCGGCGCTCCCTCAGCACTGACCCTCCGACAGTGCGGCACTCCCTCAGCACTGACCCTCCAACAGTGCGGCGCTCTCTCAGCACTGACCCTCCGACAGTGCCCACTCCCTCAGCACTGACCATCTGACAGTGCGGAACTCCCTCAGCACTGACCCTCCAACAGTGTGGAGCTCCATCAGCACTGACCCTCTGACATTGCGGCACTCCCTCAGCACTGACCCTCCGACAGCGCCCACTCCCTCAGCATTGACCCTCGGACAGTGTGGCACTCCCTCAGCACTGACCCTCCGACAGTGCAGCAGTCCCTCAGCACTGACCCTCCGACAGTGTGGCGCTCCCTCAGCACTGACCCTCCGACAGTGCCCACTCCCTCAGCACTGACCCTCCGACAGTGCGGCGCTCTCTCAGCACTGACCCTCCGACAGTGTCCATTCCCTCAGCACTGACCATCTGACAGTGCGGAATTCCCTCAGCACTGACCCTCCGACAGTGCGGAGCTCCCTCAGCACTGACCCTCTGACAGTGCAGCACTCCCTCACCACTGACACTCCGACAGTGCCCACTCCCTCAGCACTGACCCTCTGACAGTGCAGCACTCCCTCAGCACTGACCCTCCAACAGTGTGGCGTTCCCTCAGCACTGACCCTCCGACAGTGCCCACTCCCTCAGCACTGATCCTCTGACAGTGCCCACTCCCTCAGTACCGACCCTCCGACAGTGCCCACTCCCTCAGCACTGACCCTCTGACAATGCGGCGCTCCCTCAGCACTGACCCTCCGACAGTGAGGCACTCCGTCAGCACTGAACCTCCGACAGTGCTCACTCCCTCAACATTGACCCTCGGACAGTGCGGCACTCCCTCAGCACTGACCCTCCGACAGTGCAGCACTCCCTCAGCACTGAACCTCCGACAGTGCGGCACTCCCTCAGCACTGACCCTCCGACAGTGCCCACCCCCTCAGCACTGACCCTCCAACAGTGCAGCACTCCCTCAGCACTGACCCTCCGACAGTGCCCACTCCCTCAGCACTGACCCTCTGACAGTGCGGCACTCCCTCAGCACTGACCCTCCAACAGTGTGGCGCTCCCTCATTACTGACACTTGACAGTGCGGCTCTCCCTCAGCACTGACCCTTCGACAGTGCCCACTCCCTCAGCACTGATCCTCTGACAGTGCCCACTCCCTCAGTACCGACCCTCCGACAGTGCCCATTCCCTCAGCACTGACCCTCCGACAGTGCAGCACTCCCTCAGCACTGACACTCCGACAGTGCCCACTCCCTCAGCACTGACCCTCTGACAATGCGGCGCTCCCTCAGCACTGACCCTCCGACAGTGCTCACTCCCTCAACATTGACCCTCGGACAGTGCGGCACTCCCTCAGCACTGACCCTCCGACAGTGCAGCACTCCCTCAGCACTGACCCTCCGACAGTGCGGCACTCCCTCAGCAATGACCCTCCGACAGTGCCCACCCCCTCAGCACTGACCCTCCAACAGTGCGGCACTCCCTCAGCACTGACCCTCCGACAGTGCCCACTCCCTCAGCACTGACCCTCTGACAGTGCGGCACTCCCTCAGCACTGACCCTCCGACAGTGCCCACTCCCTCAGCACTGACCCTCCGACAGTGCGGCACTCCCTCAGCACTGACCCTCCGACAGTGCCCACTCCCTCAGCATTGACCCTCAGACAGTGCGGCGCTCCCTCAGCACTGACTCTCTGTGCAGACTTTGAAAAACATGCAGCTAAATTTTGACATTTCTCATTAGTGCTTCAATTTATTCGCACAAAAAAAAGCATTTTCTAAACACAAAAGAAAATAATATACCTTCCTGTGAAGGCTATAAGGACGTCTCAAAATTTAATAGACCCTCGTTATACTTTAGCAGAAAGCTCTCAGACAGTGACCTTTCCCCACTGCACCTCCACAGCAGCTGCCCCAAGCCTCAGTGTTCACCTCAGCACGTCGTCCTTGGTCTCAGAATGTGCCAGAAACATAAACGCTGCAGGAATCCACAGTGGACAAACACCAGGCTGGAAAAACACAGCACGCCAGGCAGCATCAGCAGGTAAGGAAGGCAACATTTCGGGTTGCGACCCTCTATCAGGCATGTCATAGAGTCATAGTGATGTACAGCACGGAAACAGACCCTTCAGTCCAACCTGTCCATGCCGACCAGATATCCCAACCCAATCTAGTCCCACCTGCCAGCACCCGGCCCATATCCCTCCAAACCCTTACTATCATATACCCATCCAGATGCCTCTTAAATGTTGCAATTGTACCAGCCTCCACCACTTTCTCTGGCAGCTCATTCCATACACGTACCACCCTCTGGGGGAAAAAGTTGCCCCTTAGGTCTCTTTTATATCTTTCCCCTTTCACCCTAAACCTATGCCCCTCTAGTTCTGGACTCCTCCACCCCAGGGAAAAGACCTTGTCTATTTATCCTATCCATGCCCCTCATAATTAAGTAAACCTCTATAAGGTCACCCCTCAGCCTCCGACGCTCCAGGGAAAACAGCCCCAGACTGGTCAGCCTCTCCCTGTAGCTCAAATCCTCCAACCCTGGCAACATTCTTGTCAATCTTTTCTGAACCCTTTCAAGTTTCACAACATCTTTCCGATAGGAGGGAGACCAGAATTGCACGCAATATTCCAACAGTGGCCTAACCAATGTCCTGTACAGCCACAACATGACCTCTCAACTTCTGTAATCAATACACTGACCAATAAAGGAAAGCATACCAAACGCATTCTTCACTATCCTATCTACCTGCTACTCCACTTTCAAGGAGCTATGAACCTGCACTCCAAGGTCTCTTTGTTCAGCAACACTCCCTAGGACCTTACCATTAAGTGTATAAGTCCTCCTAAGATTTGCTTTCTCAAAATACAGCACCTCACATTTATCTGAATTAAACTCCATCCGCCACTTCTCAGCCCATTGGCCCATCTGGTCAAGATCCTGTTGTAATCTGAGGTAACCCTCTTCGCTGTCCACTACACCTAAATTTTGGTGTCATCTGCAAACTTACTAACTGTACCTCTTATGCTCGCATCCAAATCATTTATGTAAATGACAAAAAGTAGAGGACCCAGCACCAATCCTTGTGGCACTCCACTGGTCACAGGCCTCCAGTCTGAAAAACAACCCTCCAACACCACCCTCTGTCTTCTACCTTTGAGCCAGTTCTGTATCCAAATGGCTAGTTCTCCCTGTATTCCATGAGATCTAACCTTGCTAATCAGTCTCCCATGGGGAACCTTGTCAAATACTTTACTGAAGTCCATATAGATCACATCTACTGCTCTGCCTTCATCAATCTTCTTTGTAACATCTTCAAAAAACTCAATCAAGTTTGTGAGACATGATTTCCTACGCGCAAAGCCATGTTGACTATCCCGAATCAGTCCTTGCCTTTCCAAATACATGTACATCCTGTCCCTCAGGATTCCCTCCAACAACTTGCCCACCACTGAGGTCAGGCTCACTGGTCTATAGTTCCCTGGCTTGTCCTTACCACCCTTCTTAAACAGTGGCACCACGTTTACCAACCTCCAGTCTTCCAGCCCCTCACCTGTGACTATCGATGATACAAATATCTCAGCAGGAGGCCCAGCAATCACTTCTCTAGCTTCCCACAGTGTTCTCGGGTACACCTGATCAGGTCCTGGAGATTTATCCACCTTTAACCATTTCAAGACATCCAGCACTTCCTCCTCTGTAATCTGGACATTTTGCAAGATGTCACCATCTATTTCCCTACAGTCTATATCTTCCATATCCTTACGTGCCAATTGACAATACCTGGTCAGCATTAACTCCTTGCTCTGGAAGACCGACAGGTTCCGGACAGACTGAAGAGCATCTTTCATCAGGTTGATGTCCCCCAGGCGCAGTCGATGACTAGCTCGATGAGGTTTTTAAAAAATTTTATACTTGATTCATAAGAAGTCCCTTTGTATATATACCCAGTCACAAACACAGTTTGGTTCTATACAGTAGTATATCAAGGAAACAAACAAACATTGGAGTTTGACTCTACCCAAACAAAGGGGAAAGTGAGGACTGCAGATGCTGGAGATCAGAGCTGGAAAATGTGTTGCTGGAAAAGCGCAGCAGGTCAGGCAGCATCCAAGGAACAGGAGAATCGACATTTGGGGCATAAGCCCTTCTTCAGGGCTTCCTTATAGGTTAGGTACATCAGTCATGGGAAATGCAAGGTTATAGTGTAAGGGAATGGGTTTGGCTAGGTTGGTGTGGAATTGTTGGGCCAAATGGCCTGTTTCCACACTGTGGGGATTCTACATAAAGGTCTGGCAGTGAGAGAGAGCCAGGACAGCTCCAGTGTGATACAGCCAAGCAGAAACAGCGTGGCCAGATAGTCTGAGTGAATGCTGGGGCCTTGCTTGTTCTCCAATGCACAGAGAAAACCAACCAAGAGTGCATCAGGTCTGTCACAAACCTCACCATATTGTTCGAGGAATTAACTAATGCATTCGCCAAGGGAACACCCACGGATGTAGTTCCCAAATGAGAGACTGTTGACTTAATCCGTGGGATTGAGAACAAATGGATTGCCCTAATTTGGAGATTGACTTGAACAGGATAACTGACATGAGGTTGGCGTGAGAAATGATTAATAATTTCTGCAATAGATTCAACTATTCAGCGTTTTTCCTACTTCAGTAACACAGGAGATCAGGGACATAAGTGAGCGTCTTGGACAAGTCTGTAAACTTACAAAGAAGCATCACTGGATCAAGTGGTCACTATTTTAAAAATTCTCTCCTGTGTCACTGGCCGGGCCCATCCTTTGAGAGCAAAGAACTTTGGTAAGATTTGGTTTAGTTGTTGTCACATGTATCTTGTTACAAAATACGGTGAAAAACATTGTCTCATGTCACTAATCCCCAGCACCACCTTAAGACACAGAAAAATAATCCAAAATGTAATATAAAGGCAGAAAAATTTAGAATGTGGGGAAAATAATGGAATCTGAATCCCAACCCAAGTCAATGTACGAACACCCATTAATCCAGTTCAGGTAATACTGCCTCAATGAGAGAGAGAAAGCCTCAAACTCTGGCAAGGTAATGAACTGTTGTAGGTAAAAATGAAGGGCTTTTGCCCGAAACGTTGATTTTCCTGCTCCTCGGATGCTGCCTGAACTGCTGTGCTCTTCCAGCACCACTAATCCAGAAGAAGGAACTGTTGTAGTCCACATGTACGGATCCCTGGGAATCGGGGAAAAGGAAAATATAAAGACTAATGGAATGATACTCTCTAGAAGATTGATTATATTAGCACCGTATTCCACGGATGATCCCTGGAATGGTAGGCCTAAATATGGGCGGCACGGTGGCACAGTGGTTAGCACTGCTGCCTCACAGCGCCAGGGACCCGGGTTCAATTCCCGCCTCAGGCGACTGACTGTGTGGAGCTTGCACATTCTCCCCGTGTCTGCGTGGATTTCCTCTGGGTGCTCCGGTTTCCTCCCACAGTCCAAAGATGTGCGGGTCAGGTGAATTGGCCATGCTAAATTGCCCGTAGTGTTAGGTAAGGGGTAAATGTAGGGGTATGGGTGGGTTGCGCTTCGGCGGGTCGGTGTGGATTTGTTGGGCCGAAGGGCCTGTTTCCACACTGTAAGTAATCTAATCTAATGTACGATGAACGGCTGGGGATCCTGGAATTGTATTTCAGTTCAGAAGATTGAGGGGAGATCTAATAGAAACTTCCAAGATAATGCATGGCTTAGACAGGGTGGATGCTTGGAATTTGTTTCTGTCAGGCGGGGAGACTAGGCACAGCCTTAGAATTAGAGGGGGTCAATTTAGAACAGAAATTCTTCAGCCAGAGAGTGGTGGGCCTGTGGAATTCATTGCCGCAGAGTGCAGTGGAGGCCGGGACGTTAAATGCCTTCAAGGCAGAGATTGATAAATTCTTAAACTCACAAGGAATTAAGAGATATGGGGAGAGTGTGGGTAAGTGGTGCTGAAATGCTTGGTGGAATAGACTTAATCGGCCAAATGGCCTTACTTCCACTCTGAGTTCTCATGGTCTAAGATTGGAAAGTGTGGCCCAGGGTGAATCCTTACAGAACTGACCATGAAAGTAATATGTAGACCATGAAAGAAACCAGCTGATGTTGTCCAGGGCTGTGAGGAGCAGATAGGGGAGAATCCCACAAGGTCAGGGGTGTATCCCCTGGTAGAGTAGAATAACTTCCTTTGTTATTTATGCCATATTCAGGTAGTACAATAAAAACGAGACCACATTTCTCCAGAACCAAGGTGCTAATATGAACACACGGACGACACAAGAGTACAGTCATACACAGGTCAGCATAGAGTGCACAGAAAGGTGATGATGGGGGGGGTTAGGGGGTGATCAGAATGTATTTGCTTTTACAGCATTTTGAAAGGAATTGACAGTGTTGATCGGAATAAGCTTTCTCTGTCTGAGACGCAGGGACACCACGGGAAAATGAGAGGCAGAAACTGAGATTGCTGGAAAACTCAGCAGGTCTGGCAGCATCTGGAAGAGAGGAATCCGAGTTAATGTTTCGGGTCTGGTGACCCTTCCGGAGAGTTAACTCTGCTCTCTCTCACACAGATGCTACCAGACCTGCTGCGCTTTTCCAGCAATCTCAGTTTCTGCCTTGGATTTACAGCATTTGCACTGCATTTGGTTTTTAGTATGGGAAAATGAGGGTGAGCTAACGGGAGAGAGGAAATCGTTCACCACAGGCAGAATTATGTTGCAGGTCAAGAAGCCAATATCAATCAATACTCAATAGATTTTTACTAGTCAGGATGAATGAGTTCAGGATTAGATTAACCGCAGTCTCAGTGAATGGGAAAGCAGGCTTGCTGGGCTGAAAACTCCATCCTAATGGCTGAGGGTTCCCACTCAAAGCTGTTGAATTTGCCTGTGTTCACTTTGACCAAACTTTAACACAGCCTGCCTTTTCCATTGTAGAAGCAGGATGCATGTTCCTGACCCTGAGCACTTTCCTGTTGTCAACAGCATGCAGGTGGCTGTCTGATGGTGTGTTCGAGTGAACACAGGGTGGATTACAGAGACACTATTGATCATCTGATCACTGACTGACCAGTCCAGCAGCCCACCTGCATCCTGCTCCTGCTCAGCAAGTTAAACAGGAAGGTTAGCGATGCTATCATCCTCTGACAGGAAGCTCGCAAGTCTGAGGCTGGCAGCAGGAGAGAACTAGTTCCAGGAATACACCTCCCTAATAAATCCCAGCATCATATCCACAAGGTTACAGCTCAGAGAGAGCACCGCACCAATGTACAAACACACACACCCACACACACACTCACACCCACACACATACACACACACACCCACACACACACCCTCCCCAATCCCAATACACACACACTCACACCCACACACACACACTCACACACACACACACATACACACACCCACACACACACACATACCCACACACACACCCCACACACACACACCCTCCCAACCCCAATACCCACACTCCCCAACACCAATACATACACACCCACACTCACACACACACACACACCCTCCCCAACCCCAATACCCACACACACACACCCACACACATACCCACACTCCCCAACACCAATACATACACCCACACATACACACACACACATATACACACCCACACACACACATACACACACACACACACTCACACATACACATACACACACACATACACACACCCACACACACACCCTCCCCAACCCCAATACCCACACACACACACACACACACACCCATGCGCACACACACACATACACACACACACACTCCCCAACACCAGTACACACACACCCACAGACACACTCCCCAACCCCAAAACACACACCCACACACACCCACACTCCCCAACCCCAATGCATACACACACCCACAACCCAACCCCAATGCATACACACCCAAACCCCATCCCCAATGCATACATACACACCCCAACCCCAATGCACACACACCCACAACCCAACCCCAATGCATACACACCCACACCCCATCCCCAATGCATACACACCCACACCCCATCCCCAATGCATACACACACACACACACCCCATCCCCAATGTACACACACCCACACCCCAAAACCCCAATGCACACACACACACCCCAACCCCAATGTACACACACCCACAACCCAAAACCCCAATGCACACACACACACCCCATCCCCAATGTACACACCCACAAACACAAACACAAACACCCCAACCCCAATGCACATGCATGCACACACAGCCCAACCCCAATACACACCCACACACACACCCATACTGAAACACACACCTACAATTCTCTAAAAATCTGGAATTATTAATCTTCCGATAACCATAAAAACATTATCATTAAAACACTGGCCTCTGTGTTGCTGCACACCTTCATTCAGTTGTTTCCAATTTCTAAAAAGCCTCAAGAAAGACGTGAAGCAGCAGGTGTCCTGGCTTCAACCTTGGCCTTTGGAAATAGGAGCTGCCAGACCAGCCCTGCCCAGCTCCATCAGTCTGGGACAGTATCAGCAGGAGTGACCAGCCCACTGTCCTCAGGGAGACAAAGTCCCACCTTCACACTGAGAATACTCTCCATTGTGTTGGCTGGCACTGTCATCGTGCTAAATGGGACAGACTTCGAACCGATCTAGCAACTCACGACTGGGCATCCATGAGGCACTGTGGACCATCAACAGCAGCAGAACTGGACTCCAGCACAACCTGATGGCCCAGCATATCCCTATTCACCTATTACCATCAAGCCAGGGGATCGACCTTGGTTCAAGGAGAGTGCAGGAAGGCATGCCAGGAGCAGCATCAAGCATTGTTAAAAATGAGGTGTCAACCTGGTGAAGCTACCAAACAGGACTACTTGTGTGCCAAACGGCATAAACAGCAAGTGATAGACAGAGCTAAGCGATCCCACAACCAACAGATCAGATCTAAGGTCTGCAGTCCTTCCACATCCAGTCATGAATGGCGGCATTGGGCCATGGGAGGAGGCCATTTGGCCCCTCGAGCCTGTCCCGCCATTCAGCAGATCTCAACTGTACATTCCTGCGCCTGCCAATAATCTTTCATCGGAATATTATTTGCCACTTCTCTGCCCAAGCCTGTAGTCTGTCCACCCAATGTCTGTTACACTGGGCCCCCTCATCATTGAGGGTGGGGATATTCGTGAAGCCTCCCCCTCCAGTAAGGTAATTTCCCACCAACATTCGGCTGCAACAGGAGAAACAGGGGTTTCGATCTAATCTGTTGGTGCGATTGCTTAGCCCTGTCTATCGGTCACTGCTCATGCTGTTTGGCATGTACGTTTGGAGTTTCATTGGTGTGGCGCCTCATTTTCAGGTATGTCTGATCCTCCTCCTGTACTCGCCCTTGTACCAGGGTTGGTCCCCTGGCCTATTGGTGATCACGGGGTAGGGGACATGCTGGGAAAATAAGCTTACAGACTGTGATTGAACACAATTCTACTGCTGCTAATGAACCGCAGCACTCCGAGATACCCACTTAATCAATTGAAAGATCTGTTTGAAATCTGATGTTACCCAACACCACGGAGGGAGTCCTCAATATGAAGACAGAAAGGAGCAGAACCACAGAATCCTACAGGCCATTCAGCCCATCAAGTTCTTACTGACCCTCTGAAGAGGATCCCACCCAGACCTACCCTCTTATTCCTGTAACCCTGCATTTCCCATGTTTAATCCACCCTAACCTGCACGTCTGACTTGCAATCTTGGGTGACTGTCTGTGTGGAGTTTGCACATGCTCCCCATGTCTGCGTGGGTTTCCTCCCACAATCCGATGATGTGCAGGTTAGGGTGGATTGACCGTGCTAAATTGTCCCATAGTGCCCAGGGATGTGCAGGTTAGAGTGGATTGGCCGTGCTAAATTGTCCCATAGTGCCCAGGGATGTGCAGGTTAGGGTGGATTGGCTGTGCTAAATTGTCCCATAGTGCCCAGGGATGTGCAGGTTAGAGTGGATTGGCCGTGCTAAATTGTCCCATAGTGCCCAGGGATGTGCAGGTTAGGGTGGATTGGCTGTGCTAAATTGTCCCATAGTGCCCAGGGATGTGCAGGTTAGGGTGGATTGGCCGTGCTAAATTGTCCCATAGTGCCCAGGGATGTGCAGGTTAGGGTGGATTGGCCGTGCTAAATTGTCCCATAGTGCCCAGGGATGTGCAGGTTAGGGTGGATTGGCCGTGCTAAATTGTCCCATAGTGCCCAGGGATGTGCAGGTTAGGGTGGATTGACCGTGCTACATTGTCCCATAGTGCCCAGGGATGTGCAGGTTAGGGTGGATTGACCGTGCTACATTGTCCCATAGTGCCCAGGGATGTACAGGTTAGGGTGGATTGGGTGCAGCACGTGGGGAGATATGCAACAAAAGGGAAAAACAGACCTGACCGCGTCCTTCCCAATCTGCAGGCTGCAGGTACAGGTCTCCATGACAATATTGGTTAGAGTGACCACCCTAACCTGCACATCCCTGGGCACTATGGGACAATTTAGCACGGCCAATCCACCCTAACCTGCACATCCCTGGGCACTATGGGACAATTTAGCACGGCCAATCCACCCTAACCTGCACATCCCTGGACACTATGGGACAATTTAGCACGGCCAATCTACCCTAACCTGCACATCCCTGGACACTATGGGATACTTTAGTGTGACCAATCCACCCTAACCTGCACATCCCTGGGCACTATGGGATACTTTAGTGTGACCAATCCACCCTAATCTGGACATCCCTGGGCACTATGGGACAATTTAGCATGGCCAATCCACCCTAACCTGCACATCCCTGGGCACTATGGGACAATGTAGCACGGCCAATCCACCCTAACCTGCACATCCCTGGGCACTATAGGACAATTGGGTTATCCTCTGAGTATTGTACAACATACGTACACTTGGACAGAGCCACAGACCCGGGGAACAGGGAGACACCATGGCTGGGTCACACACAAAGGAAGCCAGAGGTGTGTAAGTGAGCTAAGTCAAAACCTTCCCTAAAAGGGGATCATTAACTGGAGACAAATATATAAAAAAAACACACACTCAAAGTACAGGAAATGTGAGTCAACCCTTGAACTGACACGCTGCCTTTACTCTCTTATTGTCTTCCTGGAGAAATCACTTTGCCCACACATTGTGCTATATTTGAAGGGAGCTTTTCCTGAGCCAAGGCCAAGGGTAATCACGGATTAACACTGGGATCCGGTTCACAAAGACATTGGAGGTGGGGTGGATTAACCCATTCAGTGCCAGGACAGTGCTCTAGGGGCCAACAGCAGGCCAGATACTGTGATACAGAAGGTGGTTCTCCCAGGACACAACCTCCATCAGATCTCGCTGGATCGCAGTGGTGAGCAGGGCATAGAACAATCCAGTGCACAACAGGCCCTTCGGCCCTCGATGTTGCATTGACCTGTGATCTATTCTCAGCCAATGCCCCTACACTATCCCAAATCATCCATGTGCTTATCTAAGGATAGTTTAAATCTCCCTAATGTGGCTGAGTTGACTACATTAGCAGGTAGGGCATTCCTCACCCTTACCACTCTCTGAGTAAAGTACCTGCCTCTAACATCTATTAATCATCAATATGTAGTTATGCCCCCTCGTATAAGTTGACGTCACCATCCTAGGAAAAAGACTTTCACTGTCTCCCCTATCTAACCCTCTGATCATCTTGTATGTCTCTATCAAATCCCCCCTTAGCCTTCTTCTCTCCAATGAGAACAGACCCAAGTCTCTCAGCCTTTCCTCATAAAACCTTCCCTCCAGACCAGGCAACATCCAGGTAAATCTCCTCTGCATCTTTTCCTAGGCTTCCACATCCTTCCCAAAATATGGCGAGCAGAACTGTACACAATATTCCAAGTGTGGCCGCACCAGCGTTATGTATAATTGCAGCATCATATTGCGATTCCAGAACTCAATTCTTCTACGAATGAAACCTAACACACCGTATGCCTTCTCAACAGCACTATCAACCTGGGTGGCAATTTTCAGGGATCTGTGTACATGGACTCCAAGATCCCTCTGCACACCCACACTACCAAAAATCTTTCCATTGACCCAGTACTCTGCCTTCCTGTTATTCTCCCCAAAGTGCATCACCTCACATTTAGCTGTATTGAACTCCAATTGCCACCTCTCAGTCCAATTCTGCAGTTTATCCAAGTCCCCCTGCAACGTATAACATTCTTCCAAACTGTCCACTACTCCACCGACTTTCGTGTCATCTGCAAATTTACTAACCCGTCCACCTATGCCTGCGTCTAAGTCATTTATAAAAATGACAAACAGCAGTGATCCCAAAACAGATCCTTGTGGCATACCACTAGTAACGAGACTCCAGGCTGAATATTTTCCATCAACCACCACACGCTGCCTTCTTTCAGAAAGCCAATTTCTAATTCAGATTGCTAAATCACCCTCAATTCCATGCCTCTGCATTTTCTCCAACAGCCTACTATGTGGAACCTTATCAAAGGCTTTACTGAAGTCCATGTATACCACGTCAACTGCCCTACCCTCATCTACATGCTTGGTCACCTTCTCAAAAAACTCAATGAGGTTTGTGAGACGTGACCTGCCCTTGACGAAACCATGTTGACTATCTGAAATCAGAAATTGGAAGATCCTCGGTTGGGTTGAGCTGCAGTTGGTGGGTCTCTCTGCTGGCTTTGGCCTAAGGCCTGCTCAGTGACCAAAGAACCAGAGCGATGACCTGTGCTAGTGTCCATACCTCTGGCCCGCAGTCCAGTCAGGGGTCCTGGGAAAAAGATGGAAGAATTATAGCCTGAAGCTTCAACATGAGGAGAGTCATGCGGCACGCAGCGTGGATACACCTTCTCACAGCTATCTGCTCGAGGCTAGATTTCCTAGTTGTGTACTGTACCTTCTCGGTCAGATCTACCAACATCAAGCCAGTGTTCTTCTCTCACCACCGCCTCCTGCTGGTCACCTATCACCTACAGGATTACCAAGAGGTTGCTATGGGAACATGAAAGCTGAATGTGAAACTACTGATCCCTGAGCACATGGAGGAGCTGAAGAAGGGGTCCCGCAGGTTGTTACAGATGTGTGAGTCTCTCTCAGTCTCCAGCAGACTGGTGTGGGACAGTCAAGGGAAAAGATCAACAAGTTCTTTATGCTCAAAGGTGTTTGGAAGGAGCGAGAGAAAGAGAGAGTGTGAGAGAGAGAGAGTGTGTGAGAGAGAGAGAGAGTGTGTGAGAGAGAGAGAGAGAGTGTGAGAGAGAGAGAGTGTGAGAGAGAGAGAGTGTGAGAGAGAGAGAGAGTGTGTGTGTGTGTGAGAGAGAGAGACAGAGAGAGAGAGACAGAGAGAGACAGACAGACAGAGAGAGAGAGAGAGAGACGAACAGAGAGAGAAAGAGAGACAGAGAGAGAGAGAGAGAGAGACAGCGCCTTTGGTCCAACCCGTCCATGCCAACCAGATATCCCAACCCAATCTAGTCTGACTGCCAGCACCCAACCCATATCCCTCCAAACCCTTCCTATTCATATACCCATCCAAATGCCTCTTAGAGTCATAGAGATGTACAGCATGGAAACAGACCTTTCGGTCCAACCCGTCCATGCCGATCAGATATCCCAACCCAATCTAGTCCCACCTGCCAGCACCCGGCCCATATCCCTCCAAAGCCTTCCTATTCATATACCCATCCAAATGCCTCATAAATGTTGCAATTGTACCAGCCTCCACCACTTCCTCTGGCAGCTCATTCCATACACGTACCACCCTCTGCATGAAAAAGTTGCCCTTTAGGTCTCTTTTATATCTTTCCCCGCTCACCCTAAACCTATGCCCTCTAGTTCTGGACTCCTCGACCCCAGGGAAAAGACTTTCCCTATTTACCCTATCCATGCCCCTCATGATTTTGTAAACCTCCGACGCTCCAGGGAAAACAGCCCCAGACTGGTCAGCCTCTCCCTATAGCTCAAATCCTCCAACCCTGGCAACATCCTTGTAAATCTTTTCTGAACCCTTTCAAGTTTCACAACATCTTTCCAATAGGAAGGAGACCAGAATTGCACGCAATATTCCAACAGTGGCCTAACCAATGTCCTGTACAGCCACAACATGACCTCTCAACTCCTGTAATCAATACTCTGACCAATAAAGGAAAGCATACCAAATGCATTCTTCATTATCCTATCTACCTGCGACTCTACTTTCAAGGAGCTATGAACCTGCACTCCAAGGTCTCTTTGTTCAGCAACACTCCCTAGGACCTTACCATTAAGTGTATAAGTCCTGCTAAGATTTGCTTTCCCAAAATGCAGCAACTCGCATTTATCTGAATTAAACTCCATCTGCCATTTCTCAGCCCATTGGCCCATCTGGTCCAGATCCTGTTGTAATCTGAGGTAACCCTCTTCGCTGTCCACTACACCTCCAATTTTGGTGTCATCTGCAAATTTACTAACTGTACCTCTTATGCTCGCATCCAAATCATTTATGTAAATGACAAAAAGTAGAGGGCCCAGCACCGATCCTTGTGGCACTCCACTGGTCACAGGCCTCCAGTCTGAAAAACAACCCTCCACCACCACCCTCTGTCTTCTACCTTTGAGCCAGTTCTGTATCCAAATGGCTAGTTCTCCCTGTATTCCATGAGATCTAACCTTGCTAATCAGTCTCCCATGGGGAACCTTGTCGAACGCTTTACTGAAGTCCATACAGATCACATCTACTGCTCTGCCTCATCAATCTTCTTTGTTACTTCTTCAAAAAACTCAATCAAGTTTGTGAGACATGATTTCCCACGCACAAAGCCATGTCGACTATCCCGAAGTCCTTGCCTTTCCAAATACATGTGCATCCTGTCCCTCAGGATTCCCTCCAACAACTTGCAAACCACCGACATCAGGCTCACTGGTCTATAGTTCCCTGGCTTGTCCTTACCACCCTTCTTAAACAGTGGCACCACGTTTGCCAACCTCCAGTCTTCCGGCCCCTCACCTGTGACTATCGATGATACAAATATCTCAGCAAGAGGCCCAGCAATCACTTCTCTAGCTTCCCACAGAGTTCTCGGGTACACCTGATCTGGTTCTGGGGATTTATCCACCTTTAACCGTTTCAAGACATCCAGCACTTCCTCCTCTGTAATCTGGACATTTTGCAAGATGTCACCATCTATTTCCCTACAGTCTATATCTTCCATATCCTTTTCCACAGTAAATACTGATGCCAAATATTCATTTAGTATTTTCCCCATTTTCTGCGGCTCCACACAAAAGCCTTGCTGATCTTTGAGGGGCCCAAATCTCTCCCTAGTTACCCTTTTGTCCTTAATGTATTTGTAAAACCCCTTTGGATTCTCCTTAATTCTATTTGCCAAAGCTATCTCATGTCCCCATTTTGCCCTCCTGATTTCCCTCTTAAGTATACTCCTACTTCCTTTATACTCGATCTATCCTGTCTACACTAGACCAATGCTTCCTTCTTTTTCTTAACCAAACCCTCAATTTCTTTAGTCATCCAGCATTCCCTATACCTATCAGCCTTCCCTTTCACCCTGACAAGAACATGCTTTATTTGGATTCTTGTTATCTCATTTCTGAAGGCTTCCCATTTTCCAGCCGTCCCTTTACCTGCGAACATCTGCCTCCAATCAGCTTTCGAAAGTTCTTGCCTAATACCGTCAAACTTGGCTGTCCTAGAGGTAGTCAAAAGGTGTGTCAGGGTGGACTGAGAACGAGAAGGTGGGTAGGGGCTGCCTTAGAGGGATCGGAAGGTGGGAGGGATGGGGGCTTGCTGGGTCTGTAATGTCTGCACTTTTGTATGTAACAGTATTGTCTCATGTACAAATGTTGCTGTCTTTTATATGTGGAACTGGGATTTGAGGTTTGTCCTCATCTCTCTGTAAACTGGTTTAACGGTAGGGGTTTGGGGCCTGGCTTTGCTGCTCCTCTCCCTTGTAAAATTGTGTTGTATACAGCTGTAAATGTTAACTGTTTTTTTGTAAGTTGTTTTGTTATTTGTTTAATAAAATAAAAGAAACTACCGTCAAAATTGGCCTTTCTCCAACTTAAAACTTCTACTTTTAGATCTGGTCTATTCTTTTGCATCACTATTTTAAAACTAATAGAATTATGGTCGCTGGCCCCAAAGTGCTCCCCTACTGACACCTCAGTCCCCTGCCCTGCCTTATTTCCCAAGAGTAGGTCAAGTTTTGCACCTTCTCTAGTAGGTACATCCACATACTGAATCAGGAAATTGTCTTCAAACCCTCCGCTTCTTCCTCTCCCGCCAACCCAACCAGTACCCTTCCACTGACACCCTCCTTCGACTGACTGAACTGGTCCACACTCTTAACAACTTCTCTTTCCAATCCCCCCACTTCCTCCAAACTAAAGGAGTAGCCATGGGCCCCCGCATGGGCCCCAGCTATGCCTGCCTCTTCATCCGATATGTGGAACAATCCATCTTCCGCAGCTACACTGGCACCATCCCCCACCTTTTCCTCCGCTACATCAATGACTGTATCGGCGCTGCCTCGTGCTCCCATGAGGAGGTTGAACAGTTCTTCCATTTTACTAACACCTTCCACCCTGACCTCAAATTTATCTGGATCGTCTCAGACTCCTCCCTCCCTTTCCCATCTCGGGCGACCGACTCAACACGGACATTCACTACAAACCGACTGTCTCCCACAGCTACCTAGACTACACCTCCTCCCACCCTGCCCCCTGTAAAAACGCCATCCCATATTCCCAATTCCTTCATCTCCACCGCATCTGCTCCCAGGAGGACCAATTCCACTACCGAACATCCCAAATGGCCTCCTTCTTCAAAGACCGCAATTTCTCCCCAGACGTGATCGACGATGCTCTTCACCACATCTCCTCCACTTCCCGCTCCTCTGCCCTTGAACTCCTCCCCTCCAATCGCCACCAGGACAGAACCCCACTGGTCCTCACCTACCACCCCACCAACCTCCAGATACATCGTATCATCCGTCGTCAATTCCGCCACCTCCAAACAGACCCCACCACCAGGGATATATTTCTCTCCCCACCCTTATCAGTGATCTGGAGAGACCACTCCCTCTGCGATTCCCTCGTCAGGTCCACATCCCTCACCAGCAAATCCTCCACTCCCAGCACCTTCCCCTGCAACCACAAGTAGTGCAAAACGTGCGCCCACACCTCCTCCCTTATCTCCTGCCAAGGCCCCAATGGATCCTTCCATATCCATTGCAAATTCACCTGCACCTCCACATACATCATTTACTGTATCCGCTGCACCCGATGTGGCCTCCTCTATATTGGGGAGACAGGCTGCCGATTTGCGGAACTTTTCAGAGAACACCTCTGGGACACCCGGACCAACCAACCCAACCACCCCGTGACTCAACACTTCAACTCCCCCTCCCACTCCATCAAGGACATGCAGGTCCTTGGCCTCCTCCATCGCCAGACCATAGCAACACGAAGCCTGGAGGAAGAGCGCCTCATCTTCTGCCTAGGAACCCTCCAACCACAAGGGATGAATGTAGATTTCTCCAGCTTTCTCATTTCCCCTCTCCCTCCCCACCTTATCTCAGTCCCAACCCTTGAACTCAGCACCGCCTTCTTGACCTGCAATCTTCTTCCCGACCTCTCCACCCCCACCCCCTCTCTGGCCTATCACCCTCACCTCCTTCCACCTATCGTATTCCCAGTGCCCCTCCCCCAAATTCCACCCCCCCTACCGTTTATCTCAGCCCGCTTGGCACACCAGCCTCATTCCTGAAGAAAGGCTTATGCCCGAAACGTCGATTCCCCTGCTCCTCGGATTGCTGCCTGGCCTGTTGCGCTTTTCCAGCACCACACGTTTCAACTCTGGTCTCCAGCATCTGCAGTCCTCACTTTCTCCTGTCAGCGAGAGGCCCACCAGCCTGGTTATATTCCATACCTAACTGCAATCCCCTAAGGCCTCACACCTTCCATCACTCTGATCACAGATAGGAAATCCAAAAGATTCAGCAGGATTAAGTAACAACTAACACTCAGTACTTGTGTGTCGTCTCTTACAGTAGACCCTTCAGTTCTTCATGTGTTGCTGGAAAAGCACAGCGGGTCAGGCAGCATCCAAGGAAGAGGAGAATCGACATTTCGGGCATAAGCCCTTCTTCAGGAATTCCAACCTCAAATCTCCATTCCTGCATGTCCTCCGCTAGCCGTTCATGCCTTGATTATATCTAACTCTACCTTAAAAGGCAATTTTAAAATATTTTTAAAAAAGGACAGTATTGTTGAGAGATTCTGTACATGAAGATTACAGACCACAAATGAATCACAGCACTCAAAAAGGTCTAAAAATTTATTAATTAAATGGCTGCCTTTGTGATTAACAGAGAAAGTAATTGTCAACATCATTTTCTCTTTTTAAAAAAAAGCTTTTAATATTTTAGAAAGTCTTTCGATTTTTGCTCAGCAAAATAGTCCAGAAAAAAAAAAACCAAACATCGCTTTGAAAGCTAGTTAAACATAAACCACATTTTTAATTCAGATGCTGTCTTCCCCACCAAAAGAAATTAAAACACTTCTTAAAAAAAAAACCCACCCCAAAAAAAAAAGCACCTTGTATCGGAGCGAGGGAAGAGTGTGTTCGTGAGCAACATTGACAGAGACAGCGAGGACAAGATAGCACGAGTAAGCAGGAGACTGTGGTGTGGTTGGGGTAGACCAGCTCCCCTCTGCCACCCAGACTTACAACAAAACCTTGGAAGGATCAAACTTTGAGGACAAAGTTTCTTAAAAGGCGGGTGCCACGTTCCCTCGAAAACAAAACTGTATGTTCTTCTGTTCTCGGAATGGTTTTGCTTCCTGAAAGTGCTGCTAACCCAGGGCAGGGATTGGACAGACAGCACTTGGTTCAAGCTCAGATTTGAGAGAGAGTGCCTTGAACGTCCTTGCTTGCCGGGGAATAGCCGGTGATGAACGCACTAACCGGACGCGGATAGGGTCACCAGAGTGGGAGCAGGGAGCTCAGGGGATCCCGATCACTGATCCCACTGGGAAATCTGACCAGGATCACATTGCCTCTTCAGCAGCACCCACACACACAGCCACACACTAACTCAGCAGGGGGACAGTCACCTAACCCAAACCTCCCAGTACGGGCTTTCAATTGAGAGACGTTTTTCCCCTTCCCCAAGCATCCCAAGGATTTGTCCAGCAAACCCCGAGTGGATGGGAGAAGCTACGTTCCTCTCCATTCTTTCAGCTTCTCCAAGTTCTCCAAAGGGAAGCAAGGAGCTTGCATTTCAATGGCACCTTGCACAACCCACAGGCACCTCAAAGTGCTTTCCAGTCAATCAAGTATCTCCAGGGCAGTCCTGGTTGGAGATGGAGCAAGTGCAGAAGCCAATCTGCTCCCAGCAGGTTCCCACAAACATCAGTGACCCTCAGCGCCGAAACCCCGCACGGTGCGTCGCTCCCTCAGCGCCGAAACCCCGCACGGTGCGTCGCTCCCTCAGCGCCGAAACCCCGCACGGTGCGTCGCTCCCTCAGCGCCGAAACCCCGCACGGTGCGTCGCTCCCTCAGCGCCGAAACCCCGCACGGTGCGTCGCTCCCTCAGCGCCGAAACCCCGCACGGTGCGTCGCTCCCTCAGCGCTGACCCCACCCCTTTATTATGGAATGAGAGCAGGTAAGTGGCGTTGGAGGTGAAATGAAGACCAGGCTGAGCTAACTGAACTGGGTTGCAGGGGGCTGAATGGCCTCACACACACACACACACACACCTACTGAGGAAGCAACAAGTGCACAAGCCGCAAGTCACAATCCCAGCATCCAGCTAGGAGATTGTAAGAGGGGGGAGAACAGGGTTCCTAAATGTCCCCTCTCCCCCTAAAAAAAAAACCACCCTGTCAGGGGCAGACAGGCTCAAAGATGGAGCCAGTCAATGGCTGCAGATCCCATGAGCTTCAGTGACTTTCCTGTAGGTGAGGGTATTAATTAAAAAGCAGTGTATAAAAATCTTGGAAGAATACCATGTCGACCCCACACAGTCTCCAAGGCAATGCAGTGTTCCAGCTCCCCCCTCCCTCCCCCGCCTTGACACCCACCCATCCTCTCCCTGCCCAGCTCTGGAGAGATGCACACAGACATATACACAGGGGAAGGTGAGCAGCACCCAGTCCCCTTTGTGAGTGTGCCCCCACCTCCGGGTGTCATTCAGAGAGAGACAGAGAGGGAGAGAGAGAGTGGCAGAGGATCCCTGCGGTTAGTGTGACCGAGTGACAGTACTCTAGCAGGATTGGTGACCAGTCCCATATAGCTCTGGCACTATCTTGTAGCGGATCTTGGTGTTGGTGATCGCCCCGTGTTTCTGCCGCAGGTGCAGCCGCAGTTGGCTCTTGTGTCTGAAATGCAGGTCGCACTTTTCACACTGAAAATAAAATCACAGGACATGTCATCATCCAGAGGCAAGCTCCCTCTACACTGTCCTCCATCAAACCCTCCCAGGGACAGGGACAGCATGGGGTCACATACAGAGTAAACCTCCCTCTGCACTGTCCCCCTCCATCAAACACTCCCAGGACAGGGACAGCACGGGGTTAGATACAGAGTAAACCTCCCTCTACACTGTCTCCCTATCCCAGGGACAGGGACAGCACGGGGTTAGATACAGAGTAAAGCTCCCTCTACACTGTCTCCCTATCCCAGGGACAGGGACAGCACGGAGTCAGATACAGAGTAAAGCTCCCTCTGCACTGTTCCGAACAAACCCTCCCAGGGACAGAGACAGCCCGGGGTTAGATACAGAGTAAAGTTCCCTCGACACTGTCCCCCATCAAACCCTCCCAGGGACAAGGACAGCATGGGGTCAGATACAAAGTAAATCTCCCTCTGCACTGTCCCCATCAAACCCTCCTAGGGACAGGGACAGCACGGGGTTAGAGACAGACTAAAGCTCGCTGTACACTGTCCCCCATCAAACCCTCCTAGGGACAGGGACAGCACGGGGTTAGAGACAGACTAAAGCTCGCTGTACACTGTCCCCCATCAAACCCTCCCAGGACAGAGACAGCCCAGGGTTAGGTACAGCGTAAAGCTCCCTTGAACACGCTCCTGGGTTGGTCTGACTTGCTGCTGACGGGAATCCGTTCCTTACATGATAGGGTTTCTCTCCAGTGTGTATCCGTATGTGGCTCTTCAGTGTCTGTAAATGTCGGAAACGCGTCCCGCACGTTTCACATGGATATGGCTTCTCTCCAGTGTGGATCAGGACGTGGGCGCGGAGGTGAGCTACCTGAGAGAAATAAAAACAACAATCATGGCAACAGTGAACTGAGAATCTATTCAGTGCCCTGTTCAGTAAACCATCCCCTCAGTGTCACAGCAATCCTCGTGGGGAGGTATTCATACCCAGGGCAAAGAGTCACCGGCAGGGTCCAGGGAGACCGTTCCAGAGCTCAGGGCCCAGGCACAACCCACACTGGGGGAGTGATGGGAAGGAGCTGGTAATGGAGGGGCTGACAGAGACAGGGTGGGGGGTGTAGGGGCTGGGGGAGGTTACAGAGACATGGGATAGGGGTGTAGGAGCTGGAGGGGGTGACAGACACAGGGGACGGGGGTGTAGGAGCTGGAGGGGGTGACAGAGACAGGGGACAGGGGTGTAGGAGCTGGAGGGGGTGACAGAGACAGGGGACGGGGGTGTAGGAGCTGGAGGGGGTGACAGAGACAGGGGACAGGGGTGTAGGAGCTGGAGGGGGTGACAGAGACAGGGGACGGGGGTGTAGGAGCTGGAGGGGGTGACAGAGACAGGGGTGTAGGAGCTGGAGGGGGTGACAGAGACAGGGGACGGGGGTGTAGGAGCTGGAGGGGGTGACAGAGACAGGGGACAGGGGTGTAGGAGCTGGAGGGGGTGACAGAGACAGGGGACAGGGGTGTAGGAGCTGGAGGGGGTGACAGAGACAGGGGACGGGGGTGTAGGAGCTGGAGGGGGTGACAGAGACAGGGGTGTAGGAGCTGGAGGGGGTGACAGAGACAGGGGACGGGGGTGTAGGAGCTGGAGGGGGTGACAGACACAGGGAGGGGGTGTAGGAGCTGGAGGGGGTGACAGAGACAGGGGACGGGGGTGTAGGAGCTGGAGGGGGTGACAGAGACAGGGGTGTAGGAGCTGGAGGGGGTGACAGAGACAGGGGACGGGGGTGTAGGAGCTGGAGGGGGTGACAGACACAGGGAGGGGGTGTAGGTGTTTAGAGGGCTATGGGAAACAGGGATGAAGTCCCATATTCAATGGGTGAGGGGAAGAATGAGGGGTGGAGAGAAGGGAGGGAAGAAAAAGAGAAGAGTCGATAGCGAGCACAGGGCAGGGAAGGAGACGGACTGCGTGTGCACACAATGCTAACGCTGTGGGAAGGACAGCCCTTTCAGAATGAGCTGCCTGTGTCTTTAAACCATCAAAGGTACCGGAAATTCCTGAGCAAAGGCCAGCCACTCACCTGCACAAACCGCGCTCCGCACGTCTCACACTTGTAAGGCTTCTCCCCAGAGTGGATGCGAGTGTGTGTCTTCAGGTTGGCTGGGCGATTGAACTGTGCCCCACAGACTGTACAGCGATATGGCTTCTCCCCTGAGACAGACAGAGAACAGAAAACGCCCGTGGTCACTCTGTATTCTAATGTGGGAGCTGGAATAACACCGCAAGAGACGAGCTCTGTCCCCAAGCAAATGCCACAGACCCCCCCCCCCCCCCCCCCAGCTCCATCCAGCAACCAACTCCACCCCCCAGAAACCAATCCAGGTGCCAGCTACATCGCCCAGCAGAGGCCTGGGTGGAGTGGGACTTTGACTGGGCTGGTGACCCAGAGGTGAAGTGTGATGCTGGAAAAGCACAGTCAGTCAGGTTTATCCAAGGAGCAGCAGAGTCGATGTTTCTAGCATAAGCTTTTCGTCAGGAATCTGCAACACTTCCTGCTGGTACCCCAGAGATCTATACTAATGCTCTGCCTTCAAATGCCACCACGGGAACTGGCAGGATTTCATCAGGCTTCTACCCAGTGAAAGAGCTCAAACACGTCAACAAGATGGACTCCAGCAGTTTAATAAGGCAGTTCACCGCAGTGGAGGGGAGGAAAACTAGGGACAGGCAGGAAATCCCGACCTGCTCAGGGATGCCCACACGAGTGAACTCTAGGTGGTATCACTGCTACAAACTAACTCCCTTGCCAGGGCCGCACCTCACCTGTATGGACTGTCTGGTGACTCGCCAGGTTCCCCTTGTACCGAAAAGCAGCCTGACACATGTCACACTTGTAAGGCTTCGCGTCGCTGTGCACCCGGAGGAAGTGTTGCTGCAGAGAGTCCTCGTCCGACAGCTTCAGGTCACAGGTGCTGCAGGAGAACAGGCTGTTCTCTGCGAGTAAAACAACATCAAACATCTCAACAACGGGTTAACCGGCCCCCGCGCTCTCCACCGAAACAACAGCTCGGAGGGTTTGACCCAGTCAGCGCCGATTCTCGCAGCAGTTCTGCAGTAGGGGTGAGGCAGCTCAGTGGTTAGCACTGCCGCCTCAGTGCTAGAGACCCAGGCTTGATTCCAGCCTCGGGAGACTGTGTCTGTGTGGGTTTCCTCCTACAGTCCAAAGATGTGCGGATTAGGGTGGATTGGCCGTGCTAAATTGTCCCATAATGCCGAGGGATGTGCGGATTAGGGTGGATTGGCCGTGCTAAATTGTCCCATAGTGCTGAGGGATGTGCAGGTTAGGGTGAATTGGCCGCGCTAAATTGTCCCATAGTGTCCAGGGATGTGCGGATTAGGGTGGATTGGCCGTGCTAAATTGCCCCATAGTGCCCAGGGATGTGCAGGTTAGGGTGGATTGGCCGTGCTAAACTGTCCCATAGTGCCCAGGGATGTGCAGGTTAGGGTGGATTGGCCGTGCTAAACTGTCCCATAGTGCCCAGGGATGTGCAGGTTAGGGTGGATTGGCCATGGGAAATTGTCCCATAGTGCCCAGGAATGTGCAGGATGGGACTAGCAATGGGAAATGCGAGGTTGCAGGGGTACGTGGGATGCTCTTGCAGGGTCACTGTGGTCTTGTCAGGCTGAATGGCCGCCTCCTGCACACTACAGGGACTCCAAGTTTAGAACCAGGGTCTCAGAATGAGGAGGCAGTATTCCTCAATCCCAGGCTGGATTCACTGTTCAGGCCCTAGGAGACCATTCCCGAATACTCACCCGAACCGCTGTCTGAGTATTCCGAGTGGTATTCTGGCATTTCCTCGCCGGGGTGGGAGAGTTCGGAGTGGAGCTCACACAGGGAGCTGGCCGAGGAGGAGCGTGACGCTGGGGACTGAGACAACAACCTGGACAGGAATCAACACAGAGACAGACGTCACTCCAATGGAAGTGGGCAAAGGGGAGTTACTGACCCCAGCCCCACCACTCGCTGCGCCGCTCCCTCCACCCACAGACTGGCACTCTGCAAGTGACCAAGGGGATGAAATACATCCTTGACAAAGTTAACTTCTCCACCACTCACTGCAGCCCTCAGGAGTTCTGCTCTCCAAGGGAGTCAGTTTAAGTAGATTCGATTGGTCGTCTGCCAGCTGCTGTTTGAGGCGGGTGCAAACTGGTGCCAACACTCCCTTCTCTGTATGTTTGTGTGCCCGAGTGTGCCAATGCCCATCCACCTGTGCCAGTCTGTCCCCACATCCATGCACCCCCTGTGTCAGTCTGGTTATGGTGCACCCACTCCCCCATTTCCTGTGGATTAACCCCCCCCCCCCCTGTAGAGTAGAGGAACAGGCCACTACAACGCAACCTCCCTTCCAAATGGGCACCCGTACCCTCCTGTTCTAACCTCCTCCCAGGGCCTGCTCCAACTCCCTCTCAGTGAGCTGCAGCCAGCCACCCTCCCTGGGGGGCTATTCGGCTGCTGAAGTAGCGCAGCCGGCCCTTCTCATGTCCGTCTGCGTCTGCGTCTGCGTCTGCGTCTGGACAGGTTCAGGGTTCAGAGATGGGAATTCCCAGGAGCAGGAAGCTCTGTACAAACATCCAGTCCCAGCCGGTGCTAAGGCAGGCTGACCCTGCTTCAGCCAGGGCTTTTAAACGAGGGACGGGGATAAAAAGGGGCACAATCTTTTGAAATAAAAACAAAACCAGCTCAGAGGGACTGAAGTGATTTTAACAGGGTCAGCGGAGCGAGCAGACAGATCCCGTACAGCCTAAAATGGGGTTGTACGGGAGACTGGTGCAGTCTCTTCTGGAGAACCGTGGGCAGTCCCGGGACCTCTGTCCCACCAAGGATGTGCTGGAGAGGGTGCAGAAGCGGTTTACTGGGATGTTGGCAGATTTGGAAGCTGGTGTTATACAGGAGAGGCTGGCACTGTTTTCACGGAGCGTAGGAGGTCGAGGGTGTGACCTTACAGAGATTTATAAAACCATGAGGGGTAGAGATCAGGTGAATAAGGGGGGGGGGGGAAAGAGAGAGAAGGTAATTTTCCCTGGGGTGGTGGTGGGGGGGGGGGGGGGGGGGGGGGGGGGGGGGAGTTCAAAACCAGGGGGCATTAAAAAAATGAGAAGGGGAAAGATTTTTTTCAAAAGTGGTCACGGGGGGGAAACAAAATTTCCTTTTCGCGCAGAAATGAACTTCCTGAGGGAGTGGTGGATGTGGGTACACTTACAAGATGGTTAAAAGGCCTTTGGATAAGACAGTGAACGGGATATGGACCAGGAGCAGGCAGGTGGGGACGAGTTTAATCTGGGATTATGGTTGGCACGGACTGAAGGGTGGGGCCTGACGTTCTGTGCCAGCCTTACCGATTGGTTGGTTTTTTGCACGTTAGGTCTTTGTCCTCGGTTTCTTCCTCCATGTTGGTGGAGCTCTCATCGCCGCTGCTGCTGCTGTTGCTGCCCCCCTGGGAGGGGTTCCCACTCCGACTATACAGGGGTTCCGGAGAACAGGAGCCCTTGGCCTCCTGCTGACTCAAGGAGTTCAGGACAATGAATTTGTACTTCTTCCAATTGCAGGCCTTGGGGTCAGGGGCCGGTACCTCCTGGGCAGGACAGCGGGCGTCTGCCGGACTGGTGCTCCGTGACTCAGTGGGCGAACCGGGGTGGCAGTCGGAGCACAGCGGACTGCCCGGGGAGGGGACAGGAGGCTTGTCACCGCCTAGGCCGCAGGTCTCAGGCCTGCCCGCCAACGCCCTCTCCTCGGGCTGCTTCCCGCCTCTCGGAGGCCTGGCCTCACAGCGCGGGTCAGGCCTACCCCCGGCCCAGCTGCCACACCTCCGGCCGCCGAACTCTCCCACAGGATCCAGCCGCGGCCCACGCAGAGCGACCCGTCTCTCCGGGAATCGGAAGGCGGATTCGGAGAGGTAGCCTGGGCCTCCCGCCACCAGCAGGTGGGGAGCGCGGGTGGGGAGGAGGGCCCTGGAGGGGATGAAGGGGCGGCCAGAGTCCTCACTCCCCCTGGAGTAGGCCAGTGGATAGTCCAGAGACTTCAGGTAGGTGTGTAGCTGAGGAACACTGTGGGGGTAGAGAAAACAGAAAAGGTTACTGTAACACCCCTCACCAAAGGTACGTATTGAAGGAGCATCGCTGAGCGCAGGTAGCCACCATTTTTAATTGGTTTTTGTAAAAAAAACACATCACGATCCCAATAACAGCCTCATGCATTGGCCTACTGAGCCCACTCCACCATTCAATAAAGCCAATGACCTTTTTACAGACTTACCCATCCTAACCACAAAAACCTTTACTGTTTTAAAAAAAATATCAACCTTTGGCTTAAACACATTCAACAAGGTAGTCTCGACAGGGTGGGGAAATTCCACAGATTCCCAACCCTCTGGGGATGAAGGTTCCTCCTCAGCTCTGTCCAAAATCTGTTCCCCCCCCTGACCTCCTTACTTTGAGGTTTTGCCCCGGCTTCTAGTTCCAGCAGACACAACCCTCCACCTCCACCCCCTCCCCACTTATCTATCCCCTTCATAATTTTGGATATTTCTATAAGATCAGCCCCTCCCATTTTTCCCAAATTCCAAGGAGTACGGTCCAGATGTCCTCAGTCTCTCCTCGCTGAGAGATCAAACACACACACCCCTCAGTCCCGCTGGGCCCAGGATGTTCTCCTAGGTTGTGGAGTGGGACTAAGCCCTGGAGCTCTCCCCCTGATGGGAGAAAGCAGACAGACTGAAGTCTCCCTCCCACTGACTGGAAGCAGGAGGAGACGGACTGCCCCCTGCAGGGAACACAGGAAACGGCAGGGCGCTCTGCGAAGGCTTTCCCCACGAGCCCACAGCGTGCCAGTACCTGAAGCAGGCAAAACTCCGGCAGGTCTCAGCCACGTGGTCCATCTGTAAGTAGCTGGCTGCCATCAGGACTTCGGTGACGGAGCGCACGTCCAGGGGCAGGCAGGAGGTGTACATGAACTCCAGCAGGAGGCGGAAACCACTGGCAGTGACCCCGCACGGCAGGGTCAGCAGGCTCACATTCCTCTTGGTCTGGTCTGAAAATATCGAGTAGAAGAAGCCACTGACGGAGGAAGGCAAGAGAGAGCTATCAGAGGGTCCGCTCCTCAACCAGCCTTTCAGAAAGAGAGAGCTATCAGAGGGTCCGCTCCTCAACCAGCCTTTCAGAAAGAGAGAGCTATCAGAGGGTCCGCTCCTCAACCAGCCTTTCAGAAACACCCGCCACATGGACAGTGGTGATTCGAGAAGGCAACTCATCACCATCGTCACCGCCACCACCTTCTCCAAACAGTAACACAGCAGGGCCGGCCCTACCTGCTTATTATCTCAAACCCACCCACCCCCTATCCTCAGACACACCCCTCCTGGCGATGGAGTGTCCTGTGATATCAGGGAATGGTCTGAATGATTATTAGACTGAAATTCAGAGCAGGAGCCACTTAGGTTGGCACAGTGGTTAGCACCGCTGCCTCAGTGCCAGGATCCCAGGTTCGATTCCAGCCTCGGGTGACTGTCTGTGTGTGGAGTTTGCACATTCTCCCCGTGTCTGTGTGGATTTGCTCCCACAATCCAAAGATGCACAGGTTAGGGTAGACTGGCAATGCTAATCTGTCTCAGTGTGCAGGGATGTGCTGGATAGGATGGGTTGGCCGTGGAAAATTGCCACGGATCTTACGATGTGTTAGGAGGAGGTATGAGAAGGGTGATGTGGAAGCTCAGAGCTTGGATTGCTGAAAGCATGGTGTGCCCAAATATAGGAGACACAGACACAGGGAAATGCCAAGGTGGGAGAGATCAGGAGCTTTCCAAAGTTGTGGGAGCAGGGTGGGACAAGACAGTGCGGGGTTACAGTGTAAAACAGACACAGGATTGGAAGGAATCCAGGTCCCTGGGGGAGCCTGTCCCCATGTGCTCGGCCCTGCCATCACATACCTACAAGCAATGAGCACAGCTTTGTGAGCCTTGAACTCTTCTCCGTCCACCAGGACCTTCACGTCGGTGAGGATCTCCCGCTTCCTCATCTCGTTCAGGTTCAGCATCATGTCGGTGGAATGGCGGGTGAACTCTTTGACGTAGCTCTCGGGTTTGGACCCCATCGTCACCTGAGCAAAGACAAGCAGAAGGCCGGGGCTTTGGAATGGAAGGAAAACCCATTCAGGTCGCGACACTTCCCCTCACCGAGCTTGCAACACGCTCCAGCGAGAATAGAAAGATCCCAGGGGTGGGATCGGTGCAGTCATCAAAGCAGGGTGGCTCAGTGGTTAGCACTGCTGCTCACAGCATCAGGGTCCCAGGTTCAATTCCCGCCTCGGGCAACTGTGTGTGGAGTTTGCACTTTCTCCCCGTGTCTGCGTGGGTTTCCTCTGGGTGCTCTGGTTTCCTCACACAGTCCAAAGATGTGCCAGTCGGGTGAATTGGCCGTGTTAAATTGCCCACAGTGTAAGGTGCATTAGTCAGAGGGAAATGGGTCTGGGTGGGTAACTCTTCGGAGGGTCGGTATGGACTTGTTGGGCCGCAGGGCCCGGTTCCATACTGTAGGGAATCTAATCTTTTTCCAAGTAACAAAGTGCGACAGAGAGATTCAGCCCGCAAGCCCATTCCAGCCACTTCTCAGAGATCATGGTTGTTCAGTGTCTTAAACACACTTCCCTAACCAGTGTCACCTTTAATACTCTGAAGACAAACAAGGGCTGAACTTAAGTTTAAAAGTAGGGCCCTGACTACTGTTGGATAACAGTGTCCTGGGTTTCTGATACATTATTCATTAAAGTTTGCAAAACGTAGAGACACGCTGGTTAAGGTGGTTTGGTAAGCTGGCCTTCATTGCTCAGACCTTGAGCTAGAAGAATTGGGATAATGTGTCGCAGTTATACAGGAGGTGGGTGAGAGCACATCTGCCAAGCTCTGGCCACCTTGTTATAGGAAGGATATCATTAAGCTGGAGAGGGTGCAGTAAAGATTCACCAGGATGTTACCAGGACTTGGGGGTTTGAGTTATAAAGGAGGGGCTGGGACTTTCCTCACTGGAGTTCTGAGGCTTATAAAATCACAGAGGGGCATACATAAGGTGAAAAATAAAGGAGGTATTTTCTCCAAGGTCAGGGAGTTCAAAACTAGCGGACATTATTTTAATAAGGTTCCTTCATTCCTGATGTAGGGTTTTTGCCCAAAACGTCGATTTTCCTGCTCCTCGGATGCTGCCTGACCTGCTGTGCTTTTCCAGCACCACTCTGATCTCCAGCATCTGCAGTCCTCACTTTTGCCTGGCATAATGCTTAAAGAGGAGAGAAGATAGATTTAAAGAGGGGTAACTTTTCCATAGAGGGGGTGGCTCATGTGTGGAATGAACTGCCAAAGGAAGTGGCCGATGCAGGTACAGTTATAATATTTAAGACATTCAGACAGGTACAGGAACAGGAAAGGGTTGGGGGTGGGGAGGGTGGGCCAAGCACAGGTAAGCAGGACTGGGTCTGTATGGACCTGAGGGCCTGTTGTTTCTGTGGTAATTTTGACAAAGTTTCTGGGGCAAGGAGAGAATTGAAGATTTCCTCTGCTGCTTGGAGTGAGGAAGTGTTTCCTGCAGCCTCTCAGTTTGGCCCACAGATACAGTTCCTGTCTCTCCCAACATACTGAGCAAGACAGCTGGTGTCTGGGCCTGAACTGGACAGCTCCTGACAAGATTCCACGATTCCTGCTCAGGGGACGTGGGCGTCTCTGTCTGCCCTGACACGTATTGTCCATCGAACAGTCAAAAATTCAGTCCCACGCTACATACCAGGTGTTATAGGTAAGCCAGACCAGATCAGGACAGCAGATTTCCTGTCCTAAATGTAGCAAACCGCATGGGTTTTGATGACAAACCAACATTGGCGAAATGAACGGCGAGCTTTTAATCCCAGATAACTTCATTTTCAAAGCAAATTCAAAATTTCATACCAGCCACAGCGAAATTCAAACCCCTGGTTGCAGCCTGTGACCCTGAGTTACTAACCTGGGAGTATTATCACTCCTGCCACTGACTGTCTGGATGGTACACACTGTCAGCAGTGTTGGGGGTGGGAAATGTTTGGTGGTTGGGAGAACAGTCTCTGGGAGAGGGTCGAGTGACTCGGCCGACCCCCTTTCCAGATTCCCAATTCCAGGAGTCACTGCTGTGTACAGCCCCAGCTACAGAAAGGGGAGATAGCTCAGTGTTTCCCAGCCCCCTGCCTTCACACCTTGCCTCCCCAGTGGGGGCTCACTGGGCACAAACTGCCTCCAGAGACTTCCTGCATTGCACCGCACCTCAGAAAGCCCTTTCACCATCCGAGAGGAGTACCGCTACAGAGTGGGGCAACGAAAGATGAAATTCTCTTCCCCTGCTTACCTGTTCATTCGATTTCTCCCTCCGTAACTCACCACAGGGACATCACCAGACTCTCACGGCAACTGGGAGGAAGAGAGAGCGAAAAAAAAACGTAAGAACAGTGTGTCAACCACCACCCAGGGAGGAGCAGAAGGCAAAAGCAATCTCTCCCCCCACCACATCCCAGGAAAGAACAGATTGTTCCCAAAGTGAAGGTCAAAACATCGGACTCCAAATACCCATGGAGATTGCCAGACTTTCCCAGTTTCTCTCAGCACTTTGGATCTCTTTCAGCGAGTTAAAACAAAATGGTTTCTTTAAATAACAAAATGGCTGAGGGTGGTCCCAGGTACACCTGTCAGGGTGACTTTCTACTCTTCCCCCAAGCCTCTTCAGTACTGACCCTCGGACATCAGCCCCTTGCTCAGGCTAGTCTGGATGACATTCTCAGAGTCTTACAGCAGGGAAGACCGGCCCTTCGTTCCAACACGTTCGTGCCCAAACTCAGTCAGTAGAGTCTAATCCACAACCTCCTGACTCAGCGGTGAGGAGGTCAGTGACCCACCGACTCCACGGAGTTTATCAAATGACAGAGAGTTGTGGACTCAGCCCAGACCATCACACAGACCAGCCCTTCCATCTACACTTCCCACAACCCTCAGGAAAGTGGGCGATATAATCAAAGACCCCTCCCACCCAGTTATACTCACAGCCACCCCCTTCCATCGGGCAGGCGATACTAAGGTTTGAAGACACATCCCAACAGATTAAGAACAGCTTCTTCCCCGCTCACAAACAGACCTCATGTATTAGATTGGGTCTTTCTCTACACCGTCCCTGTAGCTGTGACACTACATTTACCATTCTATGCCCCTGATGTACTCACGTAAGGAACGATTTGTCCAGTGAGCACGCAAAACAAGATTTTTCACTGTATCACAGTGCACGTAACAGAAATGAATCCAATCCACTGGAATAAATCACCACGCAGAGCATGAGAACACCTTTCAAAAAAGGTACTACCAAGAACACCAACATTTCACGGTGTACCTATGGCCCAGGTTTTCAGGAACAGGAAACAACTGCAGCATTGGTAACTCTGCACAGCCCAGTCAGAGTCTGTCTAACACACAGGAATCAAATCTCACTGCAGCCAGTGATTCAACCGCAGGCAGCAAGACTAGGGACAGACAAATTCAAACATGGTTTAGTTGTGATAGCGTGGCAAGGGCTTTACTCAGTTCAAAAGTGTACAGGGAGCTTTACTCTGTATCTAACCCTGTGCTGTTCCTGTCCTGGAAGGGTTTGATGGGGGACAGTGTAGAGAGAGCTTTACTCTGTATCTAACCCTGGGAGGGTTTAATTGGGGGGGACCTTGTAGAGGGAACTTTACTCTGTATCTAACCCCATGCTGTCTGTGACCTGGGAGGGTTTGATGGGGGGGGGGGGAAAACAGTGTAGAGAGAGCTTTACTCTGTACCTAACCCTGTGCTGTCCCTTTCCTGGGAGGGTTTGATGGGGGACACAGTGTAGAGGGAGCTTTACCCTGTATCTAACCCCGTGCAGTCTGTGTCCTGGGATGGTTCGATGGGGGACAGTGTAGTGGGAGGTTTAATTTTAGTTTAAAAAGAGTTGTGACGGTTTTACCTTCAGGCAAAATGAATAAACAAAGCCTCAGTCTGAGAGTGTGGAAGGAGCTTTACTCTGTCCCTGACCCTGTGCTGTACCCACCCTTGAAGGGAACCAGAGAAACTAATCGTGACTGTAAGACCCAACATGAACTGAGAGACCGAGACACCTTCAGGCGGCATTGGTCAGGGAGTGGTGGTAACGCCACCAAAATCAGTGGGACGCTGAAGGTCACCCAGCCCTCCCTGCCCTGAATCTCTGACTCACCCCGGCCTAGCTGAGGCCCTGATCCGGCTGCAGCAAAGCCAAGGGAAACTCCGTTGCCAACACAAGCCTCTGGAGGTTTCCATACAGTGACCAAGGACAGCGATGAAGGTAGGATGGACAGAAGGAGCCAGCTCCTTGCTAACCCACACGGACAACTCCAGGATGCAGCCAGGAAGTGGCCCTTAAAACTAGCTCCAAAAAAAAACCAACAGCAAGCTCATATCCTCTCCCCTCCCCTGACGCAGTGTGCGCTGACAGGAGGCAGAGATATGTTTAGCTCCTCAGGACAGGAATGAGGGAGTGAAAGGAGGCAAGGGGTGAAAATGGGGATGTCGGATAGTCCCAGTCTGAGATGGGAGATATACGCGGGGGCGGAGGAGGGAGAGAAGAGTGTGGAGGGGGAGTGGAGGAGAAGGGGGGGTTGGGAGGGGAGAAGTGGAGGAGAGAAGGGGGGTGGGGGTGGAGGGGGGTGGATGGGGGGGGGGGGGAAAGAGTGGATGAGAAGGGGGGGGAAGTGGAGGAGAAGGGGGGTCGGGGGGTGGGGGGGTGGGAGTGGAGGAGAAGGTGGAGGGGAGTGGAGGATACGGGGGTGGGAGTGGGGTGGGGAGGGGGGTGTAGTGGAGGTGGGTGTGGGGAGAAGAGGGAGGAGATTGAGAGTTTTTTCACGGGAACCGTTTGCTGTCTCTGATCCAGTGAGTGACTCAAGCCCTTCCTGCTATTGTGGCGAATCCAGGATACTGGGACGTGCCTGGTCAGTCCGATCCAAGCAGCTGTGCGGGAAGTGAAGACGTCACCAGCAGCAACAGTCACCCTGGCCCAGTCAAGCCCTCTTATGGTTAAAGCCAGTGTTTGACCCCTCCCCCTCCCCCTCAGTCAAGTGAAAGATATCCTCTGCTGACTGATGAGGCTTTCCCGGCCAGGCCAGGGCAGGGCAGGGCAGGGCAGCCCAGCCGTGAGAGAATGTGCTCTCTCAAAGCCTCCTCTCGCTGGGGAAAATGTCCTTCAGGAATAGTTCAGCTCTTCCCTGGGAATGAGTCCACCTTCCGGCCCTGGCTCTGTAACCCCCACCTCCCCAACGTCCAACAACATATACACTTTATGGTAAGGTCCTGTTGCTGGACAAAGAGACCTTGGAGTGCAGGTTCATAGCTCCTTGAAAGTGGAGTCGCAGGTAGATAGGATAGTGAAGAAGGTGTTTGGTATGCTTTCCTTTATTGGTCAGAGTATTGAGTACAGGAGTTGGGAGGTCATGTTGTGGCTGTACAGGACATTGGTTAGGCCACTGTTGGAATATTGTGTGCAATTCTGGTCTCCTTCCTATCGGAAAGATATTGTGAAACTTGAAAGGGTTCAGAAAAGATTTACAAGGATGTTGCCAGGGTTGGAGGATTTGAGCTATAGGGAGAGGCTGAACAGTCTGGGGCTGTTTTCCCTGGAGCATTGGAGGCTGAGGGGTGACCTTATAGAGGTTTACAAAATCAGGAGGGGCATGGATAGGGTAAATAGGCAAAGTCTTTTTCCTCGGGTGGGGGAGTCCAGAACTAGAGGGCATAGGTTTCGGGTGAGAGGGGAAAGATATAAGAGACCTAAGGGGCAACTTTTTCCACACAGAGGGTGGTATGTGTATGGAATGAGCTGCCAGAGGAAGTGGTGGAGGCTGGTACAATTGCAACATTTAAGAGGCATTTGGATGGGTATATGAATAGGAAGGGTTTGGAGGGATATGGGCCGGATACTGGCAGGTGGGACTAGATTAGGATAACTGATTGGCATGGACGGGTTGGACCAAAGGGCTTGTTTCCGTGCTGTATATCTCTCTGACTCTCGAAGATCAGTCTCAACATGCCCATTCACCACTCACCTCAGCAGCTTCTTGGTGTGGGTGGGGGCATAAAACTAGCAGAGTGAGAAAGACATGTACACACAGAGGAACTATAGACACACACACACACTAATCATCATTCAGGAGTAAAGATAAATTCAAAGCACCCCATTGATGCTGTGAACTATCCTTTCCAGGCCCAGTACAGGGTGTTGTTGTGTATTCCAACCACTGACAGCAGAATTCTCACTCAGGACCAGAGAGCTGCGCTTTGATTGGAACAGCGTCAAGAGTGGGTTGCTGGAAAAGCACAGCAGGTCAGGCAGCATCCGAGCAGATTGGGCTCAGGAGAGGGAAGAGTTCAGGCCCCAGAGCCCTGGACCAAGCCACCTCACCAACTTCGCCACTGCAACACAAGGGTGCACACAGTGGGATTGGTGTGTCTCTGCACTCCCTCAGTGCAGGATAGGCCCTGGTCCTATTCCTGAAGGTGGGAAGGGTACACATCATTCTGGTGTGTGTGGGTGTGTGAGAGTGAGTGACAGTGAGGGAGTGTACAGCCATTGACAAGCAGCAGCGTCAGAAAACCCCCTCACCAATTTGACCCCCCACCCTGACATGGTGTTGCCGGGCTGAGGGACAGGATTCTGGAACCTTCTGGAACAGGGTAATGGCAACATACTGCTGGGTCTCTCCACAGCTCCTGACGGACAAAGGAATACTAAGTGTGAACTCTTCGGCACAGAGGCATTTAAAACGAGTCTGTCTTCAGTCTCCAGTCTCACAGCACGGAAACAGACCCTTCGGTCCAACTGCTGACCAAGTTTCCCGAACTAAACTGCGGCTGACATTTGGCCCATATCCCTCCTAACCCTTCCTCTTCATGGATCTGCCCAGATGCCATTTAAAATGCTGTAATTGTCCCAGCCTCCACCACTTCCTCTGGCAGCTCATTCCATACACGTACCACCCTCTGGGTGAAATCATTGCCCCTCAGATCCCTTTTAAATCTTTCCCCTCTCACCCTAAACCTACGCTTCTCTAGTATTGAACCCCCCTAGCCTTTTTTTTGGGGAGGGGGGGGACCGTTGCTATTCATCTTAGCTCTGCCCCTCATGATTTTATAAACCCTCTGCTGGAGGGAAATTCTCCTGGACAGTGTTGTCAGAGAGTCTGGGTGTTGTAGGGGCAGTGCTGCACTGTCAGCAGCTGGGGCACTTGCACGCCCACGTACCCTGGCAGGGTGTAATGGGAATAATCCTAAACACCTCTGCTCAGACACGGGGGTGGTCGGAGAGGATCGGGGGGGACGGCGACCCGTCTGTTACCACTGACAGGACAAAAACTGACCCCTTGCTGTCTGGAAGGACATAGACTTCTCTCCAGCAATGCGTGTACAAGAACAAAGGGCTTCTGCATTGTATTTCCTGAGATATTCTTAACCTGCCTGAGAAACCGTGTGCACAACTTCCGTGGTCAAGTCTCTGTCCGTGTGGGCGAGTAGACAGGAATCCTGTGTTGCCGGGGGAAATGTCGAGTGTGTGGCCGGGAGAGGGTGTGGGTCCTCCCTCCCAGATGTGTTTTGACTGCCCACCGAGTGTTTACTTGTTTGCCTGGGTTTATTTTGGGACATGATGCGAGGTTTGGCGCTCTGTTGCTCAGCCGCTGCGGTCTCTGGTCTGTCTTTCCGAGACCGAGTTTGCACTTGCACACACACACACACACACACACACAGTTCCTCCTCTTCCGTTAACCGAAAGCTGGTCTCGAAAATCACAGGACTGTCACTGAGACAGTCGCCACTTGGAGGCTCAGGGGCCAAGTCAGGGAGCCAGCGCACACTTCCCACTGGTACACACAGAGGGAGAGAGAGACACACACACACACAGACAGAGAGAGAGAGACACAGAGCGAGACAGACACAGAGACAGAGACAGAGAGACCCACAGAGAGAGAGACCCACAGAGAGAGAGACCCACAGAGAGAGAGACCCACAGAGAGAGAGACCCACAGAGAGAGAGCGAGACAGAGACAGACCCACAGAGAGAGACCCACAGAGAGAGAGAGACCCACAGAGAGAGAGACCCACAGAGACACAGAGCCAGAGACAGACAGACAGACCCACAGACCCACAGAGAGAGAGAGAGACAGAGACACAGAGAGAGAGAGAGAGACAGAGAAGGAGAGAGAGCGCGAGATACACACACACGAAGGCAGACTGACCCAGCACAGAACACGTTTTTTAAAAAACCATACACGGATGAAATAGAAACTCCGGTTTTTCCAGTCCCTATTAAAAACAGCCTCAACAAGTTCCGTGTCCAAAGAGGAACTTTTGGAAATGGTAGCTGAGGAAACACAGGCGTCAGATTATCTGCGACACTGCTTGGTCAGCAATTCCCCAGCCCTCCTGCAAGTTAAAGTCAGGAGAGAACTAGGGCTGTGAACATCTGGACAAAGGGGAAAGTTGCTGTCTTTTTAAATACAATAGCCTAAAAGCTGTGTCCCTGACACTCTGTGGATGACAGAGTAAAGGAACAGGAGTGAGAGAATTAACATCACAATGCTCCCTCCCTTCCCCTCCCGCCAGACTGCCCTCTGTACCCCCCTGGTCCGTCACAGCCTCTTGCTTGCCAGTAATTCTCCTCCCGCTGTGCTAAGATGAGTCAGAGATTAATCTTTCAAGCCGCCAAGTATACACATACAAAACACACAGATACTGGAGAAGACCTGGATGCCAGTAAACACCAGAGTTTTCAGTAAAAGAGGTTGAGTCATGAACACACTAGACAGGCTAGAAAATGCCACGGCAAGTTTTACAATCAAACTCCCACTACAGACAGAGAAACAGTGAGGGGGGGGGGGGCGGGGGGGGAGCGGTTAACCCCCTCGGGTTCCCATCTCTCCCCCCACTCTGTAATTGTTCCCCCAGGAACAGTTTCGAAGTTAAACCAGAGATTTCTGTCCTCGTGGTGATCCACTGCTCCCTTAATTACCCTACAACCCAGTGAAGGGGAGGTCACTGTTAATGGAGCAAGTGAGGACTGCAGATGCTGGAGATCAGAGCTGAAAATGTGTTGCTGGAAAAGCGCAGGTCAGGCAGCATCCAAGGAGCAGGAGGTTCGACGTTTCGGGCACAAGCCCTTCTTCAGGCATGAGGATTCCTCATTCCTGAAGAAGGGCTTATGCCCGAAACGTCGAACCTCCTGCTCCTTGGATGCTGCCTGACCTGCTGCGCTTTTCCAGCAACACATTTTCAGGTCATTGTTAATATCAGGTTGCTGGTTTTGAGATCCTGCCACAGTATACATGCCACATTACAGCAGGGACTGTCCTTTAGACTGACAAACACACAGTTCACCGGCTATTATTCTGAACCACAGGAGAAATCTCTCGACTCATATCCCACACTGTATCATCACAGCCACACTGGACTGAATTTGCTTCATTGTCACATGTATTTAAGAGTACAGTAAAAAGTTTATAAAATCACCCCTTCAGATTCAAGAGATAACACTTTGATATTCGCAAATGGGGAACCAAACTCTCAGCCCTCTCTAACAACCCGGTGGGCATGGCTTGCCAACTGATCACCACTGCCAACTCGAGAAACACATATCCCAGAGAAACAAATTAACGCGGGTTGGCCATTCATTGCAATCACAGCTAATCGTCCAACTCATGGTTAATCATCTCAACTTCACACTGCCCGGTCCCCTCAATTCCCAGAGTATCCAAAACTCACTCTCTCTCTCTCAGAAGGCACAAGTCGGAAAGTGTGACACTGGAAAAGCACAGCAGGTCAGGCAGTGTCTGAGGAGCAGGAGAGGCCACATTACAAGCACAGGCCCGTGGTATTCCAGATCTGCACTCCTCACTTTGTCTTCTCAGAAGATACCCAATATTGAGTTTCCCCAACTCACTCAGAGATTGAGACTCTGATAGTCTAACAAGGGAAACCTTTTCACATTTGGTAGTGCGCTCTAGGTTATACTTCACCTGACAGGTACTAAGATTTTATATGTTCCAAAGAGATCACCTGCACCCCCATTCCTCTACATAAACAAATTGCCAGCAATTTCAGACATCAATAGTGCCAAACAAGGGCCCCGCATAAAGAACACCCATTGCCCGTTCTCTCTCTCTCTCTCCATATCCCTGACAAACATGACACAACCCCTTCCTCACAGCCATCCCGATGGATTCCCCACTCTTCCTCAACCTGGATTCATCTCCCCAACCGCTCCCAATCTTTGTGGAAGTCTCTCTCTCTCCCCCCTCTGTCCATTCATCAGTCCCTCATTGTACTAATTATCTCGCTCTGCCACACAGCATTCCTCTACTCCATCACATTAACTCTGACATTCTCCCTCCATCACTATCCCCCTTACATCATTCCTCCTCCACACACTCTCCTTCTATCACTCTCTCTCCCCCCCCAATTTCCTTCCAGCACATTCACTCTATTCTCTCACCCTCTATTATTTCACCATTCCCTCCCTCACTCTCTCTTTCCCCCATCATTCGCTCACTATGATTCCCTCTACCATTCCCTCCCTCACTCTCTCTTTCCCCCATCATTCGCTCACTATGATTCCCTCTACCATTCCCTCCCTCACTCTCTCTTTCCCCCATCATTCGCTCACTATGATTCCCTCTACCATTCCCTCCCTCACTCTCTCTTTCCTTTCCCCCCTCTCCCCTTCCTCTCTTCACTCCCTCTCTTTCCCCTCCCTCGCCCTCTTCCCCTCTCCCCGGATCGGTGTTGCTGGTGATCGCCTCTCCCTGGAGGACACACAGAGACAGAAAGTGTGTGTGTGGGGGGGGGGGGGGGGGGGGGGGGGGAGAAAGAGAGGAGAGAGAGAAAGAAGAAAAAAAGTGTGTGTGTGTGTGTGTGTGTGTGTGTGTGTGTGTGTGTGTGTGTGTGTATGCATGTGTGTGTGTGTGTGTGTGTGGGGTGATGGTGGTGGGGTGTGTGAGTATGTGTGTGTGGGGGGGTGTATGGGGGTGAGAGTGTGTGTGTGTGGGGGGGTGTGGGGTGAGAGTGTGTGTGTGTGGGGGGGGTTGGGGGGTATGTGTGTGGGGGTATGTGGGGGTTGGGGGGTATGTGTCTGGGGGGGTGGGAGTATGTGTGTGGGTGGGGTGGGAGCGTATGTATGTGGGGGGGGTGGGGGTGTGTGTGTGGGAGGGGTGGGGGTATGTGTGTGGGGGTATGTATGTGGGGGGTGGGGGGGGTGTGGGAGGGGTGGGGGTATGTGTGTGGGGGTGTGTGTGGGGGGGTGTGTGGGGGGGTGTGTGGGGGTATGTATGTGGGGGGTGGGTGGGTGTGTGGGGGGGTTGGGGGTATGTGTCTGGGGGGTATGTGTCTGGGGGGAGGTGTGTGTGTGTGGGGGGTATGTGTGTGGGGGGGTGGGGATATGTGTGTGGGGGTGTGTGTGGGGGGGTGTGTGTGGGGGTGTGTGTGGGGGTATGTGTGTGGGGGTGTGTGTGTGGGGGTATGTGTGTGGGGGGGGTGTGGGGGTATGTGTGTGGGGGGTGGGTGGGTGTGTGGGGGGGGGTTGGGGGGTATGTGTGTGGGGGGGTGGGGATATGTGTGTGGGGGTGTGTGTGGGGGTATGTGTGGGGGGGTGTGTGTGGGGGTATGTGTCTGGGGGGTGTGTGTGGGGGGGGGTGTGTGTGGGGGGAGGTGTGTGTGTGGGGGGTATGTGTGTGGGGGTGGGGGTGTGTCCCTGATCGATGTGATCACCTGCCGCTGTTTCCTGGAAGGGTACGGGTTACCTCCGGCCTCCCTCCCGCTGCCGCTGTCGCTGCCGCCGCCGTCTCGGGGAATCGCTTCTCCAGGAACCGGCGGCGGCTTCTCAGAAAGAGGGCCGGGCCAGCCCACTGACCGCCGTGGAGGGGGGGGAAACTCACACGGGGGGGGGGACCTCACTCCGCCTGCACCAGCTCCAGCTCACTTCCAACGGCGCCACACCGGGGCTATCCTCAATAAAACCCGCACAGGTGCCCTCCACTCCATCCATACCCTCCCCAGGATCCGCTGGGCACGGTCAGGATACATCGCACTCCCCCCGCTCCTCGGCTCATGGTTCGGTCCGACCCGGCCGCCGCGGTCACGTGACCTCAGTGCGACGACACCGCGTGGGCGGGCCCTCCGATTCTCAGAATTTCTTCGAGATTGATTTTGTGTTTCACTGGAAAAGGGGGAGGGGGTGGGAGGCGGGGCGAGCAGGACTGGCGCATTGCCAGGTTAAGCTGCTTCTAAGTCTTGAACTCAGAGCATCTTCATGTAAACTGCAACTAGCACAGAAAATACATGGAGAGGAGGGGGAAACAAACCAGCCCTCCCTAGTCTGAACCTATCACCATCTGAAATCCCATTGCCCCAATCTGTCTCCTAGTCAATTTATCAGCGTGTCCATTGTCTATCTCTCATCTTGCTGTTTCAATCCCTCCATTCCTCACCTTCCCCTCCAGCACCGACCTCCCTCCCTATCTCTGTCACCTCCTCCAGTCCCCCCACTCATAGAGTCATAGAGATGTACAGCACGGAAACAGACCCTTCAGTCCAACCCGTCCATGCCGACCAGATATCCCAACCCAGTCTCGTCCCACCTGCCAGCACCCGGCCCATACCCCTCCAAACCCTTCCTATTCATATACCCATCCAAATGCCTCTTTAATGTCGCAATTGTACCACATCCTCTGGCAGCTCATTCCATACACGTACCACCCTCTTTGTGAAAAGGTTGCCCCTTAGGTCTCTTTTATATCTTTCCCCACTCACCTTAAACCTATGCCCTCTAGTTCTGGACTCCCTGACCCCAGGGAAAAGACTTTGCCTATTTGTCCTATCCATGCCCCTCATAATTTTGTAAACCTCTATAAGGTCACCCCTCAGCCTTCGACACTCCAGAGAAAACAGCCCCAGCCTGTTCAGCCTCTCCTTGTAGCTCAAGTCCTCCAACCCTGGCAACATCCTTGTTAATCTTTTCTGAACCCTTTCAAGTTTCACAACGTCTTTCTGATAGGAAGAGACCAGAATTGCATGCAATATTCTAACAGTGGCCTAACCAATGTCCTCCAGCACATCTTCCAGCCCCTCCACCTCTCCCTATCTCTGTAACTTCCTCCAGCCCCTACACCCCCTCCCTATCTCTAGTCCCTCCTGCAGCCCCTACACCTCTCCCTACCTGTTCACCTTTTCCAGCCCCTACACCCCTCCCTATCCCTGTAACCCCCTCCAGCCCATACCCCTCTCCCTATCTCTGTCACCCCCTCCAGCCCCTACATCTCTCCCTATCTCTGTAATCCCCTCCAGCCCCTACGCCCCTCCCTATCTCTGTAACCCCCTTCAGCCCCTACAATCCTACCTATCTGTGTAATCCCCCTCAGCCCCTACACCCCCACCCTATCTCCAGGACTCTCTGCAGCCCCTTCAAGACTCTGCGAGATCTGGACAGAATAAATCAGAAGAAACTGTTCCCACTCCAGAATCGAGGAGGTTACAGACAGGCCTGGATTTAAAGTGATTGGTAATAGAAGGAAAGATTCCTTCAGGATAAACCTTTTCCCTCAGCACTTATTAAGCTCTGGATGAGGCTTCCTGAGAATGTGTCTCAGGAAGATTCAGTCAAAGTTTTCAAAAGGTAATTAGACTCTTATCTGAAAATGAAGAAAATGCAGGGTTATGGGTATGAGGCATGTGGGCCCAGCATTAATGAGCCATCCCAAGTTGCCCTTGAGACGGTGGGGGGGTGAGCTGCCTTCTTGACCCACTGCAGTCCATGTGCTGTAGGGTAGCCCCACAATGGCCCTTAGGGAGGGAATTCCAGGATTCTGACTCAACCAATCAAGAATCCCAAATCAACTCACCACAGTCTTAGCAGATGATAGCCTTGCTCTCTCATTAGATAGTGGTTTAACCTGAGGGTCACCACACGTCAGGCAAGGGGAGAGATTGAGGAAAAGAGCCCTGCATGGTTAACTCAGCCAGTGCAGGAACTGAACCCACAGTATCATACTGCTTCGTGAACCAACCATCCAGCCAACTGAGCGAAACCCTTAGGTCCAACATCACTGAAGGAACGATGATATATTTCCACATCAGGATGGTCACTTGCCGAATGGAATAGTAACTCAAGGTCATTGTAATCGAACGGTGGGTGAAAATGTTAACACAGGAGATGAAGACAGAATCTCACCAAGTCATAGGTAGGGAGCCAGTCTAGTCATGATAGGCAGAATGGTCTCATTCCTGAAGAAGGGCTCATGCCCGAAATGTCGATTCTCCTGCTCCTTGGATGCTGCCTGACCTGCTGCGCTTTTCCAGCAACACATTTTCAGCTCTTTCTATGCTCCAGCACTTCTGACATCTCTGATCTTCCAATTCACTCCCACCCGCTAAATGTCTATCATTCTGCCATTGATTTGGAGATGCCGGTGTTGGACTGGGATGTACAAAGTTAAAAATCACGCAACACCAGGTTATAGTCCAACAGACAACCATCTGATGAAAGAGCGGCACTCGAAAGCTAGTGCTTCCAAATAAACCTAGTGTTGTGTGTGATTTTTAACATTGGCAGCAATATCTCTGTTTGTGTGGACAGGAAGGAATTCCCTGCATGAGCATCTCTGCGCCCCACCCTTCCCGCTCCCCTTGCTCTCACTGCCTCTGTCCCCCTGAATTCCAACTCTTTCACCAAGATTCCCTCAGAATCTATCCGAAGGCTCAAACTCTGTTTGCTGATCACATTGTGTGAAGAGCCTTGGGGGGTAGGGGGAGAGGGTAGTGGTGTCACCATGTGCCAGGCGATATGTAAAGGCAGTTTGTTCTCATTGTTACCCTCTCATCCAAAGACTGGGGATCGCACAGGGGGGCAGAGTCGGGTTGAGAATTATAGCCCAGTGAGTGTCCGTGATTCAGCGAGAGGAAGATGAGGGTGGGGCAAAGTACTGGCCAGTGCCCAGATTATTTGAGGTTGGTGGGATTGTGGCTGATGAAGTCTGCTCTTCCCCTTTCAACATCTGAGCTGGGTCTCCTGACAGAGTGCAATTTCAGATTGAATGTGAATGGAAAATACTTCCTCCTTTCAGTGGCCGATGTGTTGCTCTTGCCTGGAAAAGACTATTTATTGAGTAATAGGCAACTTTGAGGCCTACTCCCCAATCCCAGGGTGACTTGTATCAGATGCACCTTAATGTGCCATCACCAATCACCAAGTGGTGGTGATGTGGAGGAGCTGGTGCTGGACTGGAATGGGCAAGGTTAAAAATCAGAGCTGAAAATGTGTTGCTGGAAAAGCGCAGCAGGTCAGGCAGCATCCAAAAGAGCAGGAGAATCGACGTTTCGGGCATGAGCCCTTCTTCAGGAATGAGGAGAGTGTGACACTGTCAGAGGGTCAGTGCTGAGGGAGTGAACACTGTCGGAGGGTCAGTGCTGAGGGATTGCCACACTGTCGGAGGGTCAGTGCTGAGGGAGTGGGCACTGTCAGAGAGTCAGTGCTGAGGGAGTGTGGCACTGTCAGAGGGTCAGTGCTGAGGGAGTGGGCACTGTCGGAGGGTCAGTGCAGAGGGAGTGGGCACTGTCAGAGGGTCAGTGCTGAGGGAGTGGGCACTGTCAGAGGGTCAGTGCTGAGGGAATGCCGCACTGTCGGAGGTTCAACACTGAGGGAGTGCCGCACTATCTGAGCGTTGGTACTGAGGGAGTGCCGCATTGTCGGAGGGTCAGTGCTGAGGGAGTGCCGCACTGTTGGAGGGTCAGTGCTGAGGGAGTGCCGCACTGTCGGAGGGTCTGTGCTGAGGGAGTGCCGCACTGTTGGAGGGTCAGTGCTGAGGAATGCCGCACTGGTTCAACACTGAGGGAGTGCCGCACTATCTGAGCGTTGGTACTGAGGGAGTGCTGCACTGTCGGAGGGTCGGTGCTGAGGGTGTGCGGCACTGTCGGAGGGTCAGTACTGAGGGAGTGGGCACTGTCGGAGGGTCAGTGCTGTGGGAGTGCCGCACTGTCGGAAGGTCAGTGCTGAGGGAGTGCCGCACTGTCGTCGGGTCAGTACTGACGGAGTGCCGCACTGTGTGAGGGTCGGTACTGAGGGAGTGAGCACTGTTGGAGGGTCAGTGCTGAGGGAGTGGGTTCTGTCAGAGGGTCAGTGCTGAGGGAATGGGCACTGACGGAGGGTCAGTGCTGAAGGAGCGCCGCACTGTCGAAAGGTCAGTGCTGAGGGTGTGCAGTACTGTCTGAGGATCAGCGCTGAGGGACTAATATTTATCTGTAAATTAATATCAGTGAAGCAGGTTACCCTGTACTCACTGAGATGATTGAGCCTGCTGTTCTTTTGTTTGCAGTTATTATTCCTGTAGCAGTGACTGTGCCTCAGGAACAAATCCTGACTGGCTGTAAGGTTCATTAACATGGTCAGTGATTACAACAACCACAATGTCAATGTAGGTCATTCATTCTCTTTCCCATCCTGAGGAAAACCTCCCAGCCAATCGAATACTTTTGGAGCCATGGGTACTGTTTTAACGTGGAAGATGTGGTCCCAGGCTGTGATAATGATGACTCGATGTGATGGCCATTGTGGGGAAATGTCCGCGACCCTTCTTTGGAGCAACACCACGAATGTGTCCCCTCTTCATCAACCAGAAACGGTCTCTATTCAACATCTCCTCCCTCACCTTGACCCAGTGGGGCGGGACTCTCTTGGTGACGCACTGGGCATCTCCTCGTATGTTCTGCACTCAACTCCACAGCCCACCACCTTGTCAGTCAGAGCTGAGAGAGAGCACAACTTCGCCACGACTCACACCTTTCTGAGACGTTGCAATCTCTCCTTTGTGTGGGAAGAAACACAGAACGGGCACCCAACCAGTTTGCCTGCCCCTCCCAAGACACTCATGACTCACAGTTGTACCTGCCTCACCACACCCAAATCCACTTCCCTGTCAATTAACAAATTCAGGACTGCCATCACAACAACTCCGCCTTTGTTGTGATATTCATTGGGCAGGACTGAGGACCCCAGCTGGAAGACTGCCTCTTCAGTTTAAGCCATCAGTGTGAGTTCTAACATCTCAACGTGGGCACTGAGCTAATGCCAGCTGCAATCCAGTGGAGTGCTACTCTCTGCCTATTGGATCAGAAATAATTTGCTGATTCAAATCCCCCTCCTTCAAAAACCCTGTTCCCACTGCGTAGGGAGTGCCACCCTGCAGCCTTTCTGGTCGATATTCAGCTGCCTCTCAGGTAGACATCGGTGTGAAGGAGAGAATTCCAAATCTGCACCACTGTCTCCAGAAAAGTGAGGTCAGCCAGCCATAACGGATCCACCATAACATTTCAGCGCCAAACAGCTTGTGATTTGGTCAATAATTTCTCTCTAGACCTGGGCGACTAAGGTCAGATGCACTGACCACGTTGTTGCTTTATGGATGTTTGGATGGATGTGTTCCTGGGGTTGGGGGGAGAGGGTGGAGTGGTTGCTGATTGGCTGTGGGGAAACCTTCATGGAAACCGCCAACGTTCATTGGCTGTTCAGCAATCCAGTGCAGCAGCTTTGGGCTATTAAAATGCAAGGATTTGTTTCTGGCTGAGGCGAGGAAAGCTATGTACTCTGATCACTGCGTGGTGGTGGTGGTGGTGGTGGTGATGATGACGATGGTGGTGGTGATGGTGGTGGTGGTGATGGTGGTGATGGTAATGGTGGTGGTGATGGTAATGGTTGTGGTGATGATGGTGGTGGTGATGGTGATGATGGTGGCGGTGATAGTGGTGGTGGTGATGGTGATGACGATGGTGGTGGTGATGGTGATGGTGATGGTGATGGTGGTGGTGGTGATGGTGATGATGGTGGTGGTGATGGTGACGGTGGTGGTGGTGATGGTGATGGTGGTGGTGATGGTGGTGGTGATGGTGGTGGTGGTGGTGATGGTGATGATGGTGGTGGTGGTGATGGTGATGGTGATGGTGATGGTGATGGTGATGTTGGTGATGGCGATGGTGGTGGTGATGGTGATGGTGGTGGTGATGATGATGATGGTGGTGGTGATGGTGGTGGTGGTGTTGAGCACCAAAAGTTGCCTTGGCTCCCAGGAGCTGTTCGAGCACGAGGGGCTGGTGGGTGGCTTTCTGGGCTCGGCAGGTGAATTCTGAGCTTTGCAAGAAGCAACAAGTGAGGCTGTTGTGAACCTTGAGGGTGCAGTGGGCACATCCAGTAAGTGTTTAGTTAGTCATCTGAAGGGCTTTGATCATTACTGGAAGTCACTGAGTCTGATTTCTTTTTTAAAAAGTGTCTGAGGAAGTTTGTGGGTATTTTGACAAGTCGAAAAGCCCACGCGCAGTCTGACTCACCGCAACTCACTTCTTCATTTCATAGCCCAGATACAAACTGAGAGAGAGAGAGAGAGAGAGAGAGAGAGAGAGCGAGAGAGCGAGAGAGGGAGAGAGAGAGAAATCTCTGAGAGTCTCTCTGAAGTTTGTTCTATAATGAACACCCGCCGTAGAACGTGAAGGAAGAAATTCCCACCCTCTACTTTCTTCATTATCCATGTATCCGCTGGTGATTTCACTCACCAAAGTTTCCAATAACCAAGATTGAGTGGTGTGGGAGCAGCAGGAAAATGGGAGGGATGCATCAGAGAATCCCTACAGTGTGGAAACAGGCCCAATGACCCTCCGAAGTGTAACCCACCCAGACCCCCTCCCCCTTACCATAGATGTACACCTGACTAACGCACCGAACCCACACATCCCTGAACACAATGGGCAATTTATCACAGCCAATTCACCCTCACCTACACACACTGGCATACCCTTCAGGACATCGCAAAACATGAGCTTACTGCAGAGAACAGAAATTCTAATTTATGTTCAGTGTTAGGGTAAGGAGTGGTGAACTTACTGTTCCATCTCTCTAGGCAAAAGTCTGGGCTGCAGATGCTGGAAACCAGAGTTTAGATCAGAGTGGCGCTGGAAAAGCACAGCAGATCAGGCAGCATCCGAGGAGCAGGAAAATCCTGATTTTCCTGCTCCTAGGATGCTGTCTGAGCTGTTGTGCTTTTCCAGCACCACTCTGTTCCATTCCTCAAATGACCAAGTTTGGAATTAAATAGGGAGGTAATATTTCTTGGTCCTATACACTCATCTGCGCATAGTTCCTTAAGTAATTGAAAGGGTTCAGAAAAGACTTGCAAGGACATTGCTGGGGTTGGAGGGTTTGAGCTACAGGGAGAGGCTGAACAGGCTGGGACTGTTTTCCCTGGAGCATTGGAGGCTGAGGGGTGACCTTATAGAGGTTTATAAAATCATGAGGGACAGGGATAGGGTAAATAGACAAGGTCTTTACCCTGGAGTGGGGAGACAAAACTAGAGGTTTAGGGTGAGAGGGGAAAGATTTAAAAGGGACCTGAGGGGCAACTATTTTACGCAGAGGGTGGTGCGTGTATGGAATGAGCTGCCAGAGCATATGGTGCAATTGCAACATTTAAAAGGCAGTGGGATGGGTGTGTGAATAGGAAGGGTTTGGAGGTACATGGGCCAAGTGCTGACAAATAGGAGTAGGTTAATTCAGGATGAGTTGGACTGAAGGGTTTGTTTCCATGCTGTACATGTCTATGATTCTATGACTGAACAAAAACAGATATTGCTGGAGAAACTCAGCAGGTCTGGCAGCATCAGTGGGAAGGGAGCAGAGTTAATGGTTCGGGTCCAGTGACCCTTCTTCAGAATTGCCTTCTGAGATCCACTCTCAGTGCCGTGTGCCACTATATGCACACTGTCGACTTCTCCCTCCATTAGCAGAGATCTGGAGAATGGTCACATCATCCCTGTTTCTCTCTGATTGTCCACAGATGCTGCCAGACCTGCTGAGTTTCTCCAGCAATCTGTGTTTTTGTTTCAGATTTCCAGCATCCACAGTTCTTCAGTTTATTCTTCTCGTAATTAGTTTATTGTTTCACTAGTTTCCTCATTTCCCCTCCCTCCCACCTTATCCCAGTCCCTAACTTCCAACTCAGCACCACCCCCATGACATGTCCTACCTGTCCATCTTCCTTCCCTTCTATCTGCTCCACTCTTCTCTCCAACCTACCACCATCACCCATCTCCATCTACCTAATGCATTCCCAGCTACTCCTCCACCCCCCCCCCCCCCCCCCCCCCCCCCACCAACCCCCTCCCATTAATCTCTCAGCGCCCCCTGGCCCACAAGCCCCATTCCTGATGAAGGGCTCTTGCCCGAAACGTCGATTCTCCTGCTCCTCGGATGCTGCCTGACCTGCTGTGCTTTTCCAGCACCGCACTCTCAAAAGATGAAAAGGGGACTAATGAAAGATTTATAAATATATATTGCACAATCCTTCTTAAAAACTAAAATAAAATCTCCAAGTCTGAATATTTTTGTAAAAATCTACATGTTGACAGTACTTTGGTCAAATTCAGGAAGAAATAACTATTCACAGATTGTCCAAACATTGGTCTGCAGGCACTTTGGACACAAGCTGTTGGGACTGGGACCTCATCCTGGATCAGTTATGGCTGGATGAGCTCCTTTTTCTGGAGACAGGGTGGTATGGAGTTTGAATTCCCCTCCAGGAACCCTTCATTTGCAATAAAGCAGCCTTCCAGTAGGTTTTCAACTCACACACTCTGATCAGAAGGACTCCAAAGCAAAAGAGAGGGCAAAGGTGAAATGATCTCACTCGTGGAACAGCCCAACAGTCTTCTTACACCCATGATCTCGGTCAAGTGATCTCTCTCTGACGATCTGTGCAAACGTAGGGAACTGCAACAATTTTCCTGGCTGTAACCATTCCCCATGGCTTTGTGAAAAGTCCAAAATGCACACATATATCCACTGTCCGAATGGGAAGTGGTGGTGTAGTGTAATGTCACCAGACCAGTAATCCAGAAGGGTGAAAGTGAGGTCTGCAGATGCTGGAGGCCAGAAGTCAAGATTAGAATGGTGCTGGAAAGCACAGTAGATTATCTGAGGAGCAGGAAAATCGACGTTTCAGGCAAAAGCCTTTTTTTCAAGCACCACTCTAATCAGTCATCCAGAACCCCATGTTCTTATTTTAAGGGATGGAGCTCAAATCTTGGCAGGTGGTAAAATTTGAATTTCAGAAAATTGAAACTCACAGATAGCCCAATGAAGACCATCTCAGTGTTGCTGGAAAAACAAGTAATGTCCTGGAGGGAAGGAAATCAGCCTTCCTTACCTGGTCTGGCCTTCATGTGACTCCAGGCCCACCATGATGGATTTCACTGGAACTAGCCAAGGATAAAACTCACACAACACCAGGTGATAGCCCAACAGGTTTATTTGGAAGCACTAGCTTTCGGAGCGATGCTCCTTCATCAGGTAGTTGTGGAGCAGGATCATAAGACACAGAATTTATAGCAAAAGATTACAACGTCATGCAGCTGAAATGATATGTTGAACAAACCTAGATTAAGTCTTTCTTCTTTTAGAATGGGTTTATTAGTTTCAGTTATTTAATATGTAAATCCCAAAACTTCTTTGAAGTCACATTCTCAAGATAGCTTAAGGTTTTATTAGAAAAGGCACCATCTCAGCTCAGATGATGCATTAAGGGTGTGAGGTTAGAATCTCTCTGTGTCCCAATCTTGAGTCAGACTGGTTCTATTTCCAAAGTGATGTTTACAAAATATTATATGGATTGACTGCCTGTGGGTCATGTATTTTTTGAGCAAAATGGAATGTCTATGCAAATATGATTCTGTGAATATAAATTCACTCCATAAACGTATATGTGTTTGTGTGTGCAGGAGAGAGAGAGTGTTTGTATGTGAGTGTGAGTGCATGTGAGAGAGTGTGCTTGCATGTGTGCAAGCTCAGTAAAGTGTGAGTATGAGTGTGATGGGGTATAAGCCTGTGAGAGGGTGTGTGCTTGTGGGGGGGTGTATATGTGTGCATATGAGAGAGGGTCTGCGTGAGTGTGTGAGTATGTAAGAGGATATGTGTGTGTATATGTGTGTGTGTGTGTGTGTGAGAGAGAGAGTGTAACATGCAGTGGGTTCACCTGCAGTGTGACATGAACACTGGCTCCTCCCAATCACTGTAACTCTGCAATCATGATGGGCAATAAATGAAGACCTTTTTATAAATGTCCCAAATAATTTTAAACTAATATTTCAAAAAGCGTCCTTGTAATGTGGAAAGGGCCAGGCGATTTGCTATAGTGAAGCGACTTGAGGATTAACTGCCAGGCTATGACCATCACCAACAAGAGACAATCTAATCCTTTGGCATTCAACGGTGTTACCATCATTGAATCCCCGACTCTCAATGTCCTGAGAGTTATCATTAATCAGAAACTCAGCTGGACTCACCACATAAACACAGTGGCTATAAGCGTGGGTCAGAGGCTGGGAATACTGCGGTCAGTAACTCCCCTCCTGTCCCACCATCTACAAGGCACAAGTGTGATGGAATACTCCCCACTTGCCATTTCTGGAGGGCATCGAGAGTGTTAATCCCCCCCTTTTTTGTGATAAAATTGGGGTCAAGAAACATTGTTCTGTAAAATCTTACATGTTAATGATCACAATTTAATTGTGGTAACACTGAATGCCAAGGGGCAGTGGGTTAGATTGTCCCTTGTTGCTAATGGTCATAGCCTGGCATTTAATCCTCAACCCGCTTCACTATAGCAAATCGCTTGGCCCTTTCCACATTACAAGGACGTTTTTAACAAGATTGGAGCGTAAATGTTGTGAAATATTCACTTGTACTGATGGCTTGTGTTATCCCAGAAGTTATTGCTCATTCGATTTGAAACCTATAAATCTGGACGCACTTCTCTGTTTTATGATGAAATGAAAGTTTTGAAATAAAGTTCCATTCATCCTTAAACTTCAAATTTTGCATTGATGATGGAAAGTGCTCATGTAACCTTGTCACAGGGCAATGAAATGAGTACAAAATAAATCATCTTAAAATGAAGCAACTGGTTGTTTTAACCTTGAGGAACAAAGCTACACCTTCGTCCGTCAACGTAAATCGGCCTCTGTGTTCAAATTCTCACCCTCTTGTTCAAATCTCTTCATAGCCTCACCTCCTGTTATATCTGTGTAACCTCCTTTCCCTCTGCAAGCCGTTGAGATCTCTGCACTGTTCCACAGCTGGCATTTACTGGTGACAGGTATACTGTGTTCACTGTCTGGGCCCTAGCTTCTTAAACTCAGTCTCTGTCTCTTCATTATTAAGAGACTCATTGAAACACATCATGTTGAGAAAGCTCTCTGTCTTAATCCCTCCGTACTGACTATAGCAGCAAACATTTAATTTATAAAGCATTCTCAAATGTTGACGAACAACTGATATTTAATATAACTCCAACAACTTGCTGCAATGTCCCGAGACCTACACAGGGCTGGGATGAAATAAAATGTGTCACTCGCCACAAAAGCAGAAAATAGTCCCGTGACCATAAAGAGGCAAAGCTTCAAAGAACAGCCCTGAAGGGGGATAGAAAGGGCGAGGAGGTTTTGGTGGAAGGGTTCGAGAGCTTAGGGGCCGGGCAGCTGAAGGCTGTGGGTGAAATCAATGGCAAGGGGCAATTCCCAGAATTCGGAGAACACAGAGACTTCAGAGCAATGTGGGGTTGGAGGAGATTAACGGGTGGTAGGGTCTGCAGGAGGTGGCAGAGAAAGGGAGGGAGTGTAGGAGCTAGAGGCAGCGACAGAGATAGGGAGGGGTGTAGGGGTTTACAGAGACAGGGAGGGGGGTGTAGGGTCATGAGGGGGTTACAGACATAGGGAGGGGGTGTAGGAGCTGGAGGGGGTACAGAGTTAGGAAGGGGGTGTAGGGAGTGGAGGGAGTGTAGGGACTGGAGGGAGTGTAGGAGCTAGAGGGAGCGACAAAGATAGGGAGGGGTGTAGGGGCTGGAGGAGGTGACAGAGATAGGGAGGGGGTGTAGGGGCTGGAGGGGGTTACACAGATAGGGAAGGGGTGTAGGGGCATGAGGGGGTTACACAGATAGGGAAGGGGTGTAGGAAGTTACAGAGATAGGGAGGGGGTGTAGGGGCTGGAGGGGGTTACAGAGATAGGGAGGGGGTGTAGGGGCTGGAGGGGGTTACAGAGATAGGGAAGGGGTGTAGGGGCATGAGGTGGTTACAGAGATAGGGAGGGGTGTAGGGGGTTACAGAGATAGGGAGGGGGTGTAGGGGCTGGAGGGGGTTACAGAGATAGGGAGGGGGTGTAGGGGCATGAGGTGGTTACAGAGATAGAGAGGGGTGTAGGGGCCTGAGGGGGTACAGAGATAAGGAGGGAGTGTAGGGGGTTACAGAGATAGGGAGGGGGTGTAGGGGCCTGAGGGGGTTACAGAGATAGGGAGGGGGTGTAGGGGCTGACAGAGATAGGGAGGGGGTGTAGGGGGGTCACAGAGATAGGGAGGGGGTGTGGGGGTTACAGAGCTCTGTAGTGCTGCGGTGAAGCCCTGGTTTTGCGGACGATGCTGTCGAGGATCCAAAGGCCAGCTTTCGGGGTGTGTGCAGGCGCTGTGTAAATGCAGCTTCTTGTTGTTGTTGTCATTGTCATTGCAAGCCCCGGGCGGTTCACTCCTGCCTAGCCCAGGGAGGAGCTCCCAGTGCCTGGCGTTTCTCAGGGGACTCCCTGAGCTGCAGTAACTCAGTCAGGAGCAGCTCCCCTCCCAGGAATCCCACAGCTCGGGCTGAGACCGCACTCACTCTCTCCCCCCCCGAGCCCACACATAACCAGGAACTCCAGCCCTGAGCGGCTGTCTCCTCCTTCCCCACTTTGTGCATGTCTCTGAATTAACCTGAAGTTCATTCAAATCAAGAGTGCGTTTCCCAGAAACTCTCCTCAGAGTGCAGTAACGGAGTGAGTAATTTCTGGTTCAAGACTCGTGTATTTTCTGACACAAGTCATTGAATGATTGGCTTCCATAGGGAGCTGGGGTGAAGGGAGTTTCTAACCATTTTGACCGTCCATTTGAAGAGTAGCAGTTTCCCGGGCTGTAAATCAGACTTCTGCACAGATTCTGGACCTCCCTGTGCCACCGTCTCTGTAATTGTGAAACCCGCGTTTGCATTCGGTTTAATTACCCCCATAGGAGGGAAATGTAAGGGATGGTTTGACCACATTACCCAACTTTTTACAGGACATGTGACAATACAGCAAATCAAATTAAAGTGAGGGGAACACACACACACACAGATACAGACACACACACAGATACACACACACACACAGATACACACATACACAGGCACACACACAGATACACAGATACAGACACAGACACACACACACAGATACACAGGCACACACACTTACAGACACACACAGATACACAGATACAGACACACACACTTACAGACACACACAGATACACAGATACAGACACACACACAGATACACAGACACAGATACAGATACAGACACACATACATACAGGCGCACAGATACGCACACACACACAGATACACAGACACAGATACAGACACACACACACAGACAGACACACAGACACGGACACACACAGATACAGACAGACACACACACAGACACAGATACACAGACACACACAGATACAGACACACACACAGATAGACACAGACACACACACAGATACAGACACACAGAGATACACAGACACACACGGATACACAGACAGACTGGAAGGATTCACCCAGAATGGGATTGTCCAGGGAAAGTCACGTTAAGTTTGTTATGAATCCTGGCTTGGACCTCACCTGGAGAATGACTCACTTGCTGGGGATTGGAGGGTTTGAGCTACAGGGAGAGGCTGAACAGGCTGGGGCTGTTTTCCCTGGAGTGTCGGAGGCTGAGGGGCTGACCTTATAGAGGTTTATAAAATCATGGATGGGGTTAAATAGCCACAGTCTTTTGTCACTGGGGGAGGCGAGTCCAGAACTAGAGGGCATAGGTTTAGGGCAAAAGGTTTAAAAAGGACCGAAGGGGCTCAGCCGACGGGTGTAGGGAATGAGCTGCCAGAGGAAATGGAGCAGATGGGGACAATTACAGCACTTAAGGCAACGGGATGGGGCTATGGTTTAGAGGGATCCGGGTGGGAAATGGGATTAGATCAGACCTGGATGTCTGGTTCGAATGAAGGGCATTTCCAGGAAGCTGTCAGTGCCATGGTGGGGGTGGGTAGGAGATGGTCCCAGGGATAACACCGTGCACAGAGAGAGACTGGGGAAGCTGAGATTGCCCACCTCTGAGCTGCAGGGGTGAAGTGGGGGGGGGGGAATTAACTGAGGCGTCCGAAACGCTGAGGGACTTACAACCAAACAGAGAGAAAAGTGGGAGAGGATTGGCAAAACGACCGAAGGGGAAAGACGCCACCCCCCCACCCCCCCCCTCCCTTTCTCTCTGGTCCCTGACCCCTTGTGACCTGGAGCACCACCTGAAAAGGATGGTGGGGGTGGGTGATGTTTTGAGGGGGGGGGGGAGAATCACAGGAGTATTGCAAAGTGGAGGGGAGGGGGTGCGCGGATTTGGGGTGGGGAGAGCCCTTTCTGGCAGTGCTGAGGTGGGATCGCGCTGTGCACACATTTGCAGCCTCCCTTGGGACAGCGGTGGAAGACAATTTAACTGAAACGAACAGCCCCTGCACCCACCGAACATGGGGAAAGGTCAGCACAGCTCCTCTGTCTCACATCATCCTCCCTACCCCACCCCAGGGCTCACTGGGACACTGATCAGGAATCCCCCCCTAACCCAGGGCTCACTGGGACAGTGATCAGGAATCCCCCTAACCCAGGGGTCACTGGGACAGTGATCAGGAATCCTCCCTAACCCAGGGCTCACTGGGACAGTGATCAGGAATCCTCCCTAACCCAGGGTTTACTGGGACAGTGATCAGGAATCCTCCCTAACCCAGGGTTTACTGGGACAGTGATCAGGAATCCTCCCTAACCCAGGGCTCACTGGGACAGTGATCAGGAATCCTCCCTAACCCAGGGTTTACTGGGACAGTGATCAGGAATCCTCCCTAACCCAGGGCTCACTGGGACAGTGATCAGGAACCCTTTCTAACCCAGGGTTCACTGGGACAGTGATCAGGGATCCCCCCCAACCCAGGGCTCACTGGGACAGTGATCAGGAACCCTTTCTAACCCAGGGTTCACTGGGACAGTGATCAGGGATCCCCCCCAACCCAGGGTTCACTGGGACAGTGATCAGGAATCCTCCCTAACCCAGGCCTCACTGGGACAGTGATCAGGAATCCTCCCTAACCCAGGCCTCACTGGGACAGTGATCATGAATCCCCCTAACCCAGGGCTCACTGGGACAGTGATCATGAATCCCCCTAACCCAGGGCTCACTGGGACAGTGATCAGGAATCCCCCTAACCCAGGGCTCACTGGGACAGTGATCAGGAATCCCCCTAACCCAGGGGTCATTGGGACAGTGATCAGGAATCCTCCCTAACCCAGGGTTTACTGGGACAGTGATCAGGAATCCTCCCTAACCCAGGGTTTACTGGGACAGTGATCAGGAATCCTCCCTAACCCAGGGCTCACTGGGACAGTGATCAGGAACCCTTTCTAACCCAGGGTTCACTGGGACAGTGATCAGGGATCCCCCCCAACCCAGGGTTCACTGGGACAGTGATCAGGAATCCTCCCTAACCCAGGCCTCACTGGGACAGTGATCAGGAATCCTCCCTAACCCAGGCCTCACTGGGACAGTGATCATGAATCCCCCTAACCCAGGGCTCACTGGGACAGTGATCATGAATCCCCCTAACCCAGGGCTCACTGGGACAGTGATCAGGAATCCCCCTAACCCAGGGCTCACTGGGACAGTGATCAGGAATCCCCCTAACCCAGGGGTCATTGGGACAGTGATCAGGAATCCCCCTAACCCAGGGCTCACTGGGACAGTGATCAGGAATCCCCCCTAACCCAGGGCTCACTGGGACAGTGATCAGGAATCCCCCTAACCCAGGGGTCATTGGGACAGTGATCAGGAATCCTCCCTAACCAGGAGCAGTTGGATGTGAATCTTATCAGATCGAGTGGGTCAGTTGGAGAGACAGATAGAAGCGATGAGGAATTTGCAACAGCAGCAGTATGTGATGGATGGCAGTTATAGGAAGGGGGGAAACGTCTCAGATACAGTTACATAGATGGGTTAACTCCAGGAAGGGTAAGAGAGGTAGGCAGCTAGTGCAGGAGCCTTCTGTGGCTATCCCCATTTCAAACAGGTATGCTGTTTTGGAAAATGTAGGGGATGATGGATTCTCAGGGGAATGTAGCACGAACAGCCAAGTGTCTGGCATGGAGACTGGCTCTCATACAACGAGGGGTACGTCAGATTTCGAGAGATTAATTGTGTTCGGGGATTCTCTAGTCCGAAGTACAGACAGACGTTCCTGTAGCCAGCAGTGAAAAAGCAGAATGGTCCAAAAATGTGAATCCTCTCCCATACACCAGCTCCTCATCCATGCATTCATCTGCTCTATCCTCCTAGTCTTGCCCTCACTAGCTCATAGCACTGGGAGTAATCCAGATATTACTACCCTTGTGGACCTCCTTTTTAAATTTCTGCCTAACTCTCTGTAATCTCCCTTCAGAATCTCAACCTTTTCCCTTCCAATGTCGTTGGTCCCAATGTGGACAATGACCTCCTGCTGGCCCCTCTCCCCCGTGAGAACATTCTGCACCCTCTCTGAGACATCCTTGATCCTGGCACCAGGGAAACAACACATCATTCTGCTTTTTCTCTGCTGGCCACAGGAACGTTTGTCTGTACCTCGGACTACAGAATCCCCTAACATAATTGATCTCTTGGAAGCCGACGTACCCCTTGTTGCATTAGAGCCAGTCTCAATACCGGAAACTTGGCTGTTCGTGCTACATTCCCCTGAGAATCCATCATCCCCTACATTTTCCAAAACAGCATACCTGTTTGAAATGGGATAGCCACAAAAGACTCCTGCACTAGCTGCCTACCTCTCTTACCCTTCCTGGAGTTAACCCATCTATGTGACTGTATCTGAGACTTTCCCCCCTTCCTATAACTGACATCCATCACATACTGTTGCAAATTCCTCATCACTTCTATCTGTCTCTCGCAAATGACCCACTCGGTCTGATAAAATGCACATCCAACAGCATTTATGGCAGATATAATCCGCAGTAACCCTTAAACTCTCTTTAAACTCCCACATCTGACAAGAAGTACATATCACTGCAAAGGCCATTTTTGCTCCTTCCCAATCTACAGACCCAGAAAATAACACCGTCTTATTCCTCTACAAACACTGCCCCCGGTTAAATTAATAGCAATGGGTTATATTTTAAGTTTAATTAAGTGACTTATCTCCAAAAACATATAATCAAAAAAGAACCCACTGTACTCACTACTGCAGCCTCTCTCTTGGACAGACTTAAAACAACAATTAACGTATCTGATTCTGTGCTGTGAACTTTACCCAAACCAGTTCCTCCAAGATTAGTTATGAATTTCACTGTGTGTTAATTTTCCCAGATGCACTCCGATGTCCAGCGATACACGAATTCAAACAGCAAAGGCAGTAACTGTGCAGGTTCTCTCTCTCTCTCCCCCCTGCACTGTCCTTTTAAACTGCTGCTGTTTTGACTTTTTTTTTCCAAAATTCCGGAACAATGCAACAGCATATAAAACAGGAATTACTGCTTCTGGAATTCGAGGAAATCACTTCCAACACCTAAAAAAAGGAGCAGCTCTTACGCCCAGAAACTTTTCCTGTCCTCCATTGAAAGGGTTCAGAAAAGATTTACAAGGATGTTGCCAGGGTTGGAGGATCTGAGCTACAGGGAGAGGCTGAACAGGCTGGGACTGTTTTTCCTGGAGCAGAGACTGAAGGGTGACCTTATAGAGGTTTATAAAATCATGAGGGGCATGGATAGGATAAATAGGCAAAGTCTTTTCCCTTGGGTCAGGGAGTCCAGAACTAGGGGGCTTGAGTTTAAGTTGAGGGTGGAAAGATATAAAAGAGACCTAAGGGGCAACTTTTTCACACAGAGGATGGTACGTGTATGGAATGAGCTGCCAGAGGAAGTGGTGGAGGCTGGTACAATTGTAGCATTTAAGAGGCAGTTGGATGGGTATATGAATAGGAAGAGTTTGGAGGGATATGGGCCGGGTGCGGGCAGGTGGGACTAGATTGGGTTGGGATATCTGGTTGGCATGGACGGGTTGGACCGAAGGGTCTGTTTCCGTGCTGACTCTAAGAGCTCATTGGACAGTGATCACGAGCAGGAATCCTCCCTAACTCAGGGCTCACTGGGACAACAAGAACGTGTCCAGTCTCCCCAACGTAGAGGAGACCACATCAGGAGCAATGGATACAATAAATGATGTTGGTGGATGTGCAGGTAAAACTTCGATGGATGTGGAAGGCTCCTTTGGGGCCTTGGATGGAGGTGAGAGTGGTGGTGTGGGCACAGGTTTTGTAATTCTCGCAGAGGGCTTCAGAGAACATCTCCGGGACTCCCGCCCCAATCCATCCCACCGCCCAGAGCGGAACATTTCAACTGCCCCTCCCACTCTGCCGAGGACATGCAGGTGCTGGGCCTCCTCCATCCGCCGCTCCCTCACCACCCGACACCTGGAGGAAGAACGCCTCATCTTCCACCTCGGGACCCTTCAACCCAGTTTCCTCATTTCCCCTTCCCCACCTTACTCAAGTTCCAACCTTCCAGCTCAGCACTGTCCTCATGACATGTCCTACCTGTCAATCTTCCTTCCCACCTACCCACTCCACTTTCCTCTCTGACCTATCACCTTTAGCCCCACCCCCATCCACCTACTGCACTCTCAGCTCCCTTCTCCCTAGCCCCACCCCCCCTCCATTTATCTCTCCACCCCTGAGGCTCCCAGCTCATTCCTGATGAAGGGCTTTTGTCTAAAACATTGATTTTCCTGCTCCTCGGATATTGCCTGACCTGCTCCAGCACCACTCTAATCTAGACTCTAATATCCAGCAGCTGCAGTACCCACCTCTGTCCCATCCTCTCTATCCCAATCTCTCTCTCCCTGTCCCACCCTCTCTATCCCAATCTCTCTCCCTGTCCCCACCCTCTCTGGCCCAATCTCTCTCCCAGTCCTGATGAAGGGCTCTGGCCCGAAACGTCGAATATCCTGTTCCTAGGATGCTGCCTAACCTGCTGTGCTTTAACCAGCAACACATTTTCAGCCCCCACCCTCTCTATCCCAATCTCTCTCCCTGTCCCACCCTCTCTGTCCCAATCTCTCTCCCTGTCCCACCCTCTCTCCATGTCCCACCCGCTCTGTCCAAATCTCTCTCCCAGTCCCACCCTCTCTGTCCCAATCTTTCTCCTCCCCACCCTCTTTGTCCCAATCTCCTTCTCTGTCCCACCCTCTCTATCCCAATCTCTCTCCCAGTCCCACCCTCTCTATCCCAATCTCTCTCTCCCTGTCCCACCCTCTCTATCCCAATCTCTCTCCCAGTCCCACCCTCTCTATCCCAATCTCTCTCCTCCCCACCCTCTTTGTCCCAATCTCCTTCTCTGTCCCACCC